>NC_022011.1:35022006-35029164 GCF_000317375.1 Microtus ochrogaster | reverse complement strand
GGACACGGACGACACAGAGGACACGCAGGACACGGAGGACACACAGGACACGGAGGACACACAGGACACGGAGGACACACAGGACACGGAGGACACACAGGACACGGAGGACACACAGGACATGGAGGACACACAGGACACGGACGACACAGAGGACACACAGGACATGGAGGACACAAGCATATGGACAGACATCCACTTACTGCAGCAGCAGCCAGAGCAGTGGAGTGGAGTGTGAACACAAGTTCTGGAATATACTGAGACTTGAAAGGAATGAGAGTCTGACACACAGTAAATATCGATAGATCCTGGGGACATCATACCACGTGACATAACCAGGGGGAAAGAAAAGCTGGATGATGCCCTTTCTGTGAGGGACATCAAGGGTCAGATTCACAGAGAGGGTGAGAGAGGACAGAGCAGGAGCCACAGTTTAACAGGTTTAGAATGCCAATTGTGCACACATATGGAACTCTGGGGATGGAAGGTGTGTGATGTACACAGTACACCAAATGGTCACGCTAGTAAACATTATACTCTATTTCTACAATTTAAAAACAACAGGATATGAGCTCAGTTGGTAGAGAGCTTGCCTAGCAGGCACGAAGACCATTTCATACCCAGCACCGCAGAGCGGGTGCAAACCCATAATTCCAGCACTTGGGAAGTGGAGGCAGGGGGATCAGAAGCTCAAGGTTGCCATGAGCTACATAGCAAATCCTAGGCACTCTGCCCTATAAGAGACCGTCTTAAAAAAAATCAAATAACAACATCAATAACAAAATTAGTGTGATAAAATATGTATTGGAAATGATTGCATAAAAGGGGGGCCAGACAACCAACCTCTCACCCGGGCTTGTTCAAAGCCGTTTTTCGGGTCTGGGCCGCAGTCAGGGAAATACTGTCCTGAAGACAGAAGATGAGGCACGCTGTCTCACACGCCACTCTGCCCCAAGGGACAGCTCTTCTCTGCAACCTCTCTGCACACATGTCATCTCCAGGGCACACCGCCTGCAGGTGGCACCCACAGTTCTTGACAACCAACTTCTCCCTAAAACGCCCATGCTGCCATGGCTGACAAAAGCTTTTAGTATAACACTTGGAAATGCTTTCTATTTTCTCCTCATTGCTTCTGCTGTGGTCAGGGTCTTCTCTGAGTGGTGAGGGTGAGGGGAAGACACCCATCCTTCTAGGATCCTGCTGTGCTTTCTCCGTCGTTATTTGCAGTTTATCACCCATGCTGCTGGAAGGATGGAGACGCTTCTCAGAGAAGAAAGCTTTTTCCAAATCACCTGCTACATGGAAGCAGGGTGGAAATGCTGCTTATACAGGCATGACTCCTTACAGAACTAACAGAAAGTGGGGCTGTGGGGCTGGAGAGACGGCTCGCTGGCTAGGACTGCTCGCCACTCTTCCAGAAGATCCGAGTTCAGGTCTCCCCATATCACAAGCACCTGCAATTCCAGCTCCCGGGGATGGGACCCCACATACACAAACAAAAATAAAAATGAAATCTTAAAATTCGATCTAAAATAAAGAATTATAAAAGTTTCCTCTCACAATAAAAATTACGGCTAAAAGTGGTTTTTCGAGTCTAAATAACAGAGGTCTTCATAGAAAAGAAAAGAAGAGGACTCTGGGAATAAAAGATATTGAGATCACAGGTAAGGCCACAGTAGATGGTCGTACGTTATAAAAGAAAGTTTCATACAAATAAACTCATATAAGTGGACTGGGGATATAGCTCCGTTGATAGAACGCCTGCCTAGCTTGTACAAAGCCTGGGGTTTGATCCCAACCATTGAAAAGAAAAAGAGGGAGAAGGAAAGAGACAGGCAGAAAGGGCAAGAGAGGAAGGGAAGGAGCTGAGGAGGATGGGAGAGACAGAATAAATAAATAAATAAAGCTGTGTCTTGATGAAGCAAGTTATTTGTTTGACCTGGTACCTTTCTCAGTGTGTAAACATGAAGAAGTTTAGAGACAGGCACGAATTTTAACTCTTATCCAAGACCTCTGGGAAGGCTATGGACGGATGATACTGGCTCCCAACACGTGCTAAAACGAAAAGCAGTAAGCTTGTGAGAACTCCTCTCTCAGCTCCCCTAAGACACAAACCACTGACAAGATGTGCCTTAATTCACTGTTCCTACAAGTCGTACTTTGGGAATTACTTCACTAAAAACAGGTGCCCCACAACCCAAAGCCCATAACCTGATTCCAGCTGCTACTCCTGGGGTGACCGGCACGAGATCCCATCTCGCAAACAAAACAGCGTCGGTGGCCAGCATCTGCCTAATCTCTGATCAGAAACAGGAACTGGCTTCTGATTCAGAGCACGTGTGGCAGGAAGCACGGGCTGTTGTGCTTCACGACCGAGATTGGTGTGCAGAGCGCACTACCGAGGTGGGATTCCACAGAACACTCTCCCTTCCCCGAGGGCTGCATACCTAGCATGACCAGAGAGCGTCAATGAAGCGGACTGTGAATGATGCTCAGGGAGAGAGACCTTGGCAGTTGTGTGTGTCACACAGACAAGAGGCGGCACAGTTGAGCGTATTCATTACCAAGGATGGAGTTTTCCGTCATTTTCTGACATTAGACAGACTTGCTAGTCCAGGCTAGACCCTTCTGCTCTAACTTCCTGGGACAGAGTCCATGCCATAGTTTCAGGCAGCCCCATTGGGGTGGGGCCCCCTCCACGAAGCCAGCGGCTGAGATGGACTGGTAGTCCTTGCCCTCGATCCCTGAAGCCTATGACTGTGCCTAGGACAGAGTTGGCCCTGTTCTAAATGTTGCTGAAAATGTGAAAACGGCAGTTGTGGTTAAGATCATGGATGTTAGGGCGAGGCTTGGGGAGTCACATTCACCTGCTCCCCATGAGAAACTCTTCCCACCTGATGACGATAAAAGGCTCAGGATTTTTCAGTGACATTTTATGTGGATTCAGCTATGCACTGTGCTAATTTTGAAGTCATCCTAACAGTATGGCTGGCAGGGGGCGGAGGGAGAGGAGCTTGGGCATGGAGAGGGATGGAAGGCATTCCCCTTAGAAGCAGCCTCCTGCCTCAGGCACTGGGATCTTGTGGCAGGAACTTGCTCACAGTGCCCGGTCAGGCCTCACCAACTTCCTTCACTGGGAATGAGCTAGAGCAGGGACTGACCAATCACAGAAGAGCAGTAAAAGTTAATCTTCAACAGGAACTCCTCAGGAGTGCTGGCAGGCAGTGCACAGCCAGCTTTCCTGCTCAGTGGTCCCTGTGTATTTGCAAACCACACCCCCTGGGAAGGGGTGCCTAACCACGCCTAGCCAGTGTGGCCAGCACCCAGTGGCAGCTGAGTGTGCCTGCATACACACATACACAAGCTCTATGTCGCCACTGTACTCCAAGGGACGTCCAGGAGCTGCTGCGACGTTCTGGGGAACTTCTAGGGGTGAGGACATGCCTCTGCAGGTGAAGGGCTTTCCAAGCAAGAACAAAGCCCTGGGGCTGATCCTCAGCACTGAACAGAAGCAGGAGTGTTGGCTGCTACACACCCAGAATCTCGGGACTGTGAAGGTACTGGCTCAGATGTTTCAAGTCCTAGGCTACATAAAGAGTTTGAGGCTAGCTGGGTTCCAGGAGCCCTGCCTGGAACTTACAACACACACCCCCAAAAAACACGAACAAGAAACAAGCAGAAGAACTCAGTCCTCTCGGCACCCATGGCAGGTTTGCTTGTAAAGTAGCTGTGTCAGAATCCGCCCTCCAATAGAGACAGATGACGTCATCTTTGTGGTCCAGTGGCAGAGTGCATGCCTACCAGGTGCAAAGCCATCTCAGAACTGAGCCTAAACCTCTTTTTCCTTCCCTTTGGAGGAAAATAAATAAATAATGTGAAACTCTTGAGGTTTCAAAGTTCACCTTGAGATGTGGGTCATAGCAGCGAGAGTGGGGAATGGCTAAGAGTTGTGGCATAAAGAGACAGTGGCCGGAGACGGAACTTCACACGCGCTGGGAAAAGTGCTCCAGCACCGAGCCAGAGTCCTGGACCCTGAAGGCCAGGATGGAAGATCCCAGAGAGACCCAAGGCGGAAGACGAGTTGCTGAGCCCAGCACCTTGTTCGGGGCAGAGCATGAGAAGAGAACCATGGTCTCCTGCACCGTCAGCACCAGTTGGGCAGACTCGGAGACAGCCAGGGTAGAATTAGCCCTGGAGGGAGGCGTGCAGACAGGTTGTGAAGAGGCCGGGATGACGGCACACACTTGCTTTAATAGCAGAGTGAAGACCGGGCAGAGGTGGAGTGTGGTCTGAGGTACAGGCAGGTGCATGCAGGGAAGAAGGGGAAACACCACGCAGAGGCAGAAGCGTGACAGGAGCCAGAGCACTGTGGGACGGCCTTGAACAGTGGCAAGAAAAGGAGCAAGCTGGCTCGGCTTCCCTTCCGTGCTGGCGAAAGGACTCTGCCATCATCACACAAAGTACAGTCACTTAGGAGAGGAGGTATGTCCAGGTGGCGATGTTTGATTCAGTGACAGAACCCTTAAGGTTAACTGTGGAGGATGGGCTGGGGAAATGCAGCCAAACCGTGGAGTGCTCGCCTGACAAGCAGAAAGCCTTGGACCCTATCCCAGGGAACTCTACAAAGGAAATGGAGGGGGGAAGAAAGGAGGAATTTAGGAGTAATCAAAGAATCAAGGAGGCACCAAAAGAACAGTACAGAAATTAGGCAGAAACGGAAACTCAACTGTCTGGACCAAAGGGCACAAACTTCTGTATCTCAGAGCCAGCAACAGGAGTGTGTGCTTCTGGCAGCACATACAATAGCACTGTCGCACTGGGGTGGATTTCATAACAGTTGGGGCCCAAACACAGATCCGGCCGGCAGCGTGGTCCCCAAAGGAGACAAAAAGGCTTGGCACCTGGCTTAGCTCCAGGGCGGAATGCCGGATTTCAGTGTGGCATTACTCTCACTTCACGGTGTGAGCAGGTAAGTTAGGCCACTTCGTTGATCCTGGGTGTTGTTAGTCTCTCTGGCCATAATACACAGCTAAAAATAGCACCTTCCAGGGTTATGGTGAGGATTAAGCGGGTTAGGAAAAGCAATGTTCTCAGCAGATGTCCACCAGCTGCAGCAGGCTGTGTGAGGAACGCTCTTTCCGTAAAGAAGTCATGGCCTGCATTTCCACGAGGCCAGAAATGGGGGTCCTCTAGCAAGGAGGATAAGAAACAGTACCATGATGAGTGGATACAGCTAGGAAGGGTATCTACAGTCAATGCGGCTAATCTCAATCTTCTGTTGCTATGCAGACCCAGACTATGAAAGTGTCTTCTCAACCTTCTGTTGCTATGTAGACCCAGACTATGAAATTGTCTTTCTTTTCTTGAGATAAGGTCCCTGAGGCTGTTCATGTAGCATAAGGTGATTTTGAACTTCTGACCCCTCTGCCTTCGGCCCCCTGCAAGTGTACCATCACGCTTCGGACCCCTGCAAGTGTACCATCACGCTAAATCTACACATTGTGGGTTCACTAAGCCACATCCCGGGGTCCCCTTTGCTTTCCTCTTCCAGCTGAAGATTGTTCCATTAGGAGACAGAGCGCCTGGGGGCGGGGAGCGTTAATTACAATATAAGTATTATAAATATTATGGGAAGAGAGACTAAGGAGGTGTGGCTGTCATCACCCTGTCAAACCACACCTCATTTAGGAGTGCCAGAAGATGCTGGGCTGCAGGAGGGGGTTAGGGCCCAGCTGAGTCCACACGGCAGCAGTGAGTCTTCCAGCTCCACAGCACCCCCTGTTGCTGAGGCACGCATGCCTGCATGTGTGAACCGCCATGCAGAGGGAGACAGGCCTGATGCCAACATATTCCTCAAGGGCTGTTCATACACTTTGAGCAAGGGTTTTTGGCTTTTTAAAGGGAAGAATCCTACCCCCATCTTCTGAATTCTGATGCTTTGAGTCTTAGAAACACCCTCACATGGCGAATGTAGCATTAACACCGCGCTTGAATTGATCAACTCTACAGCATCCAACCCTCAGACCAGGGAGCTGCGAAGAGCCCAACAGGAAGGACCATGCCCGGGATACATTGTGTAAAGGCTGCTGTGCTGGAGAACACGTATATCATTAGGGTTACCGACAACAGAGAAAACATGTGCTAGGCCTACAGACCATGAGAAGAACACCCTGTATGATGTTGGCTCGGGGCCAGGTAGGTAAGGACGTGGCATCCTCTTTTCAAGTGGGGCAGCGGCATTGCTGCGAAGCGCACAGCTCCTTCAGACAGTCAGGAGTGTCCCTCTTGCCCTGTCTACTGCTGACTAAACAGGCCACTTCTGCTCAATGCTTGCTACCGCTGCCTGCATTTAAAAAAAGCCAACCTACCGTGTGGTGAGGGAACAGGTTGGCGGTATCTAGGAAGTTGCTAGGAAACACTGGCCATGGAAAGGGAGACATGGCAGAGGGAATTCTGGGAAGCCAGCCAAAAGGAGGGTCTCTCAAGGCCATCACTGTGTGGGCAAGGACCAGCTCAGGAATGCAGGAGGGAGAGCCAGCACTCTCGTCTGTGACGGGCACTGGGATTCTGATGCCCACGACTCTGCCATTCTGCCAGGTCATGGTTCTGTAACGATCCTGCTCGGAAGGCTACCCTTTATGGCGTAGGGTGTAAAAGTCCACTTAGAGTTAATGGACCAGGAACCAGGGCTATGTTTATCCTGGCTTCGGGGCCAATGTTTCATGGCTCCACTGAGGTGATGTTATGGCCCGGCACTCCCAACAGTCCCAGAGAGCCAGGGGGAGCTGCCCTGGAGGCTGTGGAAGAGGCCTTAGGGAGGGATGGAAGTCAAGGAACAGCTTATTCACACTTGGCTTCAGTTAAGAACTTCTGAGTGCTGACTGGGCACCAGCCTGCCCAGGATACAGGGCCAAAGAGTCTAACATTTCCCACCGTTGTCAGGTTGAACCCGAGGAAGTAGATCGTGACGGGTAACAACCAGTGAAAAGGAGAGAAGACCTGTTATAACAAGAAGTGTGGCAGGAAGTGCCATAGAGCAGAGGGCAGGATGCAGTTTGGCAGTTTGGACCCACCACCCTGTGAAGCAAAAATATCACAGATTCAAGGAGAGAGAGAGAGAGAGAGAGAGAGAGAGAGAGAGAGAGAGAGAGAGAGAGA
>NC_022011.1:34983044-35021906 GCF_000317375.1 Microtus ochrogaster | reverse complement strand
GAGAGAGAGAGAGAGAGACAGAGAGACAGAGAGACAGAGAGACAGAGAGACAGAGGGAGAGAGAGAGAGAGAGAGAGCGCAGGTTTTAGTGGCTAGGTGATGTCAGAGAAGAGGGAGCCAGCAACAGATGGCAGGCAGAAAGGACCCCTGCACGACAGGCAATGCCTCTGGCGACGGTGACTCAGATTTTCACTTGGAATTAGGTGATGTGGAAATCTATGGGGGTGGTGCTGAGCAGAGGAGGACACACTACAGCTCTGGCTTCCAGTGCAAGGACACACAGGACAGCTGCTGCACAAGCCAGGAAGGACACTGGCTGCAAGCAGGGCCAAAAGGTCACAGACACTCAGGTCCTCTACTTCCACTCTCCAGTCAGCTCCAAAGGTTGTCCCACAGACACCTCCCAGGCTCCATTTCTGATGCTGGTCATTAACAGACTGCCTTCCGTGACCACTGCGGAACCAGCACAGGCATTGCATAGCCAGGGCAATAGATAGGGAGCTGGAACGGACCAAATGAGCCTCCGCACATTCACAAATCAAGTGTTTGATGTCAAGGATTGGTCTAAGGTGCTGGAGCCAATCAAGTGAAGAAGAGAGTCACAATAGGGAAAGGGGGACACACAGCTTTGGGTGCAGAGAGGGGACCTTGCAGCCACCAGCCCATACCAAATAAGAATGTCGAAGAGGGCACTGCCCAACCAGAACTCAAAGGCGATGCCCCAGCTAGAGGAACAAGCTTGGGAGTCTTTTGCCTAGCCTGAAAACCCGAAGGCTCTGTTCCAGAAATGCCAGCTCTCTGTGCTCCTGAAAAAAGGAAGAAAGGAAGGAAGAAAACAGTATAGAGAAGGGGAGAAAGGATGGGTCCTGCAGAAGCCCAGGACTAGAGGACTAGATGACATGGGGTTAGGAAGAACAGCGAGCAGGGTGGGCAGAACGCAGCTGGGACAGCACAGCTGGGAAGAGTGAGAGCGGAGTGGAGACTGCTGGGGGGTTGTGCAGAGCAGGGTCAGACAGAGACATAGTGAAAGGGTTCAAAGGAGGATGGGAGGGGCACAGAATGTGGTTTATTTGGGAGAATGTTTGACTGACATTCACAGGGTTGTGGGCTCTGTCCCCAGCACCACATAAAGGGGGAGTGGTGGCACACACCTGCCATCCCAGCACTCAAGAGAGGAGAAGGCAGGAGGCTCAGAAGTCCCAGGTCATTCTTAGCTGCACAGGGAGTTGGAGTCTAGCCTGAGCTACATAGGACTGGGAGAAGTGTGTGGGAAAAATGGAGACAGCATTGTTTGCTGTGAAGAGAAACAAGGAGTTGGATGGGGAGGTATAGTTAAGGGATTTTTCTCCAGGACGAGAGTGGTAGAATGTGGGACAGTGCGCATACAGAATGCAGGACAGTGCGGGTGTAGCATGCAGAATGGTGTCAGTGTAGAATGCAGGACAGCGTGGGTGCAGCATGCGGGACAGCACGGGTGCAGCATGCAGGACAGCACGGGTGTAGAATGCGGGACGGTGAGGTTGTAGAATGCAGGACAGTGCGGACGTAGAATGCAGGAGAGTGCAGGTGCAGAATGTAGGACAGTGCGGGTGTAGCATGCAGAATGGTGTCAGTGTAGAATGCAGGACAGTGAGCGTATAGAATGCAGGACAATGTGGGTGCAGCATGCGGGACAGCATGGGTGCAGCATGCAGGACAGCATGGGTGCAGAATTCAGGACAGTGCAGGTGGAGAATGCAGGACAGTGAGGGTGTAGAATGCAGGACAATGTGGGTGTAGAATGCAGGACAATGCAGGACAGTGCAGGTGTGGAATGCAGGACAATGCGGGATGGTGAGGGTGTAGAATGCAGGACAATGCGGGTGCAGAAGGCAGGACAATGCGGGACAGTGCAGGTGTGGAATGCAGGACAATGCGGGATGGTGAGGGTGTAGAATGCAGGACAATGCGGGTGCAGAAGGCAGGACAATGCAGGACAGTGTCAGTGATGAGGCAAGAAAGATGCAGGGCAAAGGAGAAAGAGCCGTTAGCACTGGAGCTCAGAGCAGGCTAACAAGGAACAGGCCAGCTCCAGGATTTTCACCACCACTGAATGCATGGGTGGTTACAGGACCCTAGAGCAAGATAAAAGGAAGAGTAGTCTCGGGGCTATTTTACTATGATAGGAAATTCAACCTTTGGTTTTTAAAGGGGATATTATTAAACACACATCAGAAGAAAGCCTGCTCAGTTATGCAGGACATCGGGCTTCTAGACACTTCCTTAAAAGTACTTTGAGAGGACAAAACAATTACTCTATGTAATAATTTGTGGCTTGGAAAAAACACATTTGGGAATAAAGTCTACTTGATCTATCACGCTAAATGGTAAAGCTAAGGGCCTCCAATGGCATGGATAAAAGCACCACACGGATGTGAACGCCACAAAGCCTGTCTCTAGCACATCCTTCAGTGGTGTGATAGCATTTATTTACCCCGCGTTATTAGAAAGTGAATAGTCACTAGCCCTCAATTTTCACGTCAATTGAAGGGAAAAGATTCCATTTTCTATAGAGTCTAGGACTGAAATTGACTTAGCATCTCAGAACTGTCAAATAATTCCTTTTACAGAAAGGTTTCCTGTCTAGAGACCACAAAGCAGGTGCCACCCTCCTGACGCGGACACTATGTTCACACTGTAGGTCTGCAGAGGACAGCAGCTGCCAGCTCCACAGCCGTCGGCACCGTGGTGTTAGAGGGCGCCATTTAAATGCTCTAATGAGGAGAAGGACACCTGGGAAATAAGGATCAGCGCCCTGAACTCACCATTGCTAACAGCCCAATCTAACACTTTCCGAGGATAAGAAATGGGAAACCCTGTTCTGATTAGAATTATAAGCAGCACATTCTAAGTCCTTGGGATTTACAGATTCAGAACTTAGCTCAAGAAAACCTCCCCAGTTTGAACAATTATAAAACAAGGTTATTCACTGTTGTGGAGGCAATAAAAACAAACAAAAATACAATGAAAAACGTCTATGTTCTAGTTCTTTCCATTTCAATGCGCCACTCCGTGTTTTGTTTACAGAAATGGTTTTGTGAATCTATTTTCTGTTCTTTTTTTTTTTTTTTTTTTATCTTTTTGAGACAGGGGTTCATGTATCCCAGGCTGGTTTTGAGCTCACTATGTAGGAAAGGCTGACCTTAAACGTCTACCCTTCCTGCCACTAACTCCTGAGTTCTGAAATTACAGGTGTGTGCCACCATGCCAGGTTTATGAGGCTTCGTGCATCCTAGGCAGGCACTCTACCAACTGAGCTAGCCCAGCCCTGCGGGAACATGTTTTAACTGAAGTCCTTAAATCTTTAGAGGAATGCACCAAGGTGAACCTGCCACCTTTAATCCATGCGGCGATTGGGCCTGTGCCCTAAACGTCCACGGGCCTTGCTGGTTTTTCAAAGGTGAAATTCCTGCACTAGCTGCTCTTTTAAGGTCCAGGTGAGGGTCTTCCTGGGCGAGTTGGGGGCTATACACGTCCATGGAAGCAGAGCAGCTTCAAGGCCTCACCCACCCAAACTGACTCCAGGCCAGCCTTTCCTGAAGGGCTTCCGTCTTCATGTTCACGTCTAATGGGGACATAGAGTTCTCACATCCTCAGGAGACAGACGCTAGAGTCTGTATCTGAGAGTTCTAGGGTGGACGGAGACTCAAAGCTTCTTACAGGGCAGCCAAGCTCACCCTAAACAAGAGACAGCTGGGTTCCAGCACAGGGGCAGATGGTGAGGCCAGGTGGCTCTTCCTAGAAGCAATCCTTACTCAATATGCCCTTCACAACCCCATGTGTGGACAAGTGGGTCTCCTTCAAAGTACTGAGGGAAGCTGCCAATATTGCCACCCTAAAAACCCTTTCATCAACTGCTTTGTTTCTCTGGAGCCTCTAACTAAGGGGCTGACCTGTGACAAGAGGTCCCGTCAGTCCCAATCATTTGGTTACTGATCTCTGCACTTTTCTTTCATCCCCAGTGGGGAGGTGACTGCCATTCACACCCCCTAATTCAGTCCTGCTCCCCACCCAACACAGTCCAGGGTTCCCCTTGTTGCCACGCTATGTGGCAGACCAGTCATCTCTGAGCCAGTGATCTATCATCCAACTGGTACCCACTCCTGATGTCTAAAGACGCAGGACTATCTGCATCCACTGAAAAAAGTGGATAATTTAAAAACAAAATAACCTGAGAGGTGGAAAAAAACCCCCACATCTCTGTCTTCTGAAACAGCAACTTAAACCCCCAACCATGAAATCATCATCAAAGTTCCAGATTAACTATAAATCACTAAATCGTCCAAATTGATAGCATAAACAAAACTCATCAACAGCCGCTAAGAATTCATTGAAAGTAAATTTATTATTTGGATATTTTTTAAAAAACTTCTTTGAGACACGTTTCCTGTATCCCAGGCTGGCCTCGAACTCACTATGAAGTGGAGGACGACCTTGAACTTCTGATCCTCCTGCCTCCTTGTCCCAGGTGCTGGGAGGACAGGCGCGTACCACCACACCCAGGTTTTAGGGTGCTGGGGGTTGAGGCCAGGGCTTTGTGCAATCAGGGCAGGCCCTCTAGACTGAGCCGCAGCCCGGCCACCAAGCTTTTAAATAACAATGTGTGCTGCTCAAGAGAGTCTGAATCTGGCTTGCTGTTCATCTCTTCTCCGGCTTCAGTTTGGCCAGGCTGGGTGAGAAACACGTACAGACAAGGTTAGTAAGCACAGTTAGGGAGCCGCCGCATGCACTTGCCATTCCCTGAGAAGCCCGATGTGGCCATCAACGCCACACCAATGAGGTCTGAGGTTTGCTCTTGGGATCCTAAGTGATGAGTCCTAGGAGCTAGCTCGAGCAGGGGATCTGATGTTACCCAAACATCTCAAACCTGGTTCCCTATGCTCTCTTCCAGATTCAAGTCAAGCAATGTGACATGTTATGTGTGGTTGTTGTATCTAGAACGAGAGGATTCAGGTTCAGTAAATTTGCGGCATTAGTGAGATGGCTCAGTGAGTAAACGTGCTTGCTGCTGCCAATCCCAATGACCGAAATTACATCCCTAGGACGCACATGGAGAAAACTGACTCACAGGTTGTCCTCCGACCTCCACATATGTGCACTGTACGCATGCGTACACACATGTGCACAGACGAGAGAAATAAATGTCTAAAACTTTAAAGAAACACTGAAGCATTGTTCTTGCTTCCCACAAGGATAGGTGGAAACAGAAAGCAGAGGAGGTTCCAAAGGTTCACATCCAACCTGAGCCTCAAATCTATACCCTGTCTTACAAAGCAAACAAGGGTCCAGGAACATGGGTCAGTGGACAACATGCTTTCCATGTAAGCTCAGCACCCATGTAAAAAGCTGGGCATAGCTACACAAGCCAATAATCCCAGTGCCGAGGAAGGGAAGAAATGAGGATCTCAGGGCTTCACTTGCCAGTCAGTCTGGTTGAAACAGCAAGTTCCTGGTTTCAGTGAGAGACCCTGTCTCAATATGGATATTGAGGAAATACTGTAGCAAACCTATTGAGGAAGACACTCAAGGCTGATCTTTTGATTCTGTATGCATATACAAAGGGAACCCCCCCATTCTCTCTCTCTCTCTCTCTCTCTCTCTCTCTCTCTCTCTCTCTCTCTCTCTCTCCCTCACACACACACACATGCATATGACCACCAAAGCCTTCCTGCATGCCCATGCAAAACAAATAAACAAACAACACAAAAAGTAATAACACGAAGACATGTATAGTCAGATTGTTCCCAAGAACCTTCCATTGGGGACAGCTACAGTTCTCCACAGGCAAATAATAACAGATCCAATTTTCCAGCAAAGCATATCAAACTGATAAAAAGGGCAACACATCCCTTAATTATTAATTTCTGCAAGACAGGATTTCAGTAGCTAGATGCTAATGTCTTTGTCAAGATGGAGACCAAGGTCAAAATAAGGTTCAAAATGCTGCTGCCGCCCCTGCACTCACCGTGCACTCATGGGACAGCACCGCCTCCCACTCACGGGACAGCACCGCCTCCCACTCATGGGACAGCACCGCCTCCCTCGCTCCCTCTACAGTGAAACCCCAGGAAGTAGCAGAATTCTCAGGAATATTTTAAGGTGTGGAATCTGAGAGTCCAACATTCAGCTCCTCTAAACCTCAAATGTGCCCTGGTTTGGGCACTTCGTCCTCAGGACAGTTATACTCAGGCGCCCGGCTTACCTGCTCAGCCAGGCCTCTCACCTACAAAGCCATAAGCATCGAGGCAGGGGAGGTCCACTCATGTGTACGAGAAGCTAGCACAAACACGAGGCATCCCACGCCTGCTACTGGAGTCTTCGTTTATTTAAACTAGAGATTTAAAACTAACTCAAGGCAGCTAGCTGTCACATCTCACAAACTCCATGGCTGGCAAACTGAGGAGGGGTTCATATGACTCAACAGTTGTTCGTGGAGCTATTTGTCAACAATTAAAGAATACTTGTGACCATTGGATATAAGAAACAGGAGACCGTATGGCTGGGACATGGCAGTGGGTGATGGAGACCCACCATCCATTTCACAAGTGGCTTCTTAAAACACAGCCCCTCTGATATTGTTTTGCTCTAAGACAGGGTCTCTCGACAGAGCCCTGGCTGTCCTAAAACTCACTATATAGATTAAACTGGCCTCTAGTTCACCTGCCTACCTTTGCCTCTCAAAGACTGGGATTAAAGGCATATGTTACTATGCTTGACTGACAGTCCCTAAATTTGACCTACATTATATTTAATCAAAACTGTGTCTGGAGAGATGGCTCAGTGCTTAAGAAGACCGGATGCACCTCTAGAGGGCCTGGGTTCAATTCCCTGCACCACATAGCAGCTTACAACTGTCTATAGTTGCAGAAGATCATTTGCATCATGCATGCATGTGGCACACATATCTGTGCATGCAGGCAAAATACCCATACACTTGAAATAAATAAATAAATAAATCTTTAAAAAAATTGTTAGGCAACTCGGGGTAGGAAGAATACATGTATGCATGTATACATGTATATGAGTATGTGTGTCGTGTGTGTGTGTGTGTGTGTGTGTGTGTGTGTGTGTGTGTGTGTGTGTGAAGAGGAGGGAGACAGAGAAAATGAGAGTGTATGGGCAGATGAGAATTATGAGCCTTCTTACTGTAAAGGAAAGCTTACATATGTCATTAATTAAACTGAGAACAAAAGAAGCTTCATCAAGTAAAAACCTGGACTTTTGAGCTGAGGAGATAGCTTAGTAGGTATAGTATTTGCTGTACAAGCATAAGGACCAGAGTTCAGATTCCCAGAACCCATGGAGAGTCAGGTACAGTTGTGTGCATCCCCGTGCACACACGGCAAGATGGGAGGCAGTGACAGAGAATCCCCAGCAGCTCACACAGCAGGTGGCTGGGCGGATGCAGCAGTGAGTGGCAGAAGACCCGGCTCGAGTAAGCAAGTTGAGGACGGACCGTCCAGATTGCCCTCTCGCCTCCATGTGAGCTCCCACCTTAATGTCCCTGTCCTCTTAGCCTTTTCTTTTTGTCTTGGAAACCACAAGACAGCAGAAAGAACAGTACAGAGACCTGCGGTTGCACTGCGCTTGAGTCCTGCATGAGCTACCGTATTTGAGCCTCCGAACCTCTGTAAGCTTCAGAGAAAGCATACACACAAGTTCTGACCTATTCTTTAGAAGTGTCATGTACTGCTAAGGGTGTTGTATCCCTGCCTCACTCAAAGAACAAAGAGAAAGAAAGAAACTCATTGCAAGGTTTTACCACATTCAATATGGTGTTTACAGGGTGCAGGGCCTAGGGAATTCCACAGAACCAAAGGGCTGAGTAGTCTCCAGCAGGCACAGAAGGCATTGAAAATGCTTGAAAACTTGGAGTTGGATAGTTGGCTCAGTGGTTAACAGCACTTACTGCTCTTGTAGAGGACCTGGATCTCAATTCCCAGTACCCACATGGTGGCTCAGAACTTTCCATAACTACAGTTTTTGAGAATCCAGGAACCCTCTTCTGACCTCCATGGGTACCAGACAGTCACACAGTGCACATACATACACGCAGGCAAAACATAACACATAAAATGAATCTTTAAAAATAAGCAATAAAATGTTTGAAAACTCTAATGAGGCTCCACAATTCTAATAACAGAGAGAAGGCAAGCTAAGAGGACACATGTTTGCAGGTGTGCACATGTACACACATAACACATACACACAGAGCCTTTGTTATGATTATGCAAGCATAATCAAGAAAGAGCTGAAGTAGTAGTGTAGACATAGAACTCATCCATGTTCCAGGCAGAAAAGATGCTGCGATCCTACCAAAGACACATTTGTATTCTCCCATGTAAAGTGAGACCAACTCTATGATGAGATCCTTGGCCTCCCTAGGGTACCCTTCCAACGTGGTTGATTTAGAGATGTGTGCTATGACTGTCCATAAGCCAGGCAGGACATTGCAGCAGCATGGAACACACAGCATGCAGACATGCCTACTGCTAGTCATCTCAGAAGCAGGAATTGTAGTATACATTAAAATAATTAACAAGTGATGAACTTTGAACATGCATTACCTTCGATTTTCAAATGTAATTTGCTTTTTAATAGTGGTTGTGCTTTAGTGTTTTGCAGTTTCTAAAAGCTGGGCAATGGGGACTAACTCCATGAGCAGTCAACTACAGGTACCCATGAAAGGCGATGTGCCTGGGACCTACTGTCTTCCTAGCCATTCTTTGTTTTGTTTTTTTTTTTTTTTTTTTGGTTTTTCAAGACAGGGTTTCTCTGTGGCTTTGGAGCCTGTCCTGGAACTAGCCCCGTAGACCAGGCTGGTCTCGAACTCCAGATCCGCCTGCCTCTGCCTCACGAATGCTGGGATTAAAGGCGTGCGCCACCATCGCCCGGCCCTTCCTAGCCATTCTTAAACACTGGGAGAATGTGAGCTCAGTTTCACAAAACAAAACAAAAACCTTTAGTGCCAGCATGTCAGCCTCCCCTCACACAAGCTGCTCCTCGGGCTCCCATCCCCTCCACAGACCCACCGTGGAGAGCCCTATTCCAGAAGCCACAAGCTGCAGACAAAGGACATTTATAATGAAAATAGTCCTTCAAGCTAGAACATCTTCTGTTATTTCCCATTAAGAACAGAGCCCTGGGCAGTTAAGAGCACTGGCTGCTCTTCAAGAGGTCATGAGTTCAATTCCCAGCAACCACGTGGTGACTCACAATCATCTCTAGTGGGATCAGATGCCCTCTTCTGGCACAAAGTTGTACATGCAGACAGAGTGTTCATACACATAAAACAAACAAATGAGAGAGAGAGAGAGAGAGAGAGAGAGAGAGAGAGAGAGAGAGAGAGAGAATGAATATGACCCTGGATCTACTGTGTGAATGTTGGTGATGAAGGAACATGAACAGGCTGTTGTTAGTTTTCAGTGAGACTTCAGGGGAGAGCTGCAGGCTGAAATGGGTCACATGCCTGGGGCAGGTCTCCTCCACCTCTTCCTGTTTCACTGAGGAAGAAGGCAGTGCAGATTCCCCAAGATGGTACTGATAGGTGGCAGCCTCATTACTGTGTATTGTGAGGGTGCCAGATCATGAGCTGCCTCTTGGCAAAAGTGGAACAAACCCCCTGCTCCCTGCGGCATCATGGGAGCTGGAATCTAGTAGCAGCTAGAACGATCTCACCCTATAAATATGTATGGGCATGCAATATGCAATATAATGAGGAAAGATCATCAGGGAGAAAACATAGTTAGGAAGAGCAGCATATTAACAAGAAAAACTTGCATGGAAAACCATGGCAATGCCAAGGTTCCGGGGTGGAAGGCAAACACACAGTTTGCTATACATTAAAGCGGAGGCCGCTGACAGGCCAGCCGGAATCAGTGTGAGTTCTCCACTTTCATTCTTCCCCAGGCTTGACCCATCAGACACCCACAGAACACACCGCCGTGAGGACCACAGACTGTATCTGTAGCCTTTGGGTTAAGGCCAATCTGAGGACCATAAATCGAGAAATTCTAGGAAAGCAAAGACTCATATTCGCGCTTTAGAATTAAAAACTAATTAAAGGGAAGGGAATCGCAATGCAGGACATGGATATGTTGAAAAGCCGGAAGCTGTGTGCACGGGACACCTTCAATTTGAAACACGGCATTGCTGTATGTAGCACTCACCGCCTCCACATTTAACATTAGATACCAGAGTCTCTGAATTCGCCTAAGATGAACATCGATGGGGCTGTGGTGTACAGCAGCAAGCTGTAAGACATGATATGCTAAGTAACCCCAGAGTATAATTTAGGGACAAAACCAACTGTCAAGAAACAGCCAGAGACTACATCTAATGAACTCTTTACAGACTGATGTCATAGGTATTAAATTAATCAACATAGCTTAATTGAAGCTCTATCTGTAACATTTTTTTTATTAGACTTGTTATTAATGAGCCTTTAAATGCTACAACTAACTTGAGCTCTGTGTTAAATTTAAATAATGAACCATTGTCCCCACACAAAAAGAACAAACAACACTTTAATAGGCTTTCTTTTCTCCAAGGGCCTTTTGCAGGCAGAGGGAGGAAGAAAGAGTCCCTGCTTCCTCGCAACCGCTGTAGGTTGGCAAGATACCACGATGAAGGCGGCTAAAAGAGCTCAAAATAACCACAGTGCAACCGCTAAGGAAGGAAAATGCAGCAGCTAAGACCAGAAGGGAGTTAAGAGTTCAGGCTCACCCAGAGAGGTGCTTCCCGTCAACCTCAGTCACCTACAGTCACGTGCCACACTGTAAGGAAGCGTACCCTGAGTAGCAGGCTAGAGCAGCTGGGTCCCTGCCACCGCACATCACCTCCTGAGCAGGTATATACTGGAACACATCCCATTGTTGGGCAACTGAAGACTCTGCCCAGGACTGCACCTGCTTGTCTTTGAATACTTACCTGAACATGTCTCCCAAGCCTTTCAGCATTCCCTTCTTGGCCTTCAACTTCTCCTTCTCCCGGTCCTTTTTCTTTTCCTTTCCCGTTTTGTCCTTTTTCCTATCGGTCTTGTCCCTCTTTTCTGGGTTCCCATTCATTTGCCTCTCCAGAGAGTAGGAAGGCTGATCGCTGGAGGTGGATACAGACTCCCTCCCCGACCTCGAGCTCTCCTCTGTGTCTTCTTCCACTTGAACGGGGGAAAGAAGAGAAAGAATACAGTGAGCCACAGCAACAACATAAGATCACTCTCCCAGTGTCTACAGCAGAAGGCACCTCCTATTGACTGGGACCACATGCAGAATCAGAAGGGACATGTGATATGGTGATTTCAGTGCACTGACAAGTCCTTCAGGGAGATGGCACACTAGGGCAGGAGAGGATGGCTTCCTGGCGGGGCCTGCAAACATGGTGCTTTCACTGCTCCAGAGTCTGCCCAGCAGGGACCCACAGACCCAGCAGGATGCCATACTTCACATTTGCAAAGTGAAGAGCAAATAAGCAAACTGCTCCCCCTCTGTGCTTTTCCCTCTTGGTTAAAGATCTTGCAGACACCCCTGGACCCATCTTAAAACTGCTCACTGGTGACAACCATGTCAGCATGAACTTCCAGCACCAAGCTTCCTGATACACTCACCTATGGTTTCTGAGTACAGAAGAGTAGACTTTGTGGTTTCTGGAGATAACGGGTTTTCAGGCTCTCCTCATGTGGTTACTGTGGAAGGCTAGCACCACGTGTAAGTGCTACAGTGAGTGAGTGTGACATTATATAGTGGACACAATCACTGCACACATTTGTGTGTGTGTGTCCAGGTTCACGTGAGTAGACAAGAGTGCATGAGTGAGGATATATGTGTCCATGTTAAGAAACCAAAGGTCAGCCTCAGCTCTTGTTCCTTATGCGCTGACTATCTCGTATGCTGAGACAGTGTCTGTCACTGGCCTGGAGTTTGGTAAACAGGCTAGATGGATACCCAGCAAGTCCTGGGGAATCCTCCTGCTTGTCTCCCCGGGTGAGGTCGCACAGGCACAGCACACCTTTTTATGCTGGTGTTAGGGACAGAACCATTACACTTCAACCCTTTCGGGAATGGGTGTGGTCGCAAATTTGTGATAATTGACCAAATAACTAGCAAATAATTTTTCAGGAATTTCAAAACCTATGTATATTGGAATACTGTAACGGGCTGAATGGAAGCCAGTGGCTATTTCTGTGAGTCCTGCTTGGGAACAAACCGTGAGTAAAACTTCCATCGCATGCACAATCTTTTATCATCACACTTCTCAAATGCAGTCCCTACAAGCCTGTCTCCCATCCTCTTCACTCCTGAAATGAAGATGCAGGCAATAGCTACAAAGTGAGGCCAATAGAAATGAAAGATACTGGCCCTGAACACTGACTTCCCAAGCACGCCTGGATCCAACATCAGAACAGTTTCTCTGCCTGCAGAAAAAAATGCCTGTTCTCCTCCAACAAAGCCTCATAAAATGAGTCATAATCAAGCTATGGCATAGATACCCAGTGTACTTGAATTACCTCTGTCTGGTTTCAGGTATATTTTTGTGCTATCACCATTTGAACTATGTACATCATCTGATAGATTTTACGACCCTCTGTAATGTCTAAAACAAAAGAAGAACTCAATAAATGTAAATGATTTAGCCTTCCACAGCAACCATTATCATAAATCATGAATGGAGTATGGTAGCAATACGGTCGGTTTTCTGCCTAATAGTTTTGGCAGGACTTCAGGGGGCATATGTCTTCTCTTGGCTCCATCACAGAATAAACATGGTGCCTTCACAACTCACTATATGCTGAGGGAATGTTTGTGCCAATTCTTTCCATACTCGGAATAATTTTCTCATGTATGTAATACAACTTATTTCCTAAATTGGATGAAACAGAGAAAGTATTAAATGATTTATTAACTCCGCTCTCGTAATCTCATTTTATGAAATGAAAACTCCTACCTCACTTTGCTGCCCCAAGCGAACACACCGTTGATCCCCGCACATCTGAGGACTCTACTCTTGTTCTAAACATTCAGATTTAGGTAATATCTCATTACAGAAAAGCTGCTGGGGGCATGATGATCTCACCAATGTCTTTGAATGCCAACTAATTAAAAATATTTAGCAATATGGAATTTCATATGTACAAACATAAGATGTTCTTTTATGGAGTCACATTATATACACTTAAACTCAGAACAAAAAGTTTCCCACTATACCCTGTTCCTATGTGGAAACACTTGAAGGAAAAAAAAAGCTCAGATAAAACTTGTTATGTGTGTTTAACCTGTGAAAAACATATATGTGATTAAGGACACAGATGTATTAGATGGTAAGATTAAAACCTATGTCTGCATATTTAGGACTAGCTTTATATAAAGTAAAGGCTATGAGATATTTTATTCCCTTAAGCTAAGAAAATGCAATAAAGAAAGACTCATGTGAACAGTAACTCTACTGAGAAAACACCAGCGATGCGCCAGCGATGCACCAGCACAAGTGACTTGCTCCGTTCTGCTCCCAAAATGTCTCGGTATAAAATCAATCATGAATTTATATTCAGGTAATGCACTATTTTAAATGCAGCATAAATGCTCTTGTTTCCCACTTTGATCCTGCCCATCTCCACAGACCTTTGCAGACAGCCGGTACAAGGGAAGACACTACCTCCTGAACAGGCAGAAACCCCTGTTGCACTCCTCATAGTCCTGTGTCTGATTGTGCCCTGGCACCGAACTCTCAGCCCCTTCCTCGGTGATTACTGTGAAGACGACACTTGCTCACTCCTTTTTTAAAAAGGTAAACCGTGAAGCTGCTCATCCCCTCTGATGTGCCAGTCATTCTGCAATTAAGACGCACCTAATCACTCTGTTTTCAGCAGATGCAAATGTGGCGCAATTAAAATTCTAGGCCATGTGACAAACTGAGCTCCTCAATTCGGAAAGGCAGCGTGTTAGGACTGGGTCACTGGAAAGTCTAGAAAAGTCTAAGCACTTGAGCATTAATGGTTATGGAGAAGAGGCCTCAGGCTTGAGAGGGAGCTCCGGGTTCTATGGCTTCGGCAGTGAACAAAACGTGCCTCTTTGGCTACCACAAACACAGGCCGACTCCCAGCACATGGCTAACAACCACCGTTTCCTTTCACTCGAACCAATGCTGCTGCTGTCACAAGCTCTGCTGGTTGCTAACTCAAAATTCATTTTTCCCTTTCTGCTTTCACAAACTCGGACTGTGCCCAAAATGTGACCAAACACCAACGGGTGGATTCATTAAACTTAAAGCAGCCTAAGGAAGCTATGTTCCTGCAGACACAGGAGTACCAAGGTCATCACACCGGGCATGGCCCTGTCACACTGAATCCTTTGCTTCTGCTGGGTACAGAAGGGAAACTGTGAAAGTACCCTGTGGACCGAGGGGCAGACAGGGAGGAAAGACACCGTCTTGTGACACGGATGGGCTGTGGGCTAATAAACCCACAGCAGCCTGGCTGTATAAAACACTGCATCTCTTTATCATTTAAGTTGTGGAGTCAACTTTATTGTTAAATATAGCTAAAAGCAAGTGGACACGGCATAAGGCAGACATTAAAATAGCTGTAAAATAGCTACAGTTATGTATGAAAAACGTAAGGCTAGTTAAGGCAGTTCTGGAAATATTTCTAAGTTTAGACAAATTGTTGGAAATACATAAACAGAGAGATCCCAAACTAAAACTAAAATGCTTTTTGTTGTTGGTTTTCAAGACTAGGATTCTCTGTGTAGCCCTGGCCGCTCCGCACCTCCTTTTGTAGACCAGGCTGGCCTTGAACTCAGAGATCCACCAGTGTCTGGTTCCCAAGTCCTGGGATTAAAGATACACACTACCACATCTGTCTTATAATTTTATATCCACTCATCAGACACACTCCTCCGAGGGCCAGGACTAAAGAGCACTGGCAAATAAAATCTGTTGCATTAGGGAGCCGTTTCCTATTCTCATGTATGAAGATCTACGCAGAGAATAGGGAAGCTTCACAGTAAGAACATAGGTTCTTAAGTGACTTAAATTCACTCGGGGAAACAGAGGAAAAGTATCACGCTGTTCCTGGAGGACTCCCTAGCATCACAAGTTAAACTTGCCTTAAATAAGTTAAAAACAAGGTAGTCGGAATGCAGAGTTGGGACTGAGAAGACTCAGGTGGGAATGTGGTTGCTGTGTAGGCATGAAGATACGAGTTCAAGGCCCAGAAGAGTCTGATGATAAAGAAGCTGTTTGCAGTGACGCACACTGGTAATCTCTGCCCTGCAGACAGGGAGGCAAGATGTCCTTAGTGCTCACTGACAGCCACCTTTGGGGAGCTGTAGGTTATGTGAGAGCTCCTGCCTCAGTGGAAAGGGACTGAAGAAGACACCTGATGCTACCCTCCATCCCAGACACTCAGATGCACACATGTGAATGCATTCACACACACACGCACACGCACATGCACACGCACACACATGCAAACTCAAGGAAGGAAAAACTCTGCTAAACTTGGCAAATCAACTGTCCGCCCACTGTCTATGGAAGAGTGGGAGATAAATAATGCTGCAAGAGAAATCATCAAGGACTGGACTCCAGGGCCCCGCAAAGCCTCTGCAGGAACTGAACATGCTGAGAACATAAATATTATCATTGGTTCTTATTTTAGCTGACTACTTTGACTTCAGGAAAGGGAGAAAAGATGTAGGAAATGAACAGCTAGAGATGCAGATGGTGTCAAGTAACAGAATCTGCCGTTCTGGACTCTTGACTTTTAACATCAGAATGATGAGCTCTTGGCAAGGAAAATAGCTGGCTTCTTCTGAGCGCAGTGGGGGTGGGGGGTGGAGCAAACATGTTCAAGGCAGAAAGGAACTGTGAAGCCTGGAGAAGTAGTCCTTCTGAGGTGTGTGATGGGAAAAGTCACTGACAGAGGCTGAGCGTGGGGGCACATGCCTGTGACCCCAGTACTTGAGGTCACTTCGGGCTATATGGGCTCCTTTCTCAAACAAGCAAGCAAACAAACAACAACTAACAAAATAAAGAGCCAATAGTATGGCTGGGAAGGGGTAAGAAATCAACGAAACAGGTAACAAAGGAGAAGAGTTCGAATGAATGACCACAGACACTCTATACTTAAAGCAGCTCATTTCGTTAAAATGAAAAAGCTTAAGGTATATATTGGTAGAGAGTGAGGAACAACAGAATTGTCTTTGCAAGGAGCTCGTGACTTATTCCTTATTATTCTCTAATTTCTAAGCCTTTCTCATCCATCTTCCACGAAGTTCCAAAGACCATAACAGACTGTTGATTACACAGCTGGTCATGCCGCCTCCAATGTACCCTGCTGAACAGGCATCACGAGGCCCGCACACTCAACATGCTCAGTGCTTGCGGATTCGTTCTTGGTGTCCAGTGGATCTTCGCAGTAAAGTGACGTTGGTCATGCATCCTCTCCACCGACAGAAACAATGTGTCACGACAATAAAGGTTTGCCTGTCAGCGATTCTCACCATGTGGAATCTGTGAAGGCTCCACGGTGGGAGTTGTCATCTGAAATTTCACTTGAGGCAGTGGATACAGATCTGGAAGTGGATTGGTGCAGTGTTTGCCTTGGTGCCCCATGAACTGGACATGGTGGCACATGGCCGTGATCTCATCCTTTGGAAGACAGAGGATCAGAGAGCTAAGGCCATCCTTAGCTATAATGCAGCTCAAGGTCAGCTTTGGATATGTGAGATTCTGTCTCAAAAATTTTTTTTGAATTTAAGCAATGAGTGAGCTTAATACCAATATATGTTTTAATAACCCACAAATTACTATTATTATTGTGTCAAAGAGGAGATTTCAGCCATGGTTCAGACCATAAATGAAAACCAATATGAAAGTGTGCAGATGGGTTCCTAAGTGAAGGCTGGTGACACTCTGGAAAGGCGGTTGTGAATGTTTGTCCCTTTCTAGGAGATCAGAATGCCTGTCTCCCAAAAGAAAGTGTTTCTAACATCTAGGAAATATGACACATTTCAGAGAATGCATGGATATCCTTAATGTTAAAACAAAACTTTGGTGTTGGGGGTCAGCTCTGAGGTAGAGCATTTGCCTTGAATTCCAGGTCCCTATACTCAGTCCTGCAAAGCAGAAACAACAATTAAAAAAAAACTGTACTAAAAATAATACATTCTACCTGATGGTCAGAGCATGTGAAACACAAGTAGGAAGTAGATTGTTTAGGGGAAAAGCCCTTGAAGAAGGAAGGAAGGGGTCAGTAGTGTTCACAAGAAAGGTTGGAGGGAAATAGACACCATCATTAGGAGACACGAGCTACACAACACAGATTGTGTGGGCAGTCCAAGTTGTCTAGGGCAATGGATAGATGGGCATGGTGATGCATGCCCATAACCCCAGATCAAAACTGAATGCTGCCAGGGTTTACAGAGAGACCTCCAACAACAATTTCTAGCATCAGATAAAGAGGGCTCAGAGCTGAGTGGGAAGGAATGACATCAGATTTCACGAGGGGGAATTAAGACAGCATAGAATCACACAAAGGGGTACCTTTTGCTCCACTCTTTACCAGACATGGATGCATACAAGGAGCCACTGAGGTATAGGCCGTCGGAGGCCAGGATGCAGGACCAGGGCTGTCATGACAGAAAGAACACAAGCCTGACTGTGGAAAAGGCAGGGCTTAGAAAGCAGAGGAGGAGACCATTCCACTGACCTATATTGTACCAGAAGCCAGAGAAACCCTTCCTGTTTCTATTCTATTTTTTAAAATTATTTATTTTTGTTTTATGTGCATTGCTGTTTTGCCTGCACGTATGTCAAAGCTTTTGGAACTGGATTAAAGACAGTTGTGAGCTGCCATGTGGGTACCGGGAATTGAACCCAGGTCCTCTAGAAGAGCAGTCAGTGCTATTAACTGTCAAGCTTTCTCTCGAGCCCCTCTTTCCCTATTCTTAGGTAAAAGTGAGAATCTCCTGATAACAGTAGTCACGCACCCCTGATTCTTTTGGAGGAAAGCAAGGGTTCTTATGAAGCATCAGAAGGCTAACACATACCAGGGCCCATGTGGGCACAACAGAAAGACCTACATGGCCTTGCCATGCTATGTATGACCGCAGGAGTGACAACCCTGTGACTCACCAAATTCAAGACAAGGCCTGGCAGCTAAACTAGGAAATATGTTCTTCATCTGGCAAGAAGGGGATGAATCTATTTGAAATCACAGGCTGATTATAGTGTAAAAATGATCTACATAATAGACAAAGGACAGGGACACAGCAATCCTCTCCCTAAGTTCTGCGTTGTGTATTAGCCAGAAACACTCATGTCTCCAACATATTATATGTTACAGGTAAAAATTATGTCATTTTGCTTGAAATCTCAAGATGCATTGTTTATTAAAGCTCCATTCCCCATCACTAGTTGTGTTAGGAATGTGTGCTGGGAGTCGTCTATCTAAATGTGGAATTGAAAGTAATTTATATTCCCTGGAAACATTCTCCAGTCCTGGATTTAACTTCAGGCTGTATAGTCCACAGCTTTATAGATAAGGCACATGGGTAGTCATATTTGATGTTAAAATCTAAAATGCAATCACATTTCTTTCTCTGGATTCCACACTGCACGGCCAGGGTGTCTCCATGCTATCCACACAGTGTGATTAACTGCACAAGTGTGGTTATCGTGAGCCCCCAGGAGCCTGGCAATCAGAAACGCCAGACATAAAACTACAAGAAAAGGCAAACAGTTAGGGCTGGGGCTGTAGCTCAGTGGTAGAGCACTTGCCTTGAATGTCTGAGGTCCCAGGTTCTTTACCGGGACCAGAAACAAACAAAACTAAAAGGAAAAAGGCCAATGAGGGGATGGACATGATGAGCACACTGTATGTATGCATGAAAAATACCACGGGGAAACTTGTTATTTTGTGTACTTAATACACTAATAAAATAAGTTAAAAATATAAACTGTAAAATAGTAATTATTGAATACACTAATCAATAATATGTATCTTTATAATTCCTAAGTTCTTCATCTTCTAAATGAGCACTTTATTATTCAAAAAAATTTAAATAAATGTTTAAACATATATCCCCTTTAATGATTCATAGAAAAATCTACTCATACTAAACTATGACTCTCAGATTGGCTTAAAATATTTAGTAATTTGGGGAAAATACAAAATTAGACACATCTGTTTTAGTCTAAAAATGTGTCTTTAAAATAATAAGCTATTAAATATACTTATTGGCTATGCTACCTGGCAGACAATACACAGAATGGATTTCAAGGATTTTGGTATAATCATAGCTCTACTCTATGAGTTATTAAAAAATCCAAACAATATTTTTAAAGTGAAATATATCTATAAATATATACCAATTTAAAACTCATTTTTTAAAAGAAAATTGCATTATAAAAAGAAATAAGTGAGAGAAAATATACTTTCAAAACCCCCCTGTATTTTCCAAAATAAGTTTGTGAGAGCAGTTGTTTTGGGTTTTCTCCTTCCTATCCTCCAATGTCACTTTCACAGTGGCTTCTTGATGGGCAGAGTGCCACAGGCTTGCATTCTCTGCCACTGGAGGGGCTAAGAAAGGATTTCAGCTAGAGGCCAACCTGAGCTATTCTATAGCAGAACCCAGTCTAAAAAGACCTTGTTTTCTCATTGAGTCCAATATCACATGGTATAAAAGCCCACATGGGGGACAGAAAGAGAAAATGGCTGTAAGGACCTCTGTTGCTCTGAACACTCTAGACCTCAGAGAGGCACCTCAAGGACCTGGGGATGTTCTAAGGATCACGGATCACGCGAGCCAGGACACTCACAGGTCTCCATGCCTTCGTCGTCATCATCCACCACGGGTTTATCATAGGACTTGTCGATGGCAGCTCGGAAGCTCTCATTGCAGCCCCGTCCTCGGATGATCCGCGGCCGGGGGCGGTGGAAGGGGATGTTCCCGTTCAGGGTCACCTCGGCTACAGCAGTCTGCAGGCTCTCTAGGGAGCTGGATTTCTTCAGACCCAAGGATGGTCCTACATCTCTACTGGGGGAGCCTTGGAGGGTCAGAACAATACAGGGTTAGTGAGCGTGAAGCGACAATCTCAGATCCAAGAATCTATGCACTGTGACACCTGTGGGGATAAAGTGAGGGGCTAAGTGGTAAGTTCTAGAATGTGGGTGGAAATATATAAAATATAAACAGCAGTAGTAAATTTCAAAAACATTACATTTTACATCCATTTCCATTTGAAAAATTCTAATTTATTAATTTTGATCAGAACAGATGAAGTCATTATCAAACCATTGTGCAGTGTAACACATCTATACACAGAAACAACAAGAATGATGAATAATTGCATTTAAAATGCAGAGGCAGTGAGGAGGCTGCAGGAGAATCATCTCTGCAACCTAACTGCAGCACCTTGCTGTAGTGCAAAGTTATAGTCAGCAGAAGGCCGACCTCACTGTCACAGGCTTCATCCGCTCTTTGCCATGTGAACATGAACGCAGCAGTCCAGGGCCATAAGCACACTTAGCTGGCACCGTGCAGAAAGGTGGCTCTGGGAACAGAATGTTCTAGACAAAGTGCAGTACAGATATAAAGACACCTCCCATGTGGGCTTCTCTCCTTGAAAGACAGAAGTGTTCACACACCAGGGATTTACAGTTTTTGCTTTTATTTCGGGAAGACCCAAGGCAAAAAAGATTGAGATACCAAGCGCGCCCGACTTGGCAGGCATTCTGAACTATTTTATTTAAACAAGGAAGACAGTCCCATCCATCACTGTCTGACCTGGCACACTGGGATGGACGTCAGCAGATTCTAAAGGCTGACACCTCCACCTGGGTGGGCCAGGTGACAGGGCTCGTCCCTCACTCATCTTCCTGAACAGACAGATGGAAAAAAGGAGAAGAGACGGTGGAGAGACTAAACAGCCTATCTCCACGTGGGGTCACCCTCACATATGTTGATCAATAATTAGGGAGCAGCTTCCCCCTGTTACTACCTGGAAGACGAATGGCTGAGATGAGAGCCCAGCACAGCTCAGAGTGGGAAGACACAAGGAAAACTAACTGGAAGTGTCAAAATAAGAATTATCCTCTGATGCTTCATTTATATTACATATTTTACCTAATTTTCACCACGGGGTACCAGTACTCGGGGAGGGCAGAGGTGCTCACAATACAGGCAGAGAAAATGGCACAAATTTAACCAGTGGGAAAAAAATTATTATATAAGCTATCAGTCTCAGGAGCAAATAATGGTGTATTTGCTTTCTCGGGGGCAGGTTTGTGTATATTCGATCACTTATTTCGTAACTAAAGCACACTCTGAATACTTTTGACAAGGGGCACCACGTCACTCTGACTCCTCACGGTGAGTGGCTGACACTTCTGACGTGATTCATGAAATCGATGCCACAGGAAGGAAAATGAACAGTGTTCTAAACCAAAAGGGACGATGTCAAGGAGTCAGATGCAGTGGGAGCCACGTCTTCCTTGGCAGGTCAGCCACCTTCACATCCTCTAGAAACAGCAGCAGCAAGAACGTCACTGCTGAATGAATCATGCGTGAGAGAGTTCAAACTTCCCTATCTGCATTAGGGCCACGTGAAACATGAATTAGGCAAAGGATCCTCAATGATATGAGTATCTCTGAAGGTATGTGTGTGTACGTACATCTATGTGTGTGTACGCCCAGCTGTGATTTCACACTTCCTGCAGGGACTGTCATCAAAACCCGTATTCTGCACATGCAAGTATACAATAACCTTTCCTTCTAGGGGAGTCAGCTGCAACTTTAAAGTACTCAAAGTAACAAAAACTGATAGCGAATTTAAGAAATGGTCTGAGGACCTTCAGCATATAAAGTAATTCTGCAAAGAAGACAAGGAAGGGTGCAGAGCAGATGCATCAGCAAGAAAACTCCACAAGTGTGCCAGTGTCTCTCAACACACAAAATTAACAGCCTACATAGTTTAGAATCCTCCTTCCCTAAATTATAACACCGTGGATAACATTTTATCTTAATGCTGATAATTGCAGTGTGCTCATGCATGGATGAAATCGGAACAGTAAAAAAGTCTACAAAAAGTTAATCTATAGCATGATCAGCAAAGGTACCCAGACAACGGCTGGAACACGGCTTCGCCTACTTATTTACATATGATCCGTGACGACTTTCATGTCACCACTGTGAAATCACACAGCTGCCAGAGACCCCATGGCCTCTGAGCCAGGATTGCTTATTATCTGTTCTTAACAGAAAGAACTCACTGCCCCTGTAACATAGATCTCATCCATCAGAGCAAGAGTCTCTAACAAAGGCTTTAAGTGATATACTGAGAATGCTGGATTGGAGATGGAACTCCAGGTCAGCTGCTTGCTAGGAAGCACAAGGCTTGGTTGGCTCTCAGGTCCCACTACAACAGGCCATAAGATCAGCATTTCCTATGACAAAAACTGAGACGGGGTCTTCAAAATAAGACATGGGCAAAAGACAACACACGACCAGTACGGACTGCAGTGTTTTCTCATTTAGAATCAGTATTTTAAAGATTTCACTTTTAAATCTTTACAGGCATTTTTACCTCTAAGAAATCAGAAAGATTTCATGCTCTCATTATTATCTTTGAAAAAAGGTATAGGCACTGCAAAAACATAAAACACAAGACTCCTACATCCCTAAGCCAAGGAAGTCATATGTAGACGATCTTTCCTGGAGCAGCATTGTTTGTTCACTGCCTTCCACACGCGGGGCGATCACTCTGCCACCGCGCTGCACCCCAGCCCTAGACCTGAGGTCTGTTCTTCTTTTTTTTTTTTTTAATTTTATTTTTAACAGAGTATTATTGTGCAGCCCTAGATGGCCCAGAACTCAGAACTCAATAGCCAGGACCAAGGAAATCCACCTGTCTCTGCCTCTTGAGGGCTGAGATCAAAGGTATACACCACGGGGCTTCTGACTGCTATCAATGTCCCTCATGGGGGGAAAAGGTGATAATGAAGGTATCATCAGCAAGGGGCAAAAAGGAGAAAGAATTCTGTTTTCATAACAAGTGGCTTACAATGAGACAGGTACCTAGACCAAAATGTCAGCATGCCTTGTCCAAAGCTCTGGGCTAACCTGTCCAAGAATCTAGGCAGCCCTGAAATGAGGAAAAAGAAGCAAGGCAACAGAAAACTCCATTCACTGGCTAACACTGGGCAGGGAGAACACAGTCTACCGAATTTATCAATGGAGATTAAAACCCCCCAAATCAAGGGCATCCTGGTAACCATATAAAGTTCCTCTTCAAACTTTCCATTTTATTTATATGCATAGGACAGAATGTATACTCAAAACCAGAAAATGCCCTTCTCCTGTAAGACCTAACACATGGCCTACAAACACACAGGCTTGAAGAGAATCGCCATCGTGAAAGTTATATAACTTTTTCAGTTAAAATCTGTAAGTTAATTTTTACTCACAGTAGCTTTGGTTGTTTCAGTTACACATAACGGACAGCATTCAGTGTCCCACTGTGGAGGTGTGCAGCTCTGCCTGGCGCAACACCCAGCACTGAGGACTAGGGAGTCTAACTGCCAACTGCCACTGTACACATGCAGATGACCAAGACTCACTCTACACTTCCACTTCAGAATTTCAACGAATTTTATGCTTTACCAGAAAAATAGCTACTTAGTAAGATCCGAGGCTATAGTTAATTGCCCCGAACACAACCAACTTATAATTTATTGAATGCAATATTATAATCTATCATTTACTTCTTCATAGAATACGGTAACGCCAAGTACATCCACAGTAATCTTTATGCATCTATGTCGAACACACAGGCTGAGACTAATTACTACAGCAGGTTAAAAAGGCAAATTAAAGCTAATACGTGCTAAGTGATATAATTACATTATCCTGGATCTAGAATAATTAAAACAAGATTCCAGAATACACTAATAAATCATGCATGCTCAACTGCACACAGCACACTGCCTAATTACACGACAGACTCCACTGATTGTTTCCATGTAGTAGTATGAAAAAATAAGATACAGTATACTGCTAACCTAGTCTATGCAGGCCATTATTCCTATGAGATGATTAAGCAGTAAAATTTAGAACAGATTCCAAAAGCTAATGAAGCCATATGTATCATATAGTTCAAACTAATGTCAGAGCTGACAATGAACTAATTCCCGCATCTGAAAAAGACACAGGAGACAGCAGAGGAAAATCAAGAGTATCAGCAGCAAGGGTAAACTCTGTCCTTTAGAGAAAAGAGTTCACATAGGCCAGGGATTCTCAGCCTTCCTGATGCTGCAAGCCTTTAATACAGTTACCATGCTGCAGTGACCGCCAGCCACAAAATTATTCCACTACTGCTTCGTAACTGTAACCATGCTACCGCTATGAATTGCAATGCAAGTATGTGACATGCAGCAGGATATCTATCTGATACACAAACCCTGCGAGAGGGTCATTCAGCCCCTAAAGGGGTAGTGTCCCGCAGGCTTAGAACTGCTAATATAGGTGATGTTGTTTTTCAAATAAAAAAATCACTGCGTGGATCACTGACAGGAACTCAGACATCACACATTGACTAAAGATCTTGTGAGTCCAAATAAGAGATGGTTTTCTTAGGATTTTGATTTACCTTTAAAAAAAAAATTATCACCACAAAAACATTCCTATGTGAGTAAGATTAAAAAAAAAAATCTAAGGTTGTTTTTAACATGGCAAAGGTAGTTCATTCCATTCCATCTGTTACACAATTTGCTGATAAATTTCTCATAACAGAAAAAAAATGTATTTTCTCCTGCCATTCGATTTCCCGTAACGAAAGCGTCTGAGTGAGACTGAATACCAGGGCTTCCATGCCGCCTGACTGGCAGCTCTATAATCACGATAAGCTCCTTGAATCGGGGTTTCTATGGCAACAGTCTAACTGTCCATTCTTACCTGCTCTCTGGTCATCCACTGTATTGAGTTTAGTCTCGTCAGCTACTGTTAAAAGGTAAATGTATAATGGTTAGCCCAGTTAGTCCCCGAGGCCCGACATGCTGTAACCCTCCCCCGGTCTTGACCGTTAGAGCACAACTCTTAGGCAATATTCCATGCAAAAACAAATAAATGAATGAAACAACAAGCAAACGTTCATAATCAAAAATTAAAAGGATAAAAATAAGCAGTCTCTTCATGCAGTATGCCAGTCATCTCGTCTCACGGTCACGTGTTATTTGTATGTTAGTGTGACATCATTAGCCAAGGCAGTGCACTGTCTAAATTTACATATCTCTGACACATTAATGCTTTTAGTCTTGGAGTTCAAACAGCCACCAGAAAACAGCATAAGTTATGATTGACTAACAAAGATTTAAAAAATAATTTAGTTTATACCTGTATTAATTGAATTACCTTTGGGGGTAGATCTTGATTTAAAGAGAGAGACTACCTGATTGGTGCCTGGCTGAACAACTATGGCTATTTTTCTCCTCTCGTTTGCTCCCAGATTTGTTCTAGAATATATTCTCAAGTTATTAATCTGATTCCAGGCCATAATTGTTAAAGCACAAGAAGGTCTATTGATTAGCACTTCAAGAAGAGCAATCAAGAAGGGCATTGGCAACGAAGCCCTAGACATGGATTGAGATAATGGGTTCTCTCCAAAATGTTCTCTGCTTAAAAAATCTCTCCAAATGTAATCTCTAAGGAAACTGCTGCTCAAATGGACAGAGTAGTAAATAAAACATCTCATTTTGAAATGAAGCAACAAGGATACAGCATGGGTTTGCTTCTCCTCTCATCTACAAACACACGTCAACATACGGCTGATCACGACAACGCGCTACTGTGAGGAGCATGGGCGTCTCAAACGTAACGTTGACTAATTTTTGACAAATTGCCACATGTTAAATTTATTTATTTTTTTCTACTGCTCAAAATAAGCAGACATGTGTTGGGGACCTTCACTTTCATCCCGCAGCACCCACGCCTTATTTAGATAAAGATTCATGGAGATTGTACTCACTACCTAAATCCATGCTTTTTGATTTTCGTGTTTTAACGAAATCCAATTGACTGGCATCTGAAAATTGCTTTGTGCGTTTTTCTGACATACTCTGGCGTCCAAATCCTTCTCGTTGAAAGGCGAGAACCGGATCAACATCTGGACTCAAAGAGCTGGGTGAAGAGAAAGAAAAACATGAAAGTACTTACTAAAGAGTGGAGACATAAGGTTTAGGAAAGATCGCACGTCCTTTAGTACACGGATAGATGCATTTTATTTAAAGATTGAAATAACACAGTATACCTCACTTTTACAAGAGCACTAAATGGAAGTAAGAGAAAAAAATAAATATTGATTTGCCCTTAAAGCAACTCTGTGGGTTTAGACTTTCTTTTCTATTTCCTTTTGCCTGGCTCTTCATTGCACTTGATAATATATCATTATTTCTCTTATTGTTTAAAATGAGTCTGCTATTTGTCAGACACTGGAAACGCTGAATATTTGACAAGCCTTGCCTTGCACTGCAACATGTAACCATATAAATCGCAATTTAGCAATTTCAAACAAGATATGTTCTGACAGAAACTAACAGAGAGACCCACAACTGGACAAGGTACAGACACGGAGAAATTCTGGAACATTCCATATGGAATGAGACGTCTTCGTCAAACCACTCCTCTCAGGAAGCTATGCAGAAAAAGAGCCAGAAAGACTGTAAGAACTGGATGAGATGGAGGACTCTAACTAAACAGCATCTTCCACATTCAACAGGGCTGATGGACAGATGAGCTCACAGAGACAGTGGCAGTATGCAAAGGATTGAGCCACAGAGGGTCCCAGAACTGGGAGGGAGAAGCAGTCATGAACTCCCAGGCTGAACCAAGAAGCTATCTGTGATTGACACCCAAAGGGAAATGTAGTTTCCTCCAATAGAGTCTCATTGGGTATATTAACCACATTTGAGGATGGGCCTCTTGCCCAGCAATATTTGACCAACACAAAACAAACGCAACGGCATTTTTGTAGATATTTTTGGTCTCATATTGTTTTGTTCGAGATTTCTGGTCTTATCTTGATTGAGTTTTTTGCTCATACATTACTATTTTCGATTTTGTGTTTTTTGTTGTGTGTCTGCATGCGTTTCTTGTATTTTTCTTTTCTCTTTTAGGCTGTTTATTTTGTGTGTTTGCCTATTTGTTTTTTTAAAGAGAGGAAAAGGGCATGGAGTTGGGTGGGTGGAGAGATGTAAGGATCTGGAAGAAGCTGTGGGAGAGGAAACTATGAACAGAAAATATTGCATGAAAAAAAATTTTTTTAAAGGATATGTTCTGACCATGTTGTGTGTGTGAGTGTTTGTGAGTGTTAAATTGTATTTTAGAAAAATATCATGAGTATGTAGTCTCTCTGAAATCACCAATCAGCTAAAAGACCCCAACTCAGTAAATTTCCAACAAGACCTCTTCTGGTGAAGGTTCTGTGCCAGCTAGACCCAGTTCACGCTCACACAGAAGGAGAGATTCCTGTTCTTTGCACGTTCTTCAGAAACATCCCTCTAATGTACAGAACAGACACTGGAGATACACAGCCGAGAGGAGACAAACAGCCCTGACAAAGACAGCAGAGGCATGGCTGTATTTAGATGGCATTTGGTTCTGGTGGCACCAACAGGGTGGCTCCAGAGAAGAAGAGGCGTGACCAGCAGGTGACCAGGTATTCTACAGTCCTTTCCCAGGGGAAGTCCATAAAGACCACGTGGGATTGTTCTCCCCTATAAAATCAGTGACAGCTCTAACAGGTACCTGAGTAGGCTGCCCTTCTGTATAGGTGTTGCTTTTATTGGATAATGAACAAAGCCAATGTTTTGGCCAATGGCTCAGCAGAGTAAAGCCAAGTGGGGAAATCCAAACAGAGATAGAGAGAGTAGGCGGAGTCAGAGAGACAACATGTAGCTGGCGAAGGAGAAAGATGCTACCAGTAAGCCACAACCTCGTGGTGATACACAGATTAGTAGAAAAATGTTAATTTAAAATATAAGAGCTAGCTAGAAATATGTCTGAGCCATCGGTCAAACAGTGTCTTAATTAATATAGTTTCTGTGTGATTATTCCGGGCTGGGTGGCAAGGAAAAGAACAAGCAGTCTCCATTTATAAGTACTACTAAAGGCTCCTACAAAGTTCCAACTATGGAAGTGGATTTTCTCCACGTTCAACACATTAAATAAACAAACACAACAGTTCTCCTTTGCAGGATACAGTCAACAAAGCCTCCCTAGCCAGGTAGAAGACTGTCTGTGTTGGTTTGGATCTGAAATGTCCCCATAGGTACAGGTATTTGAACACTGTTGGCGGTGATATTCTGGGGATGTTATGGAATTTTGAACTGGAGGAGGGTGTCACTGAGGGGGCTTAGGAGGTGGAACCTTGGTTAAGGACATCAGTGAGGGGGTTGCTTAGGAAGGGAAGCCTTGCTGGAGCAAGTATGCCATAGGAAGGGAGGGGTTGAAGAGTCTGTAACTCCCACCCCCCTTTTAGTATGTGGTTGGTTGAAGATGTGATCTCTCAGCTTCCTGCTACGGCAGCCTGCTGTCATGCCTCTTCTGCAATAATGGACCTATGCCCTGGAACTGAAGGCCAAAATAAACATTTTCTCAAATGCCGCTTTTGGTCATGGTGTTTGATTACAGCAAGAAACACCATCTAATATACCCCTCCCCTCGGCTAACTGACATGCCACATTGGGGCTGGAAGGGGGCTGCTTCTACCAAGGCAGCTGGATTTACCAGACCTCCACGTTTCCCTGCCAACAAGCCACAATGGGTCTGCACTGTATTATGTGAAATAACACATAGGTAGATGGGTGTGATCTGGTTTGACAGAGCAAAATTTTAACTGCAATTCACCAAATGACATGATGTCAGGTGGTTCTTCAAGTGCTGAGCCAAAGGTGAAGGAAGGATTCCTGGACACCCTATGGCTGGAAGGAGGGCATGGCCTGCTCTGAGCCTTCTGCCTTCATGGGCTGCACAGAACAGCTGGCTCACTCATCTCATGCAGTTAAGGAGAGAACTCAAGAACATAAGGGTAAAAGCCCTTTGCATACTGCCAGCCATAAGCTATTATTACCGCTCAGGGAAGACAAGCTACTCAGATTATCCTAGTGATACCGATGCTGGGGTCTTTAACAGACACATAAAACAATGGACACCTTCCCTGCTCTTTGTCGGTGGGATGCACACGTGAAGCACAGCGGGGGGCAGGGTCAGAATGTAGAGCATCCACGTGGAAGGCCAGAGAAGAAGGAACCTATGACAGACACTGAGTCTGTCCTGAGTTCTGCCTCCCTCCATCTCAGAGGTCTCACCTCAGCCAAGGGCCAGGAACACAGCGGGAAAACTAAACCCCAGAGACCTGCAAAGGGCAAGGCTAGAGTTTCTAGCTTTATTTTATTACTCTTCTTTAAGGATTTATTCTTATTTATGAACTGTGTGTACAAGTTTGGAGGTAGCACACCTGTGAGTTGGGGTGCCCCCAGAGTCCAGAAGAAGATGCTGGACCCCCTAAAGCTGGAGTTGCAGTGGCTGTGAGCAGTGGTTTGTCTGACGTGGATGCTGGGAACTGAACTCAGGTCCTTGGGAAACGCAGCAGATTCCAGCCTCTGGCTCCTATTTTTACACTGTTGGCCTCATTTTGGCATGCTGCCATTTTGCTAGCACTGCAGACTCAAACTTTTCATTGTAGATATAGGGTCACAGTTCTGCAAAACTTCTGACAGTCTAAATTTCCAAAAGGTAGTACCCTTCCTATCCAGGAATCTGATGTGTCAACTTAAACACTAGGATCAGCCTTTGACAAAGATACACAAAAATTAGCCAGGTGTCGTGGTGATTATTTTAACCCCAGCACTCAGGAGGGAAAAGCAGGGGGTAGAGTCAGCCTGGTCTACATATGACTTGTAGGCCAAACAGGCCTACAATAATATCTTGTCTCAAAAACAAGTTCAAAAACAGGCAAACTAACAACATGTATCCGTAAGATAACCATGACCAATTTAGTAGCACCAAACACATTTGTCTCTCTCTGCAAATGGATTTTGTAGTTGCTTAAGAAAAGGAAAGGAAAGGAAAGGAAAGGAAAGGAAAGGAAAGGAAAGGAAAGGAAAGGAAAGGAAAGGAAAGGAAAGGAAAGGAAAGGAAAGGAAATTGTGGGGTAACATGTGGAACACTTTCAAAGTTGCAATTAGGCATTAAATTTGTAGGCACAATGAATTTGAAATCTAGTTATTTATTTACACATGTGTGTGTGATGGGCTTGCATCTGGTCAGCTGTGTGGGGGTCCCTGTGGAGGTGCACATGTATGCGTGTGCTGGACAGAGGCCCGCATGTGGGTGTCTTCCAGAGTGCTCTCTATTTCCTGAAGCAGTCTCTTGCTGAGCCCAGAGCTAAAGATGTTGCTAGTCTAAACTAGCTAGCTCGTTCCTAGGAACCCCTAGTTTCCATCTCCAGGGTGCTAAATCTGCCCAGCAGTTATGTGGGTACAGGAGATCCAAACTCAGGCTGTCCTGCTTGTGGGGCAAGCCCTTTATCTGCCGAGCCATTTCATCAGCTCCATTACTTGGTTTATTTCTGAGAGAGTCCTGTTTTTACCCATGTTGGTTTTAAACGTTTGCCTTCCTTCCTCAATCTCCTGTGCACTGCGATTGCAGATGTACATTGCCTGTGCCCTACTGAAGCACAGCTTTAACAGAAAATCCTAGTGGAGGATTTTTAAAGTGATTTAAATTCTTTCTGCCAGCATTGCTTAAAACCTCTCCTTAGCAAACTTTCACACTCACTTTGTATCCTCCCAAATATTGCAATTATCAAAATTAGAATTTGCTGTTATATTTTCTCCTTCGTTAAAATAACATGGCTATGGGCCGCTGCATTGATTACTGGGTTGAGAAAAGTACATTCTATTAGTTAACAAATTAGAAGTATAGCCATTTGACACACTTAGCCTTTCAGAACTGTGCAGCCAACTATAAATGTACACATTTAAAATGTCAAATGAGCTTGCAAATTCATAAGAGACTTAAAATAACTAAATATTCTTAAAATGTGACATAATTAAATTTTCCTGATTAATCTACTCATTAAATTTATTTCAGACACAATAAACAGTACACTAGAATATTATTAAGACAGAATGCCAGGCTGTCAGATGACACCCTGAAGAAGCCGTATCTACCCTTTCCCCCATTACTGAAATTCCAGTTATTAATCTTGCCTGACTGACCTTCTGCTTTTCTAACATTTTATTCTGAGCTGGGGGAGAGATTGTCAGACTGGCCAAGCTCACATTCTCAGCTCTGAGGCTGAAGAGCTGGCATGCATGCCTGGATAACCCTTCCCTGATATTCTTTCGTTTGCCCGACATTTCCCAAGGAAAAATCACAGATGTCTGCACCTTTGCTGTTTCTTTTTCAAAGCCAACTCAGGGAAATTAATGCCCCAAGCTATTCCCTAACGCCAACTATGTCTTTTTCCCAATGCAGCTCTGTTCCTGCAATCCCCTTCAAGGTGTCTCATCATGGGGGAGGCGCAAGGCCTTTTGCCTCCTTGAAGAAGGGAGTGAAACGAACTCCTTCTCTGCTCTTGCTTCCAGGGAGATTCAAGCTGCAGCCAAGGCAAGAACACAGCAGAAGACTCACTCAGCTACTCAAGGTGCAGCTATTATCCTATGCTCTCTGGCTCAGCTCTGTTATGAGGTCCTGTATTTTCCAGTAGAGAATTTAAAAGAAAGAAACAAAAGCTAGTGATGAACTTTGCAAAGGCCCGGGAACAGGTCAAGTTCTTTCAAGAGAACATCAGCAGAGCTGGCAAATGTATTAACCGTGTTTTCCTGAGCTCACATAAGGAGGAGAGGAGAGGGTAGGAATGGGGGTGAGGAGGGGTGAGGAGGGAGGAGGAAGAGAGGGGAGAGAATAGGAAGGAGCGGGGGGAGGGGGAGGAGGGGAGACCTGGGGTGGTTTACTTGGTTAAGATCACCATAAAAGTGCTAATGCAAAAATGCCAGTTCTTAGCAACTCCAACCTAATGTGTCACGTGACAGGTGGAGGATGGGTAGACAGATGTGCAGTGAAACAAGTTTTGCTCGAGAGCACGCTTTTCTACCAAGCATGCAGGCTAAAAGAACGGGGCAGGGGTGGATGAGGACCAGACAAGGCAAACAGTATCAAATGTTTTCTTTTATTGTCACAGAGGGGGAAATTATTTGGAGGCATTCACAGTCTCTGGGCCCTGACAGAAGCAGCTCCAAGCCTAGCATACTGAGTGCTACAACACGAGAGAGAAAAGCTGGGGCTGTGGAGATGGCTCTGTGGAGGGAATGCTTGCTGCATAGGCCGGAGTTTGAGATTCCCACCATGCAGCCTAGGCACTGAACAGGCAGACAGGCTGACTGTCATGCTGTCAATAGAATTAGGTGGACAGCACTGAGGAAGACGCGGGACGCCAGCTGTGTTGACTAGGTTGATGTCAACCTGACCCAAGCCAGAGACACTGGAGAGGAGGGAAGCTAAGATCTGGCTGTAGGTACATCTGCAGGGCACTTTCCTCATTAGTGATTTACATGGGAGAACTCAGCCCATTGTGGATGGGGCCATCCCTGCGCTGGTGGTCCTGGGCTCTATAAAAAAGCAGGTTGAGCAAGCCCGTGGGCAACATTCCTCTGTGGCCTCTGTATCAGCTCCTGCTGCCAGGTTTCTGTCTTGTCTGAGTTCCTGTCCTGACTGCTTTTGACGATGAAGAGTGATGTGAAAGTATACAGGAAATAAACCCTTTCTTCTCCAAGTTGCTTTTGGTCACGGTGTTTCCATCATAGCAATACAAACCCCGACAAGGACACCAACCTCTGGCTTCTCCATGCACACTCACAGGGAGCATACCCCAAAACAGATGACATATATGCAGATACTCCCAAAGCAAAAAGAAAAAAGAAACCTCCAACAGGTCTTCTCTAGTTCCACATATGACATACATGCAGATACTCCCAAAGCAAGAAGAAAAAAGAAACCTCCAACAGGTCTTCTCTAGTTCCCAAGCACACTGCATGTTAATTTTTGTATCTAATTCTCAGCACCAACTCAGGAATTTGCTTAAATCGTATTTATCCAATAATCAGGCCCAGCCCTGAGCTGCACTCACCAGTCGGCTGAGTCACTGATAGCAGCCTTGGCCCACGTGCCGGCCTCCGTCATGATGAAGCCCACATCATCATGGGAGCTGGAAGAGGACTGGTCGGAGAGGTGAGGAGGAAGCACAGGCAGCCTGTCATCTTCGATCATGACGGTGTCATCGTGTGGCATGTTCACCGTGGGGGACAGCTGACATTTACCTGACCAGTGAAAAGGAGAAATTCTGGACGTCAGTGCAGGGGCCAAGCCTGGTAATTGCAAAATTTTGCTACATTAAAAACAAAAACAAAAAAACAAACAAGTCTTGACACGCCCTCTCAACCTGATGGAATAATGAGAATTTAGTTTATTTCTCATAAAGCATTGTCAAACACAAACCTCAGGTCCACATGACCGCTTCTGCAACAGGGTCACACAGCATGCGGTAGGGCATGTGACTTCTCTGGTTTTAAGTATCCCAAAGACAGAGATGAGCCCCCAAAATGTCTTAATGTGAACATGACTGATACACAGCTTCTTAGGAGTGAGCGTCCTCTGGGAAGGTTTGCCAGCAAATCTGAAGGGAAACCCCACAATCTTAAAGTGATCTGTCTATCCACTCAATTCAACTCCCACAGCGCGGGCAGGCACTAGGTGACGTCATCTCTGTAATTAGTGCGTCACATCCTAATGTGAGGGGGAAAGTACCTACGGAACAGGGTAGCTTCAGTGTGGGTAATGTGCCAATTGTGTCCACCTGGGCGATGAAGGGCAGGGTGGGTAGGATTGTTGAGAAGGTCACCAAAAGTTAGATGAGTGGGATTTGGCGTGGCGGCTGTGACTTTTTTACTAGACGGAATGATGGCGTTTCTCCCAGAAAGTGGCAACAAAATTAAACCGTGCTGAATTCAGGTGCCACTTGGCAAAGCCCGGCACACAAGCTAGGGAGAATGGCTTTGAAATGAGAGTGGCCTAGAAGTGAACAGTTTAACATAGATCCAGATGTGGTCGGCCTCGAGGCTCTGAGGCCTACCCTGGGAGGAAGGGACATCAAGTGAGGTTACTCAGTCCGGAAAGGCTCCACGGATCTCTGTCGTCTGTCTAGTCCCTTGCAGACAAATGTGTTGAGGTTCGTAGTTCAGAATGGCATCCACACATCACAGCTTTCCTGGGACAAAGCTGTGTTTCCAGTCCCTGAGTCCCTAAAGGCAATGCTGGGGTACAAATGGCATCCTTATCCCAAATCACCAACAATTCCAGAAACTTCTTTCCAAAATCTGCGCCATTTGTTTTCTGAACAAGGATACACTCACAACAGCTTGGTTCAGATGCACACCTTGTAAGAAGATAGACTCACAGGGCAACCACCATAGGACACGGCACATGGAAGTGTGTTCCCAAGCAAACAAGGAACCACGATAATCTGCCTCCTTCCTCATGGAATGGCATAAAACACTCCCTGTGAGTCTAATGTCCAAATCTGCTCAGTCAATTGTGCTGGGACAACAAATATTCTGCACTCATTGCTGTTTTATGCAACGTGCTCTTGCCCATCAAAATAGAGTTTTCAAAATAGTTGAACCAACAGGTGTTAGCATTTTAGTATTAGTCTTAGAGCTAGCTTTAAAACGGAGGATGCATCAGCATATCAGGAATGCACTGATAAACTGGAAGGTGAGTCTGAAGCACAATACATCTTTCTCTGCCTGTTTCAGTGAAAAATAAAACGGAAAGAAAACTCTTTACGTTGTTGTCTGTCTTCAGTCCTTACAAAGAAACTTGCCAGAAATTACAAAGGCATCATTATTTAGCATCAAGGGGTCTGTTGACAGAAACATGCATGTTCACTAAAACCCCTGCTCAACACACCAGCTGGGAAAACCTCTCTCTCTCTCTCTCTCTCTCTCTCTCTCTCTCTCTCTCTCTCTCTGTCTCTCTCAAACTGCCAGGTTCTTTCCACTCAAGCTGTAGGATATTAGAGTACAAACCTGCTCAGCAAAATGTCACTTGTAGATCAGGTATAAATTGCACCCCCGTTGGCAAAGAAATGTATTTTTTTAAGAAATAGTTTGTCTCCAAAACGACCATATTGAATTCATAAAGCAAGGGTTCCTTCCCTGACTAGAAAGGCATATGCCATGTTATTAAACACCAAGTTCTCATGCAGGAAGAATTTAACCAAGAAAATATCACACAGTAATCATATTGCATAACTTTTAATATGAAACATGCAACCCCTTGCATTGGCATGTATATTCTCAGTGAAAGCATGAGAACTATAGAACACTGACTGGGGTGGACAATCTTCTTTTTAATGTGTGTGAGACATTGTTTTATGTTGAAATATATGTGAGATACTAACATAATCTCATAATCTCTCTCTCCTGATGTGGGAGTGTCATATATCAATCTGCTGATTTCATTGGTTAAGCAATAAAGAAACTGCTTGGCCCTGATAGGTTAAAACATAGGTGGAAGGAGTAAACAGAACAGAAAGCTGGGAGAAAGAAGCTGAGTCAGTGAGTCGCCATGATTCTCCCATTCCAGACAGACGCAGGTTAAGATCTTCTCTGGTAAGCCACCTCGTGGGCTACACACATTATTAGAAATGGGCTAGTCCAGGTATGAAAGTTAGCCGAGAAAAGGCTAGATATAATGGGCCAAGCGGTGTTTAAAAGAGTACAGTTTCCGTGTAATTATTTCGGGTAAAGCTAGCCGGGTGGCGGGACACAACCCGCCACACATATTACAACACTCTCCCCCTCTCTGTCTCACACACACACACACACACACACACACACACACACACACACACACACTCTCTCATTATCTTCTTCTTAGCTTGCATGTGAGGAGATCCAGGATCTGGTCCCAGAAACCAGCAGAGGTACCAGACATATACAGTTCAAAGCTACATGTTCCACCGAGACACAGCAGGACCTTTTAAATAACCTCTGTTGGCCTTTGACACATCACAGGCAAGACTCTGAATCATGATTCAATGTGGCTTCCGTTTTTCAGCTGCTAAATTCCTTCCACCCCAATATTTCATCAACTATTTACAGACTGCAAGATGAACATTCAGGATCTGATAGAGTGAAGCAATAACATACAAGATGATTGTTTACTAGACATTTATTCATTGATGAATTTACATGGGACGGAACATGCATGATATCAGGAATAAAAGAAATGAAAACTGTCAGCAGTAAGACTCATGAAACCAACATCAGTGTCTCAGCTTTAGATATCAAACAGTTAACAAAATGAAAATAGTCTAAACATAATTATTTAAACTCACCACAGAAGTAGAAATATAGAAACCACCGAGATAAACAATAAAATGAAATAAAATTTTAGCTCAAAATATAAACTGCTTTAAACAAAACTATGCAGATAAAAACTTTTAAAAAATGATGCTCTATGCTCCCAAACATGACTCTGTGATGCATTTTATGAAGTAAACATGTTTGTAAACTATGCCTACTATTCCACTGCTGAATAGCTGGAAAGGTCTTCCAAGGCTTGTCAAAGGAGAACTCCTAAGTAGGATCACTAAGGGATATGTCTGGCCTGATCTGCTATTGTTCATCCATCTATCTACCTATGCTCATTCACTTACTTACCTATTTTTGTAGTGCTGGGAGCAGGGCATTGTACAGGCTAGACAAGTGCTATTAGCTACACCCGCAGTCCTTAGAAGTTGCCTTCTAATACAAATTAGGAGCCGTGTTCTGCTAACATCAATGGCAGTGGGAATCCAGCCAAAATATGACTGTGGCAAATTCTGGACTTTGGTCACATTTCTGAGTGATCTATCCAAAGAGCCGGAGATAAATCAGCTGTCACTAAAGAGGAAGCCACCACCCAGAAAACCACACATTCAAACTGTGGTTCACAGTGGGAGCCAGGGGATTGGCTGTGGAGACACTTCGATGACTCTCAGTCGAGGTGGTGCCACTAAAACCTGCCATAAGATCTTGGCATTCCCCAAGAAGGCTATGTTTACGAAGAGGAAATAGCCGAAATCAAAAATAAAACAAAAATCAACATGGTGTTTTGGGACACATTTCTTTTATCAGCTAAGTGAGCTAGGTGGTGTGACTGAGGACATCTGACATCTTTCCAATTACAAATGATGTTTCTTTTGAGGTGTACAGTTTAGAAGTCTCTCTCTTGGGATGTATACCCATTCAAAAATGATCACAGACCTTAAAACTTCCCTCGCTTGCACATACGAATATTCTCTGTGAAAACCTGCCCTGCTCACATAAAATTAACTACTTCTTTGTGTTATCATCAAGAATTTTAGCACCTCCCTTTCTACCATAGGAAACCCGGGTCTAGACAGAAGTGAGACGGAAGACCCAGCAGACAGTCATGAAGTGGTCAGGAAGGACCTGGCTGAGAAATGTCTTAGCACCTGACAGCACAAATCAGCAGGCTGCGGGGAGCACAGCATGCTGATCGTGGGTATTGTTTCACCTCCAGTGGCAAAGTAGCATCCTTTGCAAGATTCCTAATCTCAGTGCTATCTAACTTCACCAGTAGCATGCAGTCCTTAAGGTCAATAATACTAGAATATGGATAATAATAAGAATAAAAAAGCGTAAATCTGAAGTTTGTAAACAGCAAGATAAATTGAATTAAGCTTATATATTTCTCTAGGAAAAGCCCCATGGGACCCCTAGTTTCCAGTACAGCATATAAAACATCTCTTAAGGACAGGGACAAACGAAGTCATTGAGAAGCACAGGATCAACCCTATTGTCCCTTCCCCAAAAATGTATTCTACTGTAAAAACTTGACCTACTAAGTATGGTATCATCCCCCAGCCCCTATGTCCCAGGACTATGCAGAGCAGCACCAAGCATAGCAGGAGGGCCTAGTCTGCAAGGGGAGTTGTCTTAAGTATGAGGGGTCATTACATACCCAGCAGAGAGAGGGGAAACACTGCCGACCCGGTTACCCGCTGAAAAGGACTAACCCGTCAAAGCTAACAAAACCGGGTGACAGAACATGGAGAAGATGACGTACTCCTCAACCCATGTCACCCATTTCAACAAGTCACTAGGTGAAAAATCAGGGTGGGGGCTGGTATGTGTTTGAGTGCTAGGTTTCCGCCTTCCTCTGAAGAACCAGGGAGTGGAGGCAGGATGCAGGTTACAGGAGCTGCTGTGTCAATGGGCTGATCAGTATGGCAAATCCTATGTTCCTATAATAAAGGGGAGATTACAGCGTATCACTTTGTATGCACAAAGATCCAGGGACACATGCACACATTCTTTCTCAGGGGGTCTGAAATTCTGTCCACAGGTAAGAATCCAGCTATCTAGCAAAGCCAAGACAGCATGGTTAACTCAGCAGCAGTGACGGACTACCAAACTGGAAGGAACTGGAAACAATGCCTTTTACACCTAAGCAGGGCTCAAACCATGAGCGAGGATTGCCTCCCTGGTTTCTCTTATGCCAGGTATGTATGATTAGAAAATATTGGTAGAACACATCCCAGATCTCTTTGACCAAGGTGAGAAACTGAGAATTTAGCAATTTCTCCTAAGCTCAACGGCGAGGGAGAAAAATGACAAGAAATTGCACTAATCATACGGATCTGCATATATTGTTTCTCTACAGTGCTCCGTAGAAAACTCCTTGACTAGAGAGACTGTTCCTCATG
>NC_022011.1:34968848-34982450 GCF_000317375.1 Microtus ochrogaster | reverse complement strand
TTTTCTACAGTTCTCCGTAGAAAACTCCTTGACTAGAAAGACTGTTGCTCATGCTGATCTAGATGTATTGTTTCTCTACAGTTCTCCATAGAAAACTCTTTAATGAGAGAGGCTGTTTCTCTACAGTGCTCTGTAGAAAACTCCTTGACTAGAGAGGCTGTTCCTTAACGCAACACGTCTACTGTTAACACCATATCTTGCCAACCCCAACCAATTAACCACACTGTTTCTATGATGCATCCCAATGGAAACACGTATTTGTATTAGATCAGTATTGAATATACTCAAAAAAATGCAACTAAATTTAGAGTTTTGCTTTAGAGAGTTGTAACATAAATCATTAAGTGTCAAGAAAACTTTTTATATTTTAAATTGAAAGTTGTCTCAATTTAACGCCAAATGAGCAGTTCTGTAAACCCAGCCCTTCCAAGGTCTGTTAGGACAGGGCTGAGCTACAGCAAGAAGGGAACTTATAATGACTGCACCAACTGGGACCCAGAAGGTAGCATCGGGCGGATCAAACAAAGGCACAGAAGACGAGCTAAGGATTTAAAGAATAAAGCAGGATGCTTGTTCTTGGTGTTTTTAAAGACATGTCTCACTATGTTGCCCTGGTTGGCTAGAACTCTATGTAGGACCAAGTGACCTCAAGTTTGGGGATCTGCCTCTGCCTTCCATCCCTGTGCTGAGATTAAAGGTATGAGCTAGCATATCTGGCAAGACTAATCCTTTGATAAAGCAGAAATGTGACAATAATGAATATTTCATGTAAACATGTATTTTTTATCTGTGGCCCAGCAGTGCAACTGAGTGACAACTTTTAGATCTCTAAAGTTGGCGTGTGTACATGTGCATGTGTGCCTGCATGCATTAGTGTGTGTGTGCACATGCATGTGTGTGTGAGTGTGTGTGTGTGTGTGTAGGTGCCCATGTATGTCATTCTTAGGCACTGTTTCTCAGGAGCTGTCCACTGTTTTGAGACAGAGTCTCTCCTTGGGACTGGAAGACTGCCCATTAGGCTATGCTGGCCAGTGAACTCCAGTCCTCTGGTCTCATGTCTCAGCCCCGGGACTACAAACATGGGCCACCACACCTGGCTTTTTCATTTGGGTTCTGGAGATTGAAAATAGATTCTTAATGGTCATACAGCAAGGATTTTAGCAACTGAGCTGCCTCGTTGGACCTTGCCATTTGTTAGAACACAGCTTTTCCTGCTATCCTCAACAAGCCAAGGGTAATTTTATTATTGGAAACACTTCTTCCCTATCATTTTTCTTTCTGTCCTCATCATCAAGCTGGGGGCTGAAGCTTATTTAGCCATTCAGTGCATGCAGACACTCCTCACATTCATGTTTCCTGCGTGACCATAATGAACCCGTTGCCTTCTCTCTCGGAAACATGGGCCTCCTTTCTATGAATATTGCATTAATCCCTCTCCATGAATCAGGATGAGCGCACACGGGAGATGAAATGAAGGAGGAGAGAGCGTTACCTGACTCACCCATTATCCTGCTGAGGGCTGCGTTCCTAGTGGGTGATTCCTCCAGCCCCTCAATCCCACTGTAGAGAGAGTGTGAGATCCTGCGCTCCCGGTCATCCAGCTCTGTCTCGATGGGCAGCTCAGGGGCTGCAGGGCTCCCAGGAGACCGAAGCTACGGAGAAAGGGACAGGGGAACGTGAATCTTGGAGGCTGGTTAGCAGCATGGGGCCGTTATAACAACTTTCTAAGGCTGGCATCCTACCAGGCCTCAAATGAACTAGAACTTTTCAACCTACACCAAAATAATTTGTTCTGTCAGCTTGGCCTAATGACCAACTTTCCGTGGTACTTTATCCAACACCTCCTATGAAGCCCTGTCAGATTTCAACCACGGGAGAAAAAAATACGTACATTAAAATAAAAAAAAATTTAAAGTTTACCTTATTGCTTATTTTTTTTTCAATTTGACTGTAAGCATGTACTGAGGTCAAGACAAGTTATTGTTTAATTTAAAACTCCCGCTACCTGTCACTCTGTGGAAGGCAGGCCTTGTCAGAGAAGACACTAGGCTTGGCTAGTTGTGTGCCTAGGAGACAGAAGCACGTTTGCCTCCTCCATGCATCAACTTAGGCATCGTAAGCTACACATTGCATCTATGTTCTGCAGAAATCAAGACTCGTATAACTGCAAGACAATCACTAAGTCTAAAGCAATGGCTGAGAAACACTTCAAGCATGCACAGAGTGTATGAAAGTAAGACCCAGACATTTATTGCATGTGTGTGCATAGGGTGCGTATCATATGTATAGGTTTCAAATGTGTACTGGCTCATGTGTTCTAGTACTCATGCAAGTGGAGGCTTGTGGTTGACCTTGGGTATCTTCATGATCCTCTTCACTCAACCTGGAGCTTGTTCTGGGGACCCCCTACCTGTACCTCAAAAGTTGTAATGGGCAGCAACCATGCCTGCCTACCTTGAGGTAGGTTCTAGGAGTGCAAATTACGGCATTAATACTTAAATACATCATCTACTGAATCACACCCCCCCCCAGCTTAGGACCAAGTATTTTGATGAAACACACAATGATATGAACATTAAGCAAATTCGTACAATCTACTAAGTAAAAAGAAGCAAGTCAGGAGCTGGGAATGGGGCTCAGTTCCTATGGTGTTTGTTTAGCTTCTGAGACCTTGGGCTCAATGCCAGCACTGAATAAACTGAACACAGTAGCTCACACTGTAACCCTAACCCTTGAGGCAGGTAGTTCAGAAGTTCAAGGTCATCCTCTGCTACAGAATTAGTTAGAAGCCAGCCTGGAGATTAAGTTTCAAAAGATTAAAAAAAGAAAAAAACAAGTTTGTCTTTTAGGAAACAGTCAATCTCTATGGCATGGATTGAAAGAGTATGTCGTCATCCTTACCACAGATGCATCCTACAAGGCATCTTTGCCATAGAAACAGCCAGAAGATGATGTCCTTTGCAAGAAGGACTTAAACACTGTCCTTGGTGACGGGTCAGGTACCACAGGAGCCATGAGGACCCATGTGAACTAGCTCCCTGGGGTGCAGCTGCTGGCAGAGAGCCAGGCAGTAAGGGCCTGAGACACAGGGACTTCAGCCAAGCAGAGAGCCTATACCATTCTATCAGGAAGCTATGGTGGTGTGCTGCCTTCCACAGAATAGATCACTACTCCTTAGAAACTATCCGGAGTTTGGATAGTGAGACAGTTAATGAAGTCCACGCTGTAGGTTTACCGCTCCCTGTATGAGAAGCACCGGAGAGGTGGAACCCATTAAAGGGTCAACACAATGACAACTGGGGGCCACCGAGCTACAGGAGAGTAATAAACTTGCAGTGTGGCGAACGAGATTAATAAGGTTTAAACTGTGAAATCAGGGTTTGCTTTACTAGTGTTCCCTTGGAACTATGAATTACAGTGGACAGCTTCATTAAAAAGTAGACATTTAAGGTCTCTGATATAAAGACATAAAAGAATACTGTTGAAAGAACTATGATACCTCAATTCTAAGATCCATTGGGAAAGCAAAAATAAAAACAAAACCAGTACTCTGTACTTTAAAGACATGTGTGCTATCTGAAAACTGAACATTTAGAGCTGATGGGCAGCTCTGTAATAGAGTGCTGGCCTAGCATGCCCTGGGCCCTAGACTCCATAAGAAACACAGAAAAAATGGAGTAACAAAACCAAAGCCTTGTTAATTTTAAATGACAATATACATTAAGGACATTTGCCATGTAAATCTCTAGAAACAAGTTCCATTTGCTACAGGATATTATGATGGTAAAATTATCAGTAGACCAAAAAAAAAAAAAAAAAAGGTCTTTGCATTTGCTTTCAAAAATAAATTTAGCTCAAGTATACAATTCTGCAATTTTCTGTTAAAAAAAATACCCTTTATAAACATTCTTTATTTAAAAAAATTAAGTATGCCAAGGGAATATTTTAAGATTATATTAAGTGAAATAAAATTCCATTAAAAAAGAATGGGCAGGTTTTGTAGAGAAAATCACTTAAGATGCTTGTTCCTAAGGAATACACATGTAAACATTCTCCCCTCAACCAAGTCTAATTTACATATGAAAAGACAGAGCTAAATGATGCCATCAATAGTCTATTATATAAATATTTAACAGAACCTCGAATGCCTTTTAATTTATCCAGTTTTACTGTGGTTTCCTTGGTTTTTTCTTTCTTTCTTTCTTTCTTTCTTTCTTTCTTTCTTTCTTTTCTTTTCTTTTCTTTTTTTTTTGAGACAGAGCCTCACTAAGCAGTTCTAGCTAACTGGGAACTCACTTTGTAGAGGTCAAGCTGGCCTCAAAGGCACTGAGATCTGACTGTCTCTGCACCTCCTGAGTACTGGGGCCACACTGGCAATTTCTCCATGTTTCTTTTAGTTTTTGTTTGTTTGTATGCTTGTTTATACTATGTTTTTAGGACGGGGTATTGTTTGTATTTTCAAGACAGGGTTTCTCGTGTTGCCCTGACTACCCTAGAACTTCCAGGCTGGCCCTGAACTCAAGAGATCCGCCTGCCTCTGCTTCCTGTGAGCTGGGATCAAAGGTGTGTACCATCACACCAAGCTAATCTATCCAGTTTTAAGAGAAGGGATTTGAAAACAGTTTGTTTTCTTTTTTACTTAATGCAGGAAAACAAATATCGGAGGGTGTCAGGTGGTCCGCTGGCCATGCGGAAGATGAAGGCACCCATGAAAAGCATTCCCCACTAGCCCAAACCTTGCCAGCCTTTACCACTAGCACCTTACTAAAATTAATAAAAATTAAATACAAACAAGATACAATTTTTGAAATTAATAAAACTGGAAAGAAGAGTGCGAGCACAGCTGAGCCTCTTGGGCCGCTCCATCTGTTCAAACAGCAGAAATCTGCATTCTCATCCACCTGGGCCAAGGGCGGAACTGGGACCCCGTCCACTGGTCTGCAGGACAGACTGTCAATCAACCGAGCAAAGAACAGCAGCTTTTCCAGCACAGGGCCCATGCTGCAAGATGTAAAACATCCCATTTGTTGACTCATTGACCAAGAATTTATTTCTCTCTGTGGTCACGATACAAAGGGACTAACAGGCAAGGACAGTAATAACAGCCCCTACGAACCATTATCACGCTTTTATTTGTAAGTATGTAAGTTGGGAATAATACAAAAAACTGCATAACAATTCTGAAAAAAATATTCAGATGGTATGTTGCTTTTATAAACAGCAGTGAGATCTTTTAAATAATAATCAGCTGGATATTATCTAATGATTATGCTGTTAAATTAAATATTTGAAATACTTTCTTCTTATGAAAAAAACTCTTTTTTTTTATAAGGGCAATAATACAAATTGGGAAGTCCAAGGACCACCCACCTCCATCCAGGTCAAGTAAGGTGAGCATCCAAACTGCCTAGGCTCCCACAAAGCCAGTACGTGCAGTAGGATCAAAAACCCATTGCCATTGTTCTTGAGTTCTCAGTAGTCCTCATTGTCCTGGCAGGGAACCCTGATTGCTCTTTGGGTTGATGAGGGAGGGGGACTTGATTGGGGGAGTGAGAGGGAAATGGGAGGTGGTGGTGGGGAAGAGACAGAAATCTTTAATAAATTAATAATAAATAAATAAAAAAGAAAAAAATAATACAAATTGGGGTGTGTGTTTGTAAAATCTTGTCTTTTCTAAGAATTCACTAGCATGCCAAATGAAGCTTTTCCCATTAAGACAATGAACCGCTGACACCCACCACCTCTTCCTGGAATATAGAAAAGCCAGTACAGAAACAGCCCTAACCTCCCCCTTACCCACTAACTGGAAGATCTTATTATCTGAAATTTCACCTTATGGGCACATCCATTTCTACGCATCACCACTATTTACCACGAAGCAGATACTGGTTAAATGACTAGCTGAAGAAAAGCGGATGGCCCAATTCTCCCGAAAATGGCGCACTAGGTTATATGGCAGTGGTCTTTAATGCTTGGTCCAACATGGCATGACAGTGGACCTAGATTATAGGTCCACTTTGGAAAACGCTAATGTTCAAGGGGGTCATGAAACCTGAAGAGAATTATAAACAGGTATGTTTCCGATCCGAGGGGGAGGTTTTTGGCTTTTAAAATTTTTTTGACATTAAAAACTAATTACGTAATTTTCCTCTTCCTCTTTTCTCCCTCCCACCCCTCAGAAATTCATGAGCTTTAAAAACTGTGCTTACTTGAGCAGCCCTGACATCATGGACATATGCGTACATTACATGGACTGAGCGGGTTGTATCAATGCATTTCAGAATAAGCACAGTTTTTATAAGACCCTGTCAACAGGCAGGCAGTCTACACAGCGAGGCTCTAGAAATAGGAAGGGGCTTCCCAGGGCCTTGTGGGTGCTAGGGAAGCACTTGAGGGAGGGGCGATGAGGAGAGAGCTCCGTGGATAAAGAATTTGCTGCACAAACCTGAGGACCTAAGTTCAGAGCCTCGGCGCTTGTGAAAAACCAAGTTTACTTGTCTGTAAACACTAGTGCTGGGGAGTAGGGCCAGGAGAAACAGGTCCCAGGCAGACCCCAGGGACTCACAGGCCAGCCAGTCTAGCCAAATCTGCAAACTACGTATATAAAATAACAGAAATATGTAAAAAAAAAAAAAAAGGCAAGTGTTCTATATGCATACACACACACACACACACACACACACACACACACACACAGCATCCCACAACACATGGAGAAAGGAGCTATGAGGCCTAATAGAGAAGCTTCCTTTTACAGATTCTCATCTTGAAGCCTTGAGCTTCATGAAGAGTAGGTGAGACACCATGCTGTGATCTCAGACTAGATTTCCATACCTACAAGGGTATGCAAAAGCACATTACTGTAGACTGAGGCTCATTCACGCCAGCAAGAGGGCCTATGAGGATGTTCATATTTACTGTATAATTTACACAATCCCTCCCGGGGACTCAGAAACTTTGTATGAAGGGATAGAAATGCCACACCAGCAAAAGCACACGTGTGGTCCACTGGGGACACAATTACACAGCTCCTCCAGCTGTGTAATTCGTTAGATAAATCCTCTCAGTACAGATAGCTTCCCCGTCACCCTATGTAGAAAGCTCAGCACATATGACAAGATATATACTACATATATATAAAAGTGTGTTTAAGCTTACTGTGTCCTAAGGAACAGTAAGAACCAAGCACGTAGGAAATGGCAGCACAGGGAAGCAGAGTCAGCTGTGTCGACAGCAGTCGCTCCCTCACTGAAATCCTCTTCATTCATATAAATTCAAATGCAGAAGCAAACGTGACAGAGATATTTCAGCGGGAATTCTAGACTTACATCTTTCATAGGGCAAAATGGAATAAATCAGTGCCTTTATCAAAACATGCTCAAGCTGGTGCAGGATTGCCTTCCTCGTGGGGAATCAGAGTCCTACAGAATGAATAGCCTGCTTTGTCATTCCTGATTGCAAAAATCTTCCATGACATTCCACAGTGTGTGCATGCATGTGTGAATGAGGTTGTACATGTGTGTTTCTTTCTGTGTGAGCTCTTTGCTTTATTTATTTGAGTCAGAATCTTTTACTAACCCTGGAGCCCAGCGATTCACATAGATGACCAGAGAGTTCCAGAACCCACAGATTTTTTTATCTCTCTGTTCCCTTCCCCAGTGCTGAGAAGTAGACTCAGTCTGTATGTTCCCCAGTGCTGAGAACAAGGCTCTGGTCCTCACACTTGTGAAGCAGCATCTTTCCACTGTCTTATCCTCTTAGTCTTCAGATCTTGATTTAAGGAGGTCAAGGAGATAATCTACTTGTGAAGACACACTGTTGTGCACCCAGCATCCAACACATTTGATGCTCAATATACATCTGTCAATTGACTACTGCCCTTGGGAACTGGAATGAACTCATGTCTCTAAAGGAGCTATATAATATAAGCACATGCATTGTACATCATCCTGAGAACTTAGTACCCTGCACATTTAAAACAAAAATAGCACACAATGACTTGACAACAAAATAACTACCATTCAAGGCATGGAAGGTTGAGACACAGATCAGTGAGAGCCGATGCCCAGCAAGTGGGAGATCCTGGGTCTACCCCAGCACCACTAATGAAGAATGAGGAACCATCCTGCAAGGCTACAGAACCTCTGAGTCTGGCTCATTGTCTTCCCGTAGCAACTAATACACTCAGCAAATACAAACAATGCAAGCAAGTGTTGGTTTGAGAAAGAATGCCCTCCATAGCTTTATATATTTGAAGCTTAGTCACCAGGAAGTGCTGCCATTTGAAAGGATTAGAAGGATTAAGAGGTGTGGCCCTGTTGAGAGAAATGTGTCACTAGGGGTAAACTCTGAGGTTTCGAAAACCCATGCCAGGCCCAGACTCTCTCTGCCTGCAGATCAGGATGTAGCTCTCACCTCCTTCTCCAGAACCATGCCTGGCAAGGCAGATGTCATACTCCCTGCTGTGGTGACAATGGACTAAGCCTCTGAAACTGTTATCAATTCCCTAATTAAATGCTTTCTCTTATGAAGGGTTGCCTTGGTCATGATGTCTCTCCACAGCAATAGGACCGTGATCAAGACAAAGCATAAGTCAATGTTCTTATTGAGGATAGTTCCTTCTACCTGATAGTCCTGTGCTCCAGAGACACTCGCTTTACAAAATATGAGTGTAATGTAGGCCCTAATAAGTGACCATGATGTTGCTTTAAGATGAAGAACACAAGCCATTTATTTTAATGTATTTTTCTGATTGTTTCCATGGGTATGGTGTACACACCTTTGTGAGCATGGGTGCAAGAGGGCCATCGTATGGATGTAGTTCCGAGGGCCTGTGGGTCCTTGCCATCTAACTTGCTTGATAGAAGGTCCCGTTCAATGCCTGCTACTGCACATACTAAGCTACCTAGCCTGCAAGCTTCCAGAGTCTTCTGTCTCTGTCTCCATCTCAACAACTGAGCCCTGGGATTCTAGGAACATGCTGCCTTGCCCAACTTCTAGTATCTATGACTCTACAGTCATTTAGTTTCTGTTGAATATGGGAACTGGAGCACAGGGAGAATACAAACAAACAACCTTACATTTTCAATACGTTCCTTTTTAGAAATCGGCCCATTATCTATGGATGCTACACCATTGAAAATCCAGCCCGTGGCTTGTTAGTATTTATAAATGGATCTATGTATCATTTATTTTTAACTTACCAGTGATCCGCTCTGTGAGAAAATTCCTTTCCTATCACTTACGAAAGTCAAGGCACAAACCTTTCTAAACAGGATGCCCTGGCCCTGCAGTCACTGCTAATCCCATTCACCAGCATTTGATTTTATTGTTGGCTACAAACCCTGGGTGATGGGCATGGTGCAGCCAGCTCTGTATGCCTGCCACACATTCTGTAGTTGAGATCTATTAGAAAACGGTACTTTCAAAAGAATCAGCTCCACAGAGGGAAGAGAGAGCAGCCATCTCCCTCTCATCTCTAGGGGATGAAGGTTCTTCACTGGCTACCCCAAAAGAACATGGATAAAAGCAGGTCCTCTCCACTATAGGATTAGACAGAGGCATCCACTACACATAAGAGCAAACAGCTCTTTCCTGCTTGGTCTCTCACTCCATGGAGAGACCCAGCAAGGCTACTGTGGGTCCTGTTTCCCATATAACATTCAGCTAAAGAAAAAAAAAAAAAAAAAAAAAAAAAAAAAAAAAAAAACATTCAGCTAGCTACAGGGAGCTCGGAGACATTATCTTGTGAGTAGTACAGGAATATTCATTTAAGTTTGGAAAAACTTTGACCACATAAACAATGAAACAAGTGAGTCTGGAGCTGGAGCTCAGAATCCAGAGCACCTGACAAGCATGTGTAAAGTCCTGGGTTCGGTCCCCTGCATCGCATGAGCAATGCAGACTTTTAACTGCAGCCCAGGAGACGTGGAAGCAGGAAGATCCAGAAGTTTAAAGTCGTCTTCCATAGAAAGTTCAGACTATGCTGGGTGACAGGAGACGACGTTTGAAAAACAATAATCATGTACGAACATGCCCACACAATGCCAGCAAGCCACAGAGATACAGGACGGCTTTTCTAGGCGACACCCGGGTTCACCTCATTGCCTTTGCTGATCCGCCTGGCCACGATGAGCTGGATCATGCCGCGCTTGTTGCCCTCGGTGGACATGGACCTCCGCAGAGTCTCCATGGCTTCCTGGTTGGCTTTGCCCAGCAGCGACTCTCCATTTACAGCTATCAGCTGGTCGTTCACTCTCAGCCTTCCATCCTGGGAGGAAAGCAAGCAACGTGAGGATTGCTGAAGAGCTTGCAAAAGAGATTGCTATTCCCTAAGTTTACATCATTAAAACAAAAAAGGAAAAAAATATCTGGGGGCTTTAAACACAATGCAAGTAGCTGCTGTAGCCTCTATTTTAGTCTTTTAGGCATTCCTGAGTTGTTAAAGAAATTGGAATGCTAACTCTAAGAACACAGAGTGATCACTACGCGTGTGCTTTCAGAAACACCCATCAAGCTGATTTACAAGGAAGATCCATGAAGATGGGGGCAACTGTAGGAAAGTGCTATCTACCGTAGGTTAGAAGGAGCCAATGACAACCCAGCGGGGGGGAACAAAAAAAGAGCCTTCCCCCCAACCCAGGACCCATGCTAAGCCTCTGCACAAATCCTACTGAACAAAGAAGACTATGACTTGTGGGTCATGTGAGATTAGGATGAGGAGTTGGAATGAAGGGCTCTATCCCCAAACAATATATCACTACGTCCATTTCCTTGGTGTTGGATCCAGGCAGGGGGTCTATATGGAAAGAAAATGTCACTAACAGAACACGTGTAGAAATCAGAAAGGTGGCAGTGAGAAATCCTGGCAGCAGGTGCGGACTGAATCAGGCTGAGCAGAGCTTACTTTGGATGCAGCTCCGCCATTAATAATGGACTTCACAAAGATTCCCAGATCTGCGTGGTTCTCTTTGGAACGGTTCCCTTTGACGCTGACTCCAAGTCCCGCAGATCCTGAGTCATTAAGGGGGACTTCAAAGGTCAGAAACTCCCTGGTCCCATCAGGAGTGAGAACAACCTCCTCATCCTCCGGTTTCTGAAAGGGGAAAGAATCACACAGTATTAAACTAGGAATGCCTCTTTCAGCCACCACACCACTGACCTCTGGCCAACACCAGCAGATTATCGCTACCCCACGACAGGATCTGATGGTGGTAGAGCTGTCCTCCAAGATCACACCCGACCCTTACTGTGAGTACCTTCAGGCTCTACTTACATCAATGTTGCAATTAATTCTAAGAAACACAGAAATAATACAGAAGGGATATGTAGACCGCTAGAGTCAAGGACTAATATGTAAAGTCTTTCTTCTGTCACATATTATAAAATAAAAGAGAAACACAGAAAAAAATAGAAGTCAAGATAAACCAGAATTTTCCTCAAGCATCAATTTTGGAGTGGACCCCAGTGAGGCCTGCAACGTAGAGCTTCTCCTTCCCCAACTTTGAAACACTCGTCCAACATCCACTCAGCCATTTGAAACGCACCCTCAATTACAGCCAATGACAGCATGATGAACTTACACTAAACGGACAGCAATTCTTGATTGCTCATAAACCTGGGCTATTATAGAGGATGGAAACACGATGATTTCTTTATTTCTCTTTGTTCCCTGCCCAATTTTTGAAAAATTATAAGGTTAAATAAATAATGATAAAATAATTTAAAAGAGAATTTGTGACTTTCCCAAATGTATTCTTGATTTCTTAAATTAATATTTTAAAAGAACAGTAGTTAACTATAATTTAAAAAAGAATAATATAAACAATGTGCTATATTAAGACCTTAAAATCCAAAATGTTACCTGTAAAGCAATATTTCTAATTTGCTGACATTCAGTGTTTTGTGTGTGTGTGTGTGTGTGTGTGTGTATTGTATATGCGCACACGCACACAGATGCATGTGCATCTGTCACTGATGATAAAGCAGGGGCCTTCTGAAAGGCAATCTGGAAGCCGTATGATGCTGGTCTATATGCCTAGCCACACAGAGTATATCTTAGAAACATATCAAAGAATAGCCTGACAGTGAGCAAGGAGGAGGAGGTTTTTAGTGACATCAAATCACAACCTTTTTAGAACATAAAAAGTATGCAGTAAAAAATGAAAAATAAATGTTTGAAAGACACGTCCTATGTAAATATTTACCACTAAATTGAACTTATCAACTCATTGAAAACACTTTATAATATTCCCAGAGAATAACTACAATTCAATACAACAAAACCAACAAACTGGAGACAAACCAAGATCAAATAACTGCATCAAAATATTAAATATTTCACACCTTTATTATACAGAAACATCTTTATAATCGTGTGATGCTCTATAAATACGAATGTTCATGTCATTTTTCATTGCTTTATCTGTATCAAAACAATTAAAACACTAAGTAATTATTCTGCGAATGACTATTATAGATTAAAATAAGTATAAAACTATACCATCTGGAGGCTCAGAGCAGCTCAAATCAAGAGCATTAGCCTCGCAAACACATGCAAGGACCCAGGTTCATCCCAGCACTACAGACAACCAAAGCAATAATACTTAGAAGAACATACCACATGGGTAGATTCCAATATTTAAAAGAAAAAAATTGCATCAATAACTCCAAGCCACACCACTGTCCCTTTGTATCTGGAATTCGGAAACAATTAAGAGATATAATGGATTTTGTCGATCTGTAATTCTATCACCCAGAATACTACATTTGAGGGGCCATGGAAGCCGTGACTTCTCAAGCTTCTGTGAAGACAAAGGAATCACAGCTGTATCTGGTGAGCACAAGGACCCACACTTACTGTTCCTTCCCTCAAATCAAGGGATCTGAATTTCACTGACTGATATAGACCTTCAGTTTGGTGTTTCCCTGTTTACTGATTTCAACATTTCCATAATGTTTTTACAAAGGCTTAAAACTCTCATTTCTTTCCTACTTGAAAAATCAAGACAAGAAGCTGAACGAATTCATGAAGAAAAGGGCTAATCAAGGAGTGCTCGCTTCCCCACTGACTATGAAAACTGCCACAGGCGGCAGGGTGGGGGCGGGGCTGTCTCATATAGTCCTATGGAACCCTGAGACTTTATTATCATTAAAAACATTGAAGGGAGACACGGTGAGCTTCGTTAGCATTTCATCATTAACCCACTTGGCTCTTGAACAAGACTGAAATTAACACCAGCTTTTAGAAATCAGTTTTTGGCAGTGAGTTTTAAAAGTTTGCTCTTCAAAGACCATTGAGAAGTGACATTATAAAATCTCCACAAGGCTGAGCTTTGCACAGGCATCTCCGTGTTCTGGCTGATTATAAGGTATTTCCACCTTCTTGCTATGTCACTGAAGTTGTGCCTGTTCAACCAATGGATTCGACTTCCCGCTTCAGAAAGAAATGCTAACACGGTCTCCAGCGTGCTCACAACGTTCGTGCTGCTCAATCCCTCAAGCACACTGAACAATGAGTATCACTGGCGTGTGTGTGTGTGTGTGTGTGTCTGTGTGTGTGTGTGTGTGTGTGTGTGTGTGTGTGTGTGTGTGTGTGTGTAG
>NC_022011.1:34915566-34967953 GCF_000317375.1 Microtus ochrogaster | reverse complement strand
CAGGAGGAGGAGGAGGAGGAGGAGGAGGAGGAGGAGGAGGAGGAAGAGGAAGAAGAAGAAGAAGAAGAGGAAGAAGAAGAGGAAGAAGAAGAGGAAGAAGAGGAAGAAGAGGAAGAAGAGGAAGAAAAAGAAGAAAAAGAAGATGATGATTGGGAATTACCGAGTATTAAAGGCATCCTTCAGAACAATGAAGAAATTTGGCAATGTGCTGATCTGGATGTGTTTGTGCTGGGCATAGTGGGGCACACCTAGAACCTTAGAACCTAGGAGGCTGAGGCTAAAGGACCCTGAGGTCAGGGTAAACCTGAGCTACTAGAGAGGCTGTCTTTAAACAGGAGATAACAGGAGAGAAGGAAGGGAGAAAAGGATGGAGAGGGGAGGGAGGGGGGAATGTTCTGGAATAATGGTGAATGCATGCACAGATAGCACTCAGAAGACAATTGCAGAGCCTCTAAGTTCATTGTGTATTACGTTAAAACTGAGTGTGGCCATGCGCAGAGATCCGCAGGGACGCTGACTGCCTTTATCACAACTGCCCCACACAGACTGACACGAGGCTAATAAGTAGATTATTACTTAAAGTATCTTTATAAAGCATTTAGGGAGATAAAAGTATTTTTATGATGGGGAATTCAAGTTTGTGGAAATTAAGTATTTCCTAACTTGTAGTACTTTGTCCATCAAGGCCTTGACAGTGTCTTTTGTAAATTGATTAATTTCTGTTACGTATCAGCCAGAAGCATCACAGGGGAGGGCTTGATGCCAGTCTTGGGAGAAGGAACACCGCTTACAGCACAGGCACATGGGACAGGACACAGGTTAGCTATATGGAAACTGGAGATTATGAGCAAATACATCAATATCATGACAGTAAGGCCACAGAGCTGCAGGTGATTATCACTTCCTTCTGCCTGGCTGAACTACTCTTAGAACATTTTTTAAAGGGCACATCATTTTGAGACTATATCATAACTTGGATTTTTCTGATTTTTCCTTGGATATTTTTCTGGGAAGATACTAGAAGTTAATAACCATTATTATTACTTTAATTTTTTGTTTGGTAATAATAATGGTTCTCAGAGTAGTTTTTCAAAAAGGTAAAACCAAGATACAATGAAGAAATAATCCAAAAGAAGATGACAGATGCATGACAACTGCATGCCATGCCATACCATGGCCTGACTCGGACTGTAGCCTAGAGCTCCTGTCTTACTTATTGCTCATTTATTTTATAACAACTGTGGGTAGTTAGGAAATCAATGGAGCTTATTGGCTTGATCACGAGAATTTCTTATTGCATAAGAAAATGTCCTTGCATTGAGATATTTAGGAGTAAAGCAGAATCACATAAATAATTTTGTGCTAGTTTAGGAAAATGTTACAGAGAGAATATTGTGAAGACTATGTGAGGGGAAGAGGGTGAAAACTATCTTGAATATAGTAAAATGCTAACAATGGAGAAGGTAGGTGAACAGAACTTCCTGGAATTCTGCCAGTAAAGAAAAAATTACATAAAGTGATTGATCTATTCAGACTAGCATTACAACGTTCTAAGTCTACATTAAAGCATACAGAGTTCAGCAGAAAATAACATTAAAGTTAAAAATGTACATATTACAAAGCGACCGAGTATATCACTGCACTGCAAAGATGATGACCGACAACAAGGAATGAAAATATTTCAAGGAAAATATGTCGAAAACATTAAGAAGTTATTTTCGCAGGAAAGGAATGTCAACTCAATCCCTTAGTGAGTCAGCTCTGTTTGCATTTCCAACACCTTTACATTCTGCAAAGACTGGATAAAATCAGTGTGGGCAGACGAAGGATTTAATCATATTATGCTTCAGAGAAACCACGGAAGTCAGTAAGATCCAAAGCCACAGAGAAATGTCACTCATCCCACAGCCGTGCTGCAAATCCTTCGTTCAGTATTTATATTGCAAATGCTTCAGGATCTGGCTATAGCTATGGATAATACTAATAATAAGGAAGATGAAAATAAGTATGTACACATCAAGATGTATGAGAACATAAATGTCCCTTGACTCACTGTGGAATTACACCTAGATGAACCCACTCTAGGCTGAAATACTGCAAACCTACAATGCATTTAGCAAACCCAATGTACCCAACGCCATAGCTAACCCTTCAGGACACTTTTATTAGCTGACTATTGGGTAAACTATCTACCACAAAGATTATTATCAAATAAAGCATTGAAGATCCCTAGTCATTTATTGATTTATCGTGGAAACTGAGACAAGAGGGTGGATGTTATATGTATACTTCATAGTCTCAAAGTTAAACACTGGTATTTTGACACTCTGTAAGTTGGGGCCTGCCCATGTGTCAGACTTTTATATCATAGGCGTTTTTCTTTTTGTTTTGTTTGTTTGTTGTTGTTGTTTTTATTCAAAGTAAATCAAATGCTTCACACTATCTTTTGGTCAAGATTTTAGAGGACTTTTGAGGTTTAAATTGATGACCAACTAGGACTTACAGGGAGAGAAGGGAAAAGGGGGTCAGCCTTTTAAAGGGGGATGACCGGCTGTGGGTTCAGCTCTGTGATAGACTGCTCAGCATTTGCATGGGGTCAAGCCCAGCACTAAGTAAATATCAAGTCTTTGTTCTACATGCTACACAAACCACAGTTCATTACCAATTTGAAATGCCATCTTCAGACACAAACATACATATGTGTATACATACATATATGTACATACACATGTGCAAAATGTATGTTTCTAGAACTGTTCCTCAGCGTTAGGTGGCCTGCTTGCCTGTGCTTTGGCAATCCCTACTGGTCCAAGTTACAGAGCTTTCCACTATCTTTGCCACAGTGACTGTCCTTTCAAACAGAATGATCTCCTCGTCTGTCCTCTCCCGCCAACATCTCTGTGTGTACCACCACTGCAGGTTTTCACTGGCCGTCATGGCTGAGTTGTTTTACCATCAAGAACTCAAGGCTGTGGCTCTTCCTAACCTGTGCCCATGGGTGTGGCATATTCTTGATGCTGCTTCCAGATTCTGCTCTAATTTTATTTGCCATCCAGTTTTTAAAACGATGAAATATTGGAAAGTAGCATTCTATTTATTGAAGTTGCTTGCTTATGTACCTATATTTTTTTTAAAAAAATCAACTGTTAATTATATTACGTATCTGATGATTTTGGTTTACCTATTTGGTTAGAAATTTTGGAATCAGATAGGAACAGTATTGTTACATTGTTAATACTGTTTTGTTATTTTTTTTTCAGAGACAGGGTCTCTATATAGCCCTGGCTATCCTAGATCTCACTATGTAGATTAAGACGACCTCAACTTCACAGAGTACAATCAACACCTGCCGGTCAGGTGGTGGGATTACCTGAGATAGGGAATGCTTTTATTCTGCATGACTTGCTATGCAAAGATCCTGACTATGAACTGACTATCATCTGTCACTATGGAATCCCCTCTCTTCCACCAGGTCGCACATCCACACAGAGACCAACACAACACCTACTACAGACAGTGTGCTATTTGGTGCAAGCCAGACTGCACCCTCCCCTTAATTCCCAGAGTGAATCAGGGTTAGTCTTCTAAAACAGACGTAGCTGAGCTGTGTCTGCGTTTGAACCTGAGCCAAGAACACCTGACTGGCTCCCTCCCTTTATTATGACAACTACGCTTATCCTATTTATCACCTGATCTCTCCAGACTATATATTATACTCCCTCCTCACTGCATCATACAGAGAAATAGCAAAAAATTCAAACATCTCCCATTTTATGCTTGTTTGATAAATCCCTGTTCCAGGCCCCTCCCCTAATATGGAGTAAATATAAGTTATTTGGTAAAGAGAAGGGACAAAGGTTATCATACTGGATTAGCAAGTGGGCTCTTTATTTTAGAAATATCTCTCAAGACAAGTTTCTTACCGTTTCTTTTGGAATCTGCATCTGGCCTGATTCAGTGTTCTAGAAGAATTAAAGAAAAACATCATTAAGATTTTCATCATCAAGGTCCAAGGGACACAATATTTTATTAAAGAAGATTAGGTTGTTTTAAAAGCCATAAAGTAAGCCAGGAAGTGGTGGCGCACACCTTTAATTCCAGCAATCCGGAGGCAGAGGCAGAGGCAGAGGCAGAGGCAGGTGGATCTCGGAGTTTGAGGTCAGCCTGGTCTACAGAGTGAGTTCGAGGACAACCAGGGCTACCCTGTAATAATAATAATAATAATAATGATAATAATAATATCCATAACTGTGCGTGAAGGGTCATTCTGAGACAGCTGACACATGATTGTCCTCCAGACTGTGTCCGGTCTTAGAGATTTCAGCAGTTAGTTCTTCTAGATACATGTTTCCACCGGCTCATGCACAGGAAAAGAAACCTCACAAACTGTGTTTCTAAACATGCCGCTATCTCTAAATGTGTTGGCCAGTCTCCATCACCAAACTTTTCAGTCTTAAAATACAGGGCCATTTGACAGTTCTATGAATAAAAGTCGTCAGTCCTGCAGTGGGAAACACAACTTGATACTTGAGTGTGTTCCGCAGGGAACAAATGGAATTCTTCCCACATAATATAGAACATGAAAGGCTGGTATTTAGTTTATTTAATTTTTAACGAAAGACAAACACCAATTTAGAAGTATTTAGATTAAGACCCACAGAACTGAAACAGAGACACCCCAACCAGAGAGAGCTGTAGTAATCAGAGTTAGGAATTATTTTTAAACACTCCCTTTGACTTTTCAGAACGTTATTATTTTAAGTCTCAAAAAAGCAGCTGCAGCAGGCATAACAGACTGACAGCCTACTGGCCCTGCCCTTAATGAAAAGCTCACAAGCAATAAATTAAACAACCAAGGGGGAGGGGGAACAAGAGCAGCAGACGGGAGAAACAGAAGCCTGGGAGATCTGAATTGGCCCAGAAGAACCTGCATAACCTCAGGCTGGCGCTTGCTCCCCTGGGAGATGGCTGAAGAGCTGTACTGCAGCTTGGCACCTCGGGAAAGCCAACAGGCAGCCAGAGAGTGCCAGGCAGAGAGGGAGCTGCCTGCCTGCCCAGGAGAGGCTGGTGCTTTGCTGAGGGCTCATTTGCAATCGAATAGAGACATCCCAGATTTAGGATCAGGTGGCATCTTAAACACGAAATTGGAGTAAAAGTAGAGGAAATGGAAAAGCTGAATTTAAATTGAGAAATAATGCATTAAACATTTGTTAACTATGACGAAGTTTTCATAATTTATTCAAAATAAATGTAAAACACAAGTGTTCACCTCTCACCCCATCACAGTCTTAAAACTCCTCATAAAACCATGGAAGACTTCCAGGTCTGTGTGTAACCCAAGGGATTGGATATCCATGACTGAAATTCAGCTCTATTTTAATAACTATTTAAATAAATAATTTCTATAGAGAATGCATCAACTATGATGTATCACACTTGCATAACTTAAGAAAATCAGATCTATATGACAGATTTATGAACTATAGTCCTGAACCTCGTCACTTGTCATGGCTACACAAAGCTAGCAGCTAGCTAAGGAGATGCCAAACATTTTGAGACGGCTCAGGTCAAATCTGCTTTGGAATATTTAAGATGCTAACTTGTATTTGAGCCAAAACAACCTCCTAAGCACACAAAAAGATAAAGATCATGCTTCTAAATGAGTCAATTTTATATATAAATATAATTTGCGTGTAAATAATAAAAATAACTCCTTTTCAAAAGAGTATTCAGAAGTACATTTACTCTCTACATCTTACTCCAACCAATACCATTTCACTATCCTTGCCTAATGGATGTCAGTATAGAGGGCAAAGGTGAGCTATAAACAATGTCATTGGTTATGTTTTTCCACAAAAAAAAAAAATCACTTATGCTGTGATTGTGACGTCTTTCCTCTTACATCTTTTTTTATTTTTATAACAATAATTTTGCTAATTTTCCTAGCCACCAAACAGGAAGCACCATTAACTTTGCGCAGCTGTATTTACTACAAAAATCTGAAAGCTGAGAATTTGTCACATGAGACGAAGAGGTAGCAGTATTTCAATGATAGCCCTTAAGGTGACAGTTATGAAATAATGGACATCTTGTGGTTCAATCAGTTAGCTGGGAGTGTACAGTGATAAACCCAGGAGTCTTGAAACCCTCCTTACAAGCTGCTTATTAAACATGCATTCGCTCATAGTTGAGGCATCTATCGCTAAGACTGGCATAGTTAAGAACATCTACACTGAGAGTCAATAAAAACTATATAGGCCCTTCTCAGGACAAGGCTCCATAAACACTCGCCAGTGAGTAGGTGGCCTAGATTACTGCTTCATGTGCATGAGAAGTCTTCCATCTGCACTAGGGTTACACACCAGTTCCCTTGGGTGGAAAGTGTCTTCCTGGCGAAAGATCAGAAGGCTCACGGTCCCTTCCATCTTGGTGCTTCTCAACAGGGAAACAACTTCCTCCTGGGACTTCCCTGCTAAATCTACTCCGTTGACCTAAAACAAAGAGGAAATATTTAGCTACAACCATGTCCAGACAGGCAGCGGGGGAAAAAAAAAGCCAGAGACCCAGAACTGAGGGTATCTATTCCTAAATGAGACTTTTCCCATGCAAATTAGGTCATGACCAGGTAACCAGGGAAGATTTGTGGTTCATAAAAGAAGTCAACGAGATAGCCAGAAGCGAGTGAGGAAGTAATAAATCCTTTAGTGTTCACCCATAAACAAGAAGCTGCAACCACCGGCTTTAACAGGCAGCATGAGGTAAACAGACAGAAACCATAAGGTCAAGTTAACACCAAGCAGCAGAGAGAACTGAGCCCTGGTGCATAACAGGTCTTCCGACAGCAGAACAGAGAGGCGCTGTTATTGGAAGAAGAATACAGCAACAATATTTTAGTATAAAAGCTTTAAGCTTCAGTGAAAATGAAGAAGAATAGACATTGTATCCTTAAAAGGTAAATAATAACATCAAACTGACTCACAAAAATAGTAACAGTTTGGGAGGGGAACTAATGCTTCATCTTAGTTTTTCTCTATGGATAAGAGAATTCAGCCAGGCAGAATTTGGGAAGAATACATTTTTAAACACTCTTACCATTTTTCATTCATGGGAACTATATAAATGTTAGTTTCCAGGTTTCAAGGAAAGATGCTTTTAATTTTATCATTTATTCACTTATTTCTTTTTTTTTATTGAGAAAAGGAAAAAAAAGAAGTTTTCCCCTCCTCCCAGCCTCCCATTTCCCTCCTCCTCCTCCCACCCTTCTCCCCCTCTCCCCACTCCTTTCCCACTCCCTCTCCAGACCAAAGAGCAGTCAGGGTTCCCTGCCCTGTGGAAAGTCCAAGGTCCTCCCCCCTCCGTCCATGGCTAGGAAGGTGAACATCCAAACTGGCTAGGCTCCCAAAAAGCCAGAACATGAAGTAGGATCAAAACCCCGTGCCATTGTCCTTGGTTTCTCATCATCCCTCATTGTTCGCCATGTTCAGAGAGTCCGGTTTTATCCCATGCTTTTTCAGTCACAATCCAGCTGGCCTTGGTGAGCTCCCAATAGATCAGCCCCACTGCCTCAGTGGGTGGGTGCACCCCTCGTGGTCCTGACTTCACTTATTCACTTATTTCTTAAGGGCACGGTTTCACTATGTGTGTAGCAAGGCTGAAGTTACCACATAGCTGGGGAAGCCTTGACTCACAATTCTCCTGCCTTGGCTCCCAAGTGCCAGGGTTGCAAGCATGCACCACCACACCAACGTAACAGTTTTTTTTTAAAGAATTATATATTGTTCTCTCTATATGAGTCAAATGTTAAATATAATACTTAAATTTTAATATCAAAACTTCCCTGAAGCTCTGTTTTAGAACCAAGGCTTTCTGTTGAAACACTGTCAAAGAACTTCGCATGCTCTAATGCAGAGATGCCAGCCGACTGGCAACAGTTCCAACCAATGAAAAGCTTGCAGACGTAAAGGGGCGGGCGCTACTAATGTGGTACTAGGTTCTATTTGTTCTTCTTATGGTCCAGATGCTAAGGAGGCTTGTGGACTGACTTGTAAACAGTCTCTGAACTCTATGGACACTGCAGCTTTAGGATTGAAATACACAGAACAAGCTTCAGAATTGAGACCCACCGGGCAGCTACAAGCACTATACAGGACTCAGGAGCAAGGCAGGGTGCAGAGTGTTCCCACCTCTCAGAGAGAAAATGAAGGTGCTCCTGAGTCACTGCAAGTCAAGCCATTATCTGACTAAAGAGGGACGAAGACAGAGCTTATGCTCAGGAAGGAGGGAAGGAAGGAGGGCAAGCATACAAGCAAAAGGAGGTGAGCTCTGCTGTAAGGTCCTGGGTTCATCCCAAGCCCAGAGAGAGGGGGGTGTCAGAGACAGAAACACAGCCAGGAAAGGAGGAAAAAGGAAAGAGGAAATGGAAGGACAAACGTTTTTTGAAGTTATAAGCCAACTGAGACTTCAAAATAAAAGAAGCCATAACGACCGGCTTGCTGACAGCTGCTCAGTTTATATCTGAGAAAGAGTAGAGCTTTCTAGAAACAGTTCCCTTTATACAAACTGGGGATGCATCCTTCTGGTAAATAGACTGATTCAGTGTCCTCTGAAACATGTCGCCTTATGGGGAGGACAAAAGGAAATGGCATAAGATTTAAGGGAGATTTCTAAAATAAAGTCATGGAAAAAAGGAAGTGGTTTCTTAGCTCTAGTACTTCTCAAGAACCCTTTTAGAAAGTGCAACCCAGAAGGGTCAAAGCAGCATGGGAGAGGGAGTGGTGATAAAAGTTCATTTTATCCATATTTCAAGAACTGTTAATGAAACATGATTTCTGCTAAGAATGGGTGATGAGGGATGAATTGATGCCCCATTAGTGGGGGTGTGGCTTGGAGGGCGTACACAGTTCAGTGATGAAGGGCACAGTACATCAAGGGACGTAGTTCAGGGACAAGATCCTGGATTGGTGGGAAACTCTTGCCCAGAATTCCCAAGTGAGGGCACTTGCTTACGGCTCAGTTGTGAGTTTATGGCTTAGTGCTCAGAGGCACAGCTCAGTGGAGAAGCAATTGCCTATGATGCATATGGACTTGGGCTTCATCTTTAATGCCAATGAAAAATAAATGAGTAAAAATTAAAATACAGATTCTTTTTTTTTAATCACAGAAGAAAACTGAAAATTCGGTCTTACGCTCTGAGCTGGCCCTCACTGTTTATATGCCCTCAGCTGCTCACGTCAGGGACCATGTCCATGTGTATGTTTCCACAATTCCCTCACATACCAGGGAAGTCAAACCCTAAGCCTCAAAAGGAAATTTCTGACACCTGTTTTCCTTTGTGTTCACATTGAATGTTGTGTCTTGGTTTCACGGTCCAGGCAGTCACACTAACCTTTGCCTTCCTTTCAAGACACATTCACATTGACTTATTCTACCTTGGTTCTGATATCTAAAGAGCTGGTTTGCCTATACTGCCACACATTAAGTATGAAGTTATCTAAATTTGCAGTCACAGAGGTCTGCATGTGCCTGATGATGTCAAAATACCCTCACATCATAAACCAAGTATCTGTATAGCTAAATATTTATAAATAATCTAGACAGAAAGGTAATTTTTCATCAGATAACATGGGAGAATATAAAGTAAAAGAAATAGTTTTCTGATGCAACATTTCTGCTAAAACACATAATTTCATATTTTATGAAAACATTTTCAAACTAACTCCCAAAGAAGGGAATTTTTCAGGGACGCCAGAAGCCCTGGCCTGGAAGCCACTCACCTCTATGAGTCGGTCTCCTGCCTTGAGTCTGCCATCTTGAATGGCGGCCCCTCGAGGAAGGATGTTCTTGACATAAATGGGAACTGAGCCGCCTATAGAAACATCTCGGGAAGTGATGCTGAACCCCAGTCCTTCGGTACCTAAGCCAGAAATAGAGACATTTGCAAGTGCTGCAGCATACTGGACCTGTACACGTGTGCTACACACAATGACTGCCTTATATTCAGCATTAGCCTTACATCTTATAACGTCCAGTGGCCTGCATTTCTCTTAAAAGTTTCAACGAAGGCTTCAAACTAGACGAAGTTTGGAAGATTCAAATGGTTCAGTGCTAGAAGTCATTAATCTCCTTTGGTGGTCTTATCAAAGACAGATGGAAGTTAATGAACTCATATGTCAACTTTAGGTCTTTTGGTACCAAGTGAACCTAACAGCTCTACTTGAAGAAATCATGAACAAACACTTCTGTTAAAAGCTATACAACCTTTGTGGTCTGGAGAGATTGCTCATTGGTTAAGAATATTTGCTGCTCATGCCAAAGATATGGGTTTGATTCCCAACCCCAACATGATGGCTCATAACTACTCCAGAGCCAGAGAATCCAACACTCTCTTCTGGACTCCCCAGGCACAGCATGCATGTGGAGAGCAGACATACATGTGGGCAAAACACCTACACGTGTAAAATAAATTGTAGAAAATTCCATGAAACACCAAAAATCAAGTATTAGTAATAATGGTCTGAGATTTAGAGCACAAGGCAAGACAAAAGGAAAAGAAAATATTCAAGAAGAGAACAGTGGAACTAATATTTTAAGTAACCAATCTTCTTCATACTCTGAATACATACAACAACCCTCTTGTATACATGAACTACGTTGCTTACCTTTGTCAAGTTCCCTTCCGAGTAACTGAAATCCTCCCATGTGTGGTTCCATCCCCCACCACAGGGCAAGTCAGGTGGAAATCAGGGCTACTGAACCCTAGGGTCACCCCACCATGTTTAAAGGAACCATGATTAATGGGATATAACTATGTCACTTTCTTATTTTTTTCAAAGATATATTTACCTATTTATTTTATGTATAGGAGTATAGGAGTGTTCTATCTGCATGTCTGACCTTATGCCAGAAAAAGGCATTAGATCCCACTACAGATGGTTTTGAACCACATGTGGTTGCTGGCAATTAAACGCAGGTCCTCTGGAAGAGCAGCCAGTGCTCTTAACTGCTGAGCCCATCTCTCCAGCCCAGTAGGTCACTTTCTTGATTGACATAACGTCATCGTTGGTAGACTTCTTAGCAAGCCATCTTCTTTGGCCAGTGTATTGTGGAAAGGAGTCTCAACCCACTAGAACCCAAAAGTAATGGACAAAAACAGACCAAGCTGCAGCTTGCGCAGCCTGACACACTTCTACTGAGTCGCAGAAGCGGACAGCACTTCTAATGAGCAATTTCTTCTATCTGGGCTCACTTACTGCTGGTGCAACATTTCAGTTAATGGGATGGCGAATGCACAGTCACCATGAGAAGGCTGAAGAGATCCTCAAGGTGAGCCATGAAGAGTGTCTCAGCAGGACGTGAGGCACCCATAAAAATGAAACAAAAATGGAGTGCATGACAAAACCAAGACAGGTAGATAAAACATGAGTTGAACAGAAAGGAGAAGAAATGTATGCTCAGTAATTCCTGAAGCTAAACCTGCCACACACACTCTCAGGTTAAACAAAACACACATCTATACCCAATGCGAAGCCGCTTCCAGATTGACTCTTAGTTCTGCTGTCTGTGCTGAAGCCTTGACTGGCAGGCTGTCTATACGAACGTTCCTAATTATTCTTCTGAGGCTGTCCCATATGTCTCTGTGCCTTCGTGAAACTCTAATGACTTGCAATAACAACTATTAAGAAAGGATTCTAAATTATTCTCCTTTGCAATATTAATTTGTATAAACTACAAAGATGGAACCAAGATTCTATTAAAATATCAGCAATAACCCCTAAATCTATAAGCCAGAAGTTCAGGCAATGACCTTTAAGAGACAGATAAATAGATGTCAATTTTCATTTGGTGAAGCCAACAAAATATTTTGCTCTAATTGAAACAGATTACTGACCTTCTCCTCTGACTTTATTAAAAAGCTAATTTCTACAAAAGAGTAGGAGATCTGAGAATGCCAGAAATCATAATTATTGAAGCAAGTGAGTTGGGGCTTTTCTGTTGTGTAGCATCTTGTGGCAGAGTTCCAAAATTACTTCAGTGAGTTATTGTCCTGGAAGAGTCTCATTTTCGTACAAAGCATTGTCCCTGGGTTGTAAATTAATACCACAGAGAGCACAACAGTTTGCTTCGAGCTGAACATATGTTTAACAGGATCACACTATGCTTATAATGGACTTCTTAAAAAAAATAACCTGCAATGTTACAAGAAGTGGTAAAAATATTACCTTCCCGCTACAAGGAACTATTTAATTCTCATGCAATCATTATTACCATATCTGTATTCAGTCCTAATCAAAGACAATCAACAATTTTGTCCTTCTTAAGTATAGTCAACACAATCTATTTGTGTAAAATATCTGTGGGCACTGATGTAGTGGCAGCAGGTGCTTGTGCTGGGTGTTCTCCCTGCTAGTTAACTGAAGTCAATACAAATCTAAGGGACTCTCTGTCATTTAGATTACCAAAGTGAGAGAAATATTTCAATGAAAACCACTGCTTCTAATTTTCTTTCATGGATGAAGATTATACTTCTGAATTAGGTAAATAAACAGAATTTTACATGTCTAAATAAATCTTACTAAAGCAAAACTACTCATTCCTGCATTCAAAACTAGAGGGTCTTTTAATAGCAAGCAACACTTCAGGAATAAGGTCATATTACATCATAATTTGTCACATCTACTATTTATACAAAACCACAATTGATTAAATAAATGTTCTTCCATTAGTATAAAGGCAAGCACAATATTATAAATAATGCTGTTTATGAAGTAACATTAGTAGAACACTGGTCAAGAAAAATATGGTGCCTTTGTAGAGGGAACGTGCGCAGGATTGCTATTCTTCATACACTGTTAATTGTGATGCTTGACGTATTTTTGGTAAAACACCAAAGCCTGTCACTTGAGTGGTGAGAGAAGAATGGGAATTGGATATTCCCTTAGCTGAGAACAGACAGGAAACAGAGGGCTCCCCATACAGCGTGCAAAGTGCAGAAGCACACTGTCAGAGCCTGATTGTGCCAACTAAGCATTCGTTGCTTAAAAGCAACTATCAGGAGCTGTGGTTCCCACAAAGCTCAATGAAAGAATGGCAGTAGGAAGAGAACAGCAGGTGCAGACACACAGCCGTCTGAGCGTTACCTCAACGGCAAGGAGAACAATGAATGGCACCATGTGACAGATGCTGGCAAGGACTCGCTGTCCACAGCTGCTGGACACAAGGAAGTCATTCTGGAAAGCCCTCCAGCCACTGCTGGAGCTGACGGAACTCAGGAAGTCATTTTTCTTTTCTGAGTAAAGCTATAATTTGAAAGGCATGATTTTGGAATACTTAGTTAGCTAAAGGGACACAAAGGTCAAGTGTATCTCGTCCTTGGCAGAAAGCCATTGGCTATTTGAAGGCCAAGCGTGGCCATCACTCCACACAGTGCAAAGGACCAACTGCAAGTGTGTGCTTGATGTGCGTGGGACAGACACCGATGGGAAGGGGACCCACAAATAAATCAGTAAGTGTGGAGAAGACTTAATGGCACCCATCGTCATGGTCTGTCAGCTCCAAGGAAATGAAGTTGTATTCTGGAAAAGGGACAGAAAACGCTGGGCTTCTTAGATATCTAAAACTGACAGCCTCAAACATGGTTGCCCCTTCCCGTGGCATGCTGAAACTACAGAGACCTCTAATTCCCTGCGGAAGGCGTGGGTGCCAATTCAGATTGTCAGACCTCCATTATTGTTCTAGATATTGAAGGAAAACTGGTGACCCGCTTTTAGTATTTAAAAAAAAAAAAAGCCTACCCTAGGAATCACAGCTGATTCTTACAAACACGTGCGGGGACACATTCTGAACTTGGACATTTTAATCTGATTTCTTCTGCATTTGTGCGTAGACGTGTGTGAAAGTGTGAATGCACCTGTGTCCCGTGTGTATAGGCCAGAGGCTAGTGAGAAGTGCCTTCCTCGATTGTTCCCTGGCTTCTGTGTCGAGACAAGGTCTCACACTGAACCTGGAGCTTTTTTTGTCAATTTGTCTAGACTGGGGCTGGCCATGAAGAGATGGCTTTCATGTCTATATTGGGAACCTGAGCTCAGGTCCTCATGCAAATGCAGCACCAACTTTCCCACCAGATCCATCTCCACAGCCCTCCATTTTAATTTTGATAGGGTAGGGGTAAGGATGGAGCAGAGTGCCTAGCAAGCCAACAGAGAGTCCTGCAACACTTAATAGACATAGATAATGAAAGAGCACACACACACACAAAGACACCTCTCTTTGGCTTATCTTAAAAGATGCTCCATTGTAGTAAGAGCTTGCTTGTTGGTTCCTGGCTGCTCAGCCCCCAAATAACCACACAGAAACTGTATTACTTAAATCACCTCTTGGCCCATTAGCTCTAGCTTCTTATTTGTAACTCTTACATCTTAATTTAACCCATCTCCATTAATCTGTGCATCACCACGAGGTTGTGGCCTACCAGCAAAGTTTCAGCACCTCGTTGTGACTCCATGGCTTCTCTCTGACTCTGCGTTTTTTTCTCCCAGCATTCAGTTTAGTTTTCCCCACCTACTTCTGACCGGCTCTGTGCAGGCCCAAGGCAATTTCTGTATTAACCAATGGTTTTCACAGCATACAGAGGGGACTCCCACCTCACACCATCTGACACGAAGGGCGTCCTACCTTTCTTAAGCTGGATGTTGAGCTTCTTGCCTACTCTTTTAGTGTTGTACACGCTGGCCACGTTGGTGCCAAGCACATTCTGTGGAGCCAAAGCCGGGGCCGCGGGAGGTTTAGAGGAGACATGAGCACTTTGAGGTAGTCGGGGGTGAGCATCCAGCTGCTCAGGCGGATGACCCAGTCTGGCTGCTCTGGGCAAGGCATGAGGCACAGTATTGGCCACGCTCCTGTTGTCCACACAGTGGCTGTCAGGGCTGAAGCGGCTAGGGGAATAGTTGTTCTTCTCTCGCTGGGAGAGTTGTTCATACTGCTCCTTGTTTGCTGCAGGGACCACGTGGAACCAAATGACACGTGAGCGCATGGCTTGGCGGAACATATGCTGTGCTCTGGATTTGACAAAGAGGGGGGAGATTAGCAAATGAAGACTAGCAGGGCAGAAGATAACATGAGCTTGATTAAGTACACTAATTAAGCAACAAGAACCAACAGACGGCTGGAACCATTTATGAACGATGTTTGGAGGCTCCGATAAAGGCAGAACCATTTCTTCAAACATAAATTTCTCATTCTGTAAATAAAAATGATAAACCTATGTATGATGTAGTAAAATAGCGTGCCCTTCTCTGTAAATCATCAATAAGGATTAAGTGCTGGAACATTAACTCTAGTTTAATACCGACAGAGAACACATACATGTCTTTCTCCCTCACAGGTGTGTCAAACACACAGTCCTTTGGGCACACACATTCAGTATAGCTACGAATGCAGTACAACACACTTGTAGATGGCTAGGGCATATCACAATGTCAGAAGGTTGGACATCCTTGCACGGAACAATGCTATAAAACATCAGGTCCAGAACATGTGGGAACAGCGACTGGTTAGAGGGCGCTCTAAGATATAGCCTGGTGGGGTAATTACACTGTTTGATTAAATTCTAGATAAAAAGTAGGTAACTGCATAAAACCCTCTCCTGTGGTACAGTATTCAACAAAGTGTCAAAGCCACTTATAGGCAAAGATACCTCATCACATCACCGGGGAGAAGACCCACTGTCACCTGAAAGAGGACCCCACTGTCACCAGGGGAGAGGACCTCACTGTCTCCAGGGAGAGGACCCACTGTCTCCAGGGAGAGGACCCCACTGTCTCCAGGGAGAGGACCCCACTGTCTCCAGGGAGAGGACCCCACTGTCTCCAGGGAGAGGACCCACTGTCTCCAGGGGAGAGGACTACACTGACCCCAGGGGAGAGGACCCCACTGTCTCCAGAGGGGGGACCCACTGTCTCCAGGGGGAGGACCCACTTACTGCTCAAATCGTCTGTTCCGAAGGTCTCCATCGTTAATCCGCACAATGCAGTCGTTCTCATGGAAGAGATTCTCTTGCTCAGCTTTACCACCTTTCTCCAAGCGCTTTACTAACAACCCCAGTGTTCTGGAACATCAAGAGTGAACAATTACAGGGGTACTATTTCCTCCATGTGCTTTAGCTTTATGACACGCTCCCTTAAAAGCGGTTGCACTAGGGTGAACACTGAGGCAAAACCCCCAAGGGTCTAGATGATGTGTAGAAACCCATCCTTTCAATAAATAACAGAAATCACGTTCTGACTTGCCATTATCACCCTTCTAAAACTAAGTGTATACTAAGTCTGCTTCCAAAGATGACATTGGAGCCTGCTGCGGGTATCAGTGAGTGTCACGGTCCTGAACACAGGTGGTCTGATGGACAGCAGTGGGAGGTTTGTGCTTCAGCCAGGGGGCCACGCTGCTGGAAGCAGCCCCTGGTTCCTTCACAGCGCACACAGGTCATGAGGAATCCTATCCTCCCTGTGCTTTGGGTTCGAAGGAAAACGGCAGGGCTTCAGAGAGAGTCAGAGAAGGGACTCCCTTCCATGTGAGTTGTGAAATCAACAACAGGTCTGACACTCAGAATTCCAAAACCTGGCAAGTCTCTTCCTTAAGTGGGTGATCCGTTGCCATGCTCCGGTTGAAGAACACCGGAAGCAGGAAGGCAGTTCAGGGAACTTAGTGTTCCCCTCACTCGCATAGGTACTCAAGGATTAAGACAGAGCAGGTAAGGAAATTTGTGGGGAAGGCAGCAAAGTAAAAAGACAAAATGATGAGTATCCTTTGTGGTGTTTGAATGAAAATGACCCTACAAGCTCAGGTAACTGACCACTTGGTCCCCTGTGGTTGGTGTCTTCGGGGGATGTTCTGGAACCATTGGAAGTTACAGCCTTGCTGGAGGAAGAACATGGCTGGGGGCAGGCTTTGAGGTTGATAACCTTGGCCTGTTTCCAGCTGGCCCCTTTGTGTTTGTGGCTTTGTTTGTGCTCTCAGGGTTTCTTGCTCAGGTGGCCTGTGGCCAAGCCTCCCATCATGATGAATTCCTAGTTTGGTGGAACCATAGCCACAATGGACTCCTTTTTTACCATGACTCACTTCTCGTGGGCTTCTATCACAGCCATGGGAAAGTAACTCAACAGCTGTTACCAGAGAGTGGGCTATGGCTGCGAAGAACCTGGCCATGCTGACTTTAGGAGGGACGGGGAAGACTTCAGAACTCTGGAGTAGAAAAGCAGCTGAGGGCCGCAGGCAGAGCTTGCTGGGCCATCCCATGCCCCACCCAGTTCAGCATCCAACTTGTAAAAGAGAGTTCATGGGCTTTTCTACATAGCAATCCCAAGATAAGATCTAAAGCAAAATGATTCCGAGCTACCAGCTTCATATCTGCCCTTTTAATGAGGTTGTTTTATTTTTTTCAGTGCTGGGCAAGCACTCCACCACTGAGCTAAATCATGAAATCTTACTGAAGACTGTCTTTCTAAATTGTCCTTCTGTGATCAAATGCATTCGTCATGTTAATGTACAGTAAAACATTGCAAGTGGCAGGGCATGGTGGCACATGCCTTTAATCCCAGCATTCAGGAGGCAGAGGTGGGAGGTTCGTTGTGAGTTCTACCCCAACCTGATCTACACTATACGAGTTCCAGTACAACTATAGCTGTTACATAGAGAAACCCTGTCTTGGATGAAATAAATTAAACATCATAAACAAATGACTGGCCGTAGTGAAACACGGGAGGAAGGAAGTGTACTGATCTAAGCGGCAGCAGCCTCTCCCAGGTAATAATGGGCAGGGGGCTACAGGAGACAAGCAACACACGGGACCAGGAAATCGGGAACTGCCTGTACTGGGGTGATAGAACTGTATGATCCTCAACACTGGAGTCACTATCTTGGGCAGGAAGATGGGTGGGCAGGAGGACGGGTGGGCAATGGACCAGAGGCTGAAGTGTCAGGTACTCTCCTTGTCCTGGAAGCAGTTGGGTGATAGACAAGACCCATTTGTATGTCTGCTCCTTCTGACCACACCTGTCTTAAGGCTGCAGTGAAAAGAGCACATTGTGGTGCTCGCTCTCACTCTGTTTAAATGGTTTCACGGTGTAGCCCAGGCTGCTGTTCTTGAACTCACAGAGATTCACCTGCCTCTGCCTCCCAATTAATGGATGTAAAGGAGTCACCACACTCCCGTAGGTTTGTATCTCGTAAACTGAACTCATCAGCTAGAGCTTATTCTGAAGCAATTTAAAATAAACAGACCTATCTTGTCATATGGAAGAATTAGGAGAGCTAAGAAGGTCCCAGGGCCTGTGGGCTATCATGGTACAGGATGTGCTTGACTTCTGGGGAGCTACTACTACCAGAGTTCCTTAGGGGCGACCATTCCCCCATTAGAAGGATCTAGGGGAAGAAAGGAGGGCTAGCTCTTGGGGGCTTTGTTCCAGAATCCAAACCACCCATGCCCCATGCTGGCTGTGCTGAGCCACCAGGTTGCGAAGAGAACAGTAATTTATGAATGAGGCTAGAGAGGTGGGTGAAGAAAAGACTGCGGGGTGGAGTGTTGTGGAAAGGCCTGCTCCACCTCCACCTCCGCCTCCGCCTCAGCCTCTTCCTCAGCCTCTTCCTCTTCCTTCTCCACCTCCACCTCCGCCTCCGCCTCTTCCTCTTCCTTCTCCACCTCCACCTCCACCTCCACCTCCGCCTCCCTCTCTGCCTCTTCCTCTTCCTTCTCCACCCCTGACTCTTCCTTCTCTGCCTCTGACTCCACCTCTTCCTCCACCTCCCATGTGAACCTCAGGCAGATCTTAAATCAATCACAGGCTTGCCCAAGCAATGGGATTTTCTTATCTTATTAGACTGAAATACTTCTTAAACCTACTCTTTAACTGTTTACTATAATGCTTTTCCCCTCTTATGGTAGAGAAAGGAAGAGAGGAAGAGAAGGAGGGAGAAAGAGGAGGGAAGGGAAGGGAAAACACAGAAGGGAGGGAGGGAGGGAGGGAGGGAGGGAGAGATGAAAGTCCTATGCCCACTAGGTACAAATCTCAATTCTGAATAATTAAAACAAAACAAAAATAGACATTTACATATCTCTCTCTTTAAAGCCTTCCCTTAGAGTTGCTGAGCAGTCTCTCTGAGGAACAGGAGGAAGGAGAAGCTCAGAAAGCAAGCTGCTGGATGCTGCATCTCTGCGTGTGATTTTTGGTTGCATAATTAAAAATTTAACTGCTCAGATTATATTAAGGATTCACCACTACATTTTTACAAGGTTCATTAGCCTAATTATACACTTAATTCAAACAAACTCAGTTGCACATGTTAACATTTTAATTCTAAGTATAAATTATAACCAATGATAAAACTGAAAATAAGTAACAAATGTTTAACTGACATTTAAATTGGCTGAGTTAGTGTGGGTTTTGCTTTGATAATCTCCACTCCCACAACTGTCATCCAGCTCTATGAGGACGATCACAGTTGATCTTGGTAAAGGCTGACATGGCACAAACATGACAGTGAAGGCAGGGGATGAATGGGTTTCCTGGCAAGAAAGACCTTGTCGGCTCCCCAGGGGTTACAAGTAGGAATTAGCAACTGTGCATGACTTAGAACCACGGTCGTGGCCACAGAAGGGCAGTTTGAATATGATAGGGATTTCAGTTAAAACAGCAGTACTGGTAAACAGGAGATCATGTTCAACAGACAAGTAGAAAATGATTTTATGTAACACAATACCCTATACAAAGAATGTTTATAATAAAAAAGGTTTAATTAAAACAGAATTCTTGTAAAGAATCTGGGAGAGGGCTTGCCAGCATCTGTGAGGCCCTAGGCAGGATGCCCGGCGCAACCACAAAGTGCAGGAACTGGACAAAAAGGCAGATAAACATGGGGAGTTTCTTTAAATCAAAGCAGAAATTAGGCATTATTCTACTGCATTGACAAAAACACAAATTTTCTAAAACTATAAAAAGGATGGAGCCAGGTTTAACCCAGGTACCTGGAAGAGCTCCTGACAATGGCTGGCCCCTTGCAGGCCATGAACCATGCTCTACCTCAAGAGGGCTCAGATTCCCTGGAGCTGGAGTTACAGGACAGCTGCCGTGGATGCTGGGAACAGAACACTGGGCTCGATTTCTGTGGCATCTTATTTATGCATGTGTATACATATATGGACATGCTACAACATGGGGTCAGAGAAGAACACTGTGGAGTCAGGGTTTCCTTCCAACATGGGAGACCCAGCAATGGAACTCAGGCTTCAGGTTAGCAGCAGGCAGCTTTCCTTGCTGAGCCGAGCTTTTGGCTCCTGGCTATAATTTATTGATGAATGTCTTCACACCACTGTAAACAGCTGCTTCCATGGTGCGTGCAAATCTTTGATGTCCACACCTCACGTAGGAGTGGGACTGATAGATTCTGTCTTTAGAAATCACTTCAAGACTTTATATCTTAAATAAATATAATAATAATACCGAACAAATCTCCTTAAATAAAACTGACAAGCATCTAATTACAAGTTGCATAAGAAAAGGGAGTATAAAAGAAAATACTTAGTAATAAAAGAAGAGCCTTGGAAGCAGACTGTGCTATGCTATGGGCATATGTTAGGCACACTTGTGTCTACTGGCAAAGACTTAGAACCTGTACTGCAGACGTAGACTTTGGAGTCAGGCAGAACCTTTGCAGTATCATCTTCGGTGGTACTGCGATGCCAACGACTGACCATCTCCCAACCAATTGGGCATACTTGTGTGAGCATCCTCCGTTGGAATGTGCTCCAGGAATCGCTACCTTTCCAGAATAACATCTCTAGGACAGAGCGCTTATTTCCTTCAAAGAATGGGTCAGGCATATAGTGCTTTTCAGGGGCTTTTGAAGTCCTGCAGCATGTGGAGAATATCTTTTAAAATACATGCTTCTCAAGTCCATCAAAGTAAATAGACATTCTAACAATTTTATACCTCTGGCCCCCAGTTTGGTAAATGATTTTACATCTTGTTTTGTACTGACCCAAGGTTATACTATAATCATATTTCTGTATCATTGGAAAGCCTCAGAAAATTTGTCAAATAATACCACAGTCAGGATATGTCATTACCATTTTATTTTATTTTTAATTTTGACTGGCCTTGAACTTAAGATCCTCCTCCTTCTGCCAGTACAGTTAGCCTACAATTTTATTTCAAACTAATAGCTATGGATAGTTTTTAGAAGGTAAATTACCCTAATTCCACCAAACAATGTCATAATTCTTTGTTATGAGTGTCTTGAAAGTATTTGCGGTTGTGACATAAAGTTGCTTGTCATGTGATAGGAAAGTGAAGTAACAGATGGAAAGTTAAAGTATTTCAAAGAAATGAAGCCAGATGAGGAGTTCTGAGTGGAATTAGCTCACCATCTTTGTGAAACGTCTATAAAGAGACATAAGCAACACAGCATCCTAGAGAAGACAATGCTGTGAACTTTCCTGTTGCCTGTGTCTAGGACAGAGTCAGTCACCCAAGGCAGAGCTAGGAGATCAGCCCTCCTTATTGCTGCCAATGAAGGCACAACGTTCAACTTACTAGAGAAAATAGCCTACCAAAGAGTAGCCCTGGCAAGGTCAGAAATGAAGCTGCCACAGCCAAGCGGTTGTAAAGCCCTCTCCCACCCTACTCTCCGAGTTTAAATTCCTGTCTCCCCTCACTACATGTGACATCTGAAGCAGTCCACGAATGTCCCTTCTCTATGCATAATTCTCATTCTGAATTAGATTGTGATATTCTAAACAAGAAAGCAAAGATTACATGTACTTATCATTTCTATAAAAAAAATCAATATTCTGGGGGAATTATTCAATTAGGTATGGCTCTGAATTTGAGATGGCCCTAGACTGAGAAAATTTTCATTCTAACTATTCTTGGAGATTTCAGTGTGCATGCTTGTGCTGCTGTGTTCCCACTAAAGGACATGTGGTTCCATCATGACTTCTTCCACATATATTCCTTTCTGCTGTATCGCTTTGCTCAATCTGCCTGGGATTCCAGCTCTTTACGACTTGCCATTACATTTAAAATCATCCTCCACCACCAGCCATTCTCAGTTTCAAAACTCAGATACTGCTCTTCAACCAGCTCACAGATCATCTACCAGGTAGCTACAGTAAGCATTATCATATAATTATAATTTATGCAAAAGTATAATGTATGATTTCCTAGCTATTGCTCCACCTATACTGCAAGTCCCTAGAGAAAAAAAAATGGGGTACTGTTCACTTTGTTTTCTGATGTCCACTTTCCTTTCCAATGAAAAGTTTCTCTCAGAGTTTATGAGGGTGAAATACAGTGTTCTGTTGATCTTTGTTTTCTGGCACCCAGCATCCTCATCACAAGGTGGGGCCTCTCAGGATTTCTGACAGAACAGAAAGGACCATGCCCAAGTGTTTCTGAAGGCTCTAGTCCCCTGAAGATGGGACAGCGTCTAAGCAAAAGTATCCATCTGGGTCAATGTCCACCCAACTCCAGAGAGCTAGAAGCATCAGATTCATGCAAACTATTGAAGACCCAGGGTCCTGGCTAGTTTTTTTGTTTGTTTGTTTGTTTGTTTGTTTTGCCAACTTAACACAAGCTGAAGTCATCAGAGAGGAAAGATCCTCAAGAAAATATCTCCATAAGATTCAGCTGTAAGTCATTTTCTCAATTAGTGATCAATACAGGAGGGCCCAGCCTCCTGCATTGTGGATGGTCCCATCCCAGGGCTGGTGGTTCTGTGTTATATATATAAAAGCAGGCTGAGCAAGCCATGAGCAGCAAGCCAGTAAGCAGCACCCTGGCCTCTGCATTAGCTCCTGCCTCCAAGTTCCTGCCCTGCTTGAGTTCCTGTCCTGATTTTCTTTGTTGATGAACAGCAATGTGGAAGGGTAAACTGAATAAGTCTTTTTCTCTCCAACTTCTTGTTTGGTCGTGGAGTTTCATTGCAGCAACAGAAACCCTATGACACCCAGCACGCACGTTGAGTGACAACCAAGTTCTTCTGTTCTGTTGCCACGGGAGAGTGGTGATGACGGGAAAGGGTTTATGAAGTGTCTGCTTTTTGTAGATCAAAGACATTGTTCTTTATACAGGAAAACTGTGTATGATTTTCCTCATGAAGAGTCAAATTATAATGAATTAAAAAGGACCCAGCTCCAGAGCTGCTGGTTCTAAAGGAGAATTTGTTTACTTGGATGGGTTTTGTGCATCCAAACTCAACACCATGGTAACCACCAACTGTGGTAGGCTTTGCAATATTTTTCTGAATTCACCCTACTGGCAGGTTTATTTCTGTTTCCTCCCTTTGCTTTAGGCTTGTCATCTGTTTATTTTATCCTAATGTCTTTTCACAGTGAGGTAGGAAATGTGTGATACAAGAGAGAAAGTAACATGTTTGCGATAAAAACACTGGTTCAAAGTTGGCACATACACGATAATCTTATTTGTGATAAATTCCAGCTCACAGGAAGTTTCAGATACATCAGCACCAGGAAGCTATGACCCATGCATTTTAACTTGAAGTTTCTTATGAAAAAATTCTAAACATCTTTAAAAGAAATAAAAGCCAAGATACCTTTGAAATATATTTAAGTGAAAGTTGCTCGAAGATATTTTGATGTTTTTCCAGAGTTAAAAGAAAAAAATAAAAGAGAAAGAAAATCATGGAAGGAATAAAACACCACTCCAAAACTGAAGGTGAATTTATATGCATCAAAATCCTGGACTCATGGTGCTTCAACAGAATCTTCATAAATTCACTTTCCAACTTCAAGTAAATCCACAAACTATATTTTAACCAAAGGAACAACATAAATCTGGGCTTGCAGTCACCATATTTAACAGGGAAAGCTGTACAATCACTCAAAGACTTAAGACTACAACAGCCCATGTTTGGCTATGTGGTAATTCATACTCTGCCTTCCAGAACACGCTGCACAGTAGTTTTAGCACATGTGGCTGGTGCCCTGTCACTGATCTGGGATCTCACTGTTCCACATGCAGAGCCTCAGGCTCTAGCCTTGACTCACAATGTCCGTTCTCAGCTTTCCTAAGTGACGCTGGTTCTCAGCCGTGGTTTGTGTTCTTAGTCATCTGCCTACACTGACAAGTGAGGTTTTCTTGTCTGTGTTCCAGGTTCTCTATTGCTGGTCTAGGTTTTGGTCACTGAGGGAGGCTCCCAGTCCCTTAGTTCTCCAATATGAGTATAAGGCTACTTGCCAATTCCCCTCCTCCCAAACGCCTAAGTATTTCCTAAAAGAATAAAGTAAAAACACTACAAGGACTAAGGCATAAACATGCTTCTCTGGGTAAGAACAAAGTGAACAAAAGGGAGGGAAGTCACATATGCACAGAGCTAAACCCAGGGATAGAGAAGGAACACCCCACCTGGCCAAGGCATCTGCCCAACAAGCAAGCCTTAATACCAAAATTAACCAACACTATTGGAATATAATAAAACGTCCAAAACAATTTTATTGCATGGTTACGGGGGAGAACCAAGAAAACTCATTTGACATTTGTAAACTTTAAGGAATCATTTTCTCTGCAGTAATGAGGTTGAAAATAACAGCATAACATTTGGTGCCGTGAGCATTTGGAGATTCAAGTCGGCTTGCCCAACTTTGTAAGGAATTTTAAAAAAAAAAACACACACCAGTATCTTACCTAATTGCAGAAGTGAGCTAACAAATATAAACTTAAAACATATTCCTACCTAAGATATCCAGGTAATTTTTTAATTGCACAATTTCTTTTCCCCAGATAATTGCTGTAGCTTCCTCAGGTTTTGAAAATCCAGGCAGAGTTGTTAGCTCGTGACAGAGTCCAGGAAGTCGCAGTAAGCACTAATCGTATGTTTGTTAAGGTAAGCTGCTTATGTGTGTCCTTCCTGTGCACAGAACCTTCCATGGCCAGGCTATGTGTACTCTGTAGGTATGTATAAAGGAAGCAGCAACAGACCCCATGTAAACTATCTGTTACGCATGCGCAAAGTCAACACAGAGAACAGCGGACATTATGATCAATGAAAAACCTGCAAGATACATTACCTGCCGCCTCGCGCACTGAACGGCACTACATGGATCCCCAGAGGCCCTCCATCGTTGGGGACTTGTACGAGCTTTACCATATCACTGTGAGACAATGGATGAATGAGGGAGCATGAACATGGACGGTCAACAAAACCAAAACAGAAACAAAACAAAAGCCGCCATAACACAGACACACACGACAGAAGAGAACCAAACGAAAACCCCACCAGGCGATAGGCATCCAAGTACACACTCAGGAGCGCAGGCATGATGAAGAGGAAGCACTGAAGGACGCCTACCTGGATGCTAGTCTGGAGACAGCTGAGTTACAAAGGGCACAGAAGGGGTCCTCTTGGACCACTGTCTTCTGAGCAATATGACTTCATGATCACTCAGCACCCAAATGGCTAACTTGAGAAGTCTAAGGTTAGCTAGATACAGGCATTGTGGACACACAGCTCATGAGAAGTTACAAAGTGTTCCAATGCATGTCAATTTATCCATTCTCCCAATAACCCAATAAGGTCAAAGTTTTTGCTCCTAGAGGCTGACCGACCAGAGGAGATCGCTAACGCCTTTATGGCTCACTCTGATGATCCATCCCTATTCCTAAGCTACAGAGAACTTCGAAGGGTCTATGGAGCGAATCCCTCAAATGTACCCACTAAAACCAAATATTCTTCGTATTTGCTGCTGATCCTTAAAATTATGAAATGTATTTCAGCAACTAACACAGAGGTGCCTCTGAACAACTAAGCTTGGTGTGATGGCCAGGAACTGATATTATTAAAGTTACTTCTATGAATCTTAATCATCAGTGTTGCCTTGAGATTAATGAAAATTATAGTAGACAAAGGGTAAATTTTTAAACTACTTAAGAGATGTTGCTTTCTGGGCAGATTTTTCAACATGTTCACACAATTTCAGAGATCGGTATGTATACCAATCAATATTCAGAAATAGGATTTCAATTAAATAACTATTTTAAGCAATGTGGAAAATCACAAGTGACCACCATTAGGTTTGACAAAGATCATAGTGTAGTTTTTATATAATATGAAATGCCTGATTTTCTAACATATTTCTTATATAAGTAGTTGGTACTAACACATGTGCTATGACTGCCCCACTTATACAGAGACTAAACGCAATTAGTGAAAGGGACAGTCAACAAAGCAAAACAGAATCACGTACATAGGTTTTAATTGTACAGACTAATTAAAAGTCAGGCGTGGTGATTTATGCCTATAATCACAGAATCCAGGAAGCTAAGGCACGAGGACTGTTATAAATTTGAGACCAAATTAGGCCATCCAATGAGATCTTTCTCTAAACAAACATATTTGTCCACACAACTAAAATGTTTACTTAAGTAACATGTATGCATCATTTTTCATTCCATTATTTTAAAAAATCCTGTTTTGAAACTGCTGATACTATTTGAACGCTGGCATTTCTTTAATGAAGAAATGCATAATTTGAATAGCTTTATTTTTATTCTACATTTCATTTAAAAAATGATGGTGTGCCAATCATCTCTTAAATTGAAGTGTTCCAAATGCTGCCCACTTAGCTGTAAACCCATCCTAGCTGGGCCTGCTTGACCCCACTGTGCATGCCTCTAGCAGCCTCCCTTAGAAGCCAAGAGAACACTGATTATTTATAAACAGCGTTGTCTTCAAAAGAATAGAGCAGTAGACTGTTCTCCCAGCTCCTGTCTACCAGGGGGGAGTACTGAGAGCAGCCACCACTGCAAACATGGTAATGACCAACACAGCTCTCAACCTGTGAGGCAGGAATAGCCTAAAGTCGTGCCCTGCACGCCTATGCTATGACATTCATCATTCCATCAAGTATCTTCATAGACCCTGTTTCTTTGACTAAAAATTGCAAGCATGTGAGTATGGGGGGGAGGGGTAAGACCAATGAACACTTTATCCAACTAGTATTTAGAATAAGATTAATATGATTATCTTTTAACTTAGCAAACTTGAACGAATGATGAACACACAGACATATGAAGCAATCTGAAAACAGTTACAGTTTACAGAGCTGTTAACATGACAGACATTTTCCATCAAAAACTCTGTTAATCTAATTTAGTACTTTTCACCAAGGCATGAAACCCAGGGCAGGTACACATGAACCTCCATACCAAGAAAGATGTTCTTGGGGGAAATGAAGCAAGGCAGGCATGGCTTTGACCGAAGCACAAACATTCTGCACGCCATATGCTTCTGCAACACTTAACTGCGGACACAATGCTCCACATACACGGTACAGATTGAGGCGAAATCCCAGGAACTTACTCGAGAGAAAAGTTGGGCATATTCTCCAAGCCAGTATCAGCGTGTCCAACCGGCTCCACTCGACTGCTGTCCTCTTCTGTGCCTTCTTCATCCTAGAGTGTGTGACAAGAAAAGCGTGCAGGGTTATGACAGAAACTGGACAGCACGATGACCCTGTTACGAGGTCTTGTGTCTAGGGAGGGGCCCTTGGTTAATAAGACAGGAATGTCTTCCTCAGTAAGCAAGGGTCTCAAGAGTCAGCATGTTCTAGGAGACACTCCCAGGATAGGACAGAAAACTGAACTGCAATTGAGGCAAAATTGTTTATCTCTTTATTTGTACACCATTTCTCGAATGTATGGTTTAGTAGTAATAAAATGCTGCAGTGATGTGATATATTCAGAAGTGAGCATCTTTATGTTGGACATTACAGCCTAAAATACCTCAAAGGCCAGAAGAGGTGGTTCTAATAAACCAAGACCATCTACCAAAGACTTCCACCTCTTTACTGACCCATTCAGCTTATCAAAGTGAGAATGTAGTACGGGAAATTCCAAGCCTAAAGTCCTTGCTCCAGGGAGGTTTCCCAAAGAGCAACGCTAAGCAACTGAGGCCCTCATGCCTTTCACAGGATCAAAGTCTCGGCTACAAAAACTCTTATCTATTTCGGCGAACACAACAAGACCCAAGATAAGAGAAAGCAAACACACTCATGTGTACGGCCCTTGTACTTGCACACTGCCTTGGAAAATGCACTACTATGTCACAGATACTACTGAGGATGTTGGTATTCCAGAAGATGAAGGTGCAATAAATGTTGCTTGCATAAATAAATGAAATATAACCTACCCAAGAGCATACCTCAGTTTATCATCTTGCCTAATGTCTTTTCATTAAGGAGTTCACTAGTCAATCCTTACTTGGCTCTTCTAGACCACTTGAATAATGATGAACATGCCTGATTGTTATCAATGTTCATAACTAAATCAACATATTTCCAAAAGACTCATTTTCCAAATACAATGGTTCAGAGGGTCAAGTGTATTTCAATTTGAACTATCTGGCAACAAAAACAGACTCTGTAAAATCTGTCTAACCAAAGCAAAATTAACCCTCAGCAATCTCTAGAGTTGTCTAGTTATTAAGAATATCTTAATTAATCTATATCTATGATTATAAAATAATTTAGATATATATAACTTTATTTTATTTCTCCTTTATTTCTATTTATTTTTTATTGCTTGTTTCACAAGAAATTTACTAAATCATTTATTCTGAGAAAGGCAGCCCACCAGTAAAGAACATTTTATCTTATTTGAGACAGGATCTCATAGTTCAGGCTGACCTCAAACTTGCTTTGTACCTAAGGATGACATTAAATTCTATTCCCTTTCCTCCTCCTTCCATATGATGGGATAGGCACATGATCATGCCTGGCAAATTTCTTATTTTTCCTCACATTTAAGTTATGGTGTGTGTGTGTGTGTGTGTGTGTGTGTGAGAGAGAGAGAGAGAGAGAGAGAGAGAGAGAGAGAGAGAGAGAGACCAGTTAACAAAATGGTAACAGGACAAATGACACAGAGCACTGAGAAAGGCAGATCACTTCAGCCCTTCCTGTCCTCTCCTAAGAAGGCAGGGTTCTAGCTGTGGCACACGACCTGGGAGGGGCAGATGTGCCCACGCATCCTGCATGCCCTATGCTGAGGAGCTGGGTTCTTGAAGATTGATGCTCCAGTGCTTCGAGAGGCTCTAATATGCACTTCTTAGCCATCTATCTCTCTTAAGCACTGGCACATAATACATCTCAAAGGTTAACAGCATCTTGAACCTGCCTAAGAACAGCACTTTGAATGTAAACACGCACGCCCTAAGTGATGCTTCTCCGTTGGGAGTTGGGGGTGGAAAGATGGCAGGATCGTTTATAAGCCAGATGTAAGGCAAAAAAAAAAAAAAAAAAAAAAAAAAAAAGATTGTACAGGTTAAAGACATTTTGTTTTAAGATATATAAATAATTTAAGTCCCACCAAAATGTCACACATTCCCTGCCGAAATTATGTGGCACCAGGAACACAGCCACATAAATGATGCCCTGAATACAGAGACACACCAGGAAGAGGCAATTTGCAGACTATTTCCCTAGAGTGGGTACCCAGGCTCTCAAGCATGGAAAAGACTCTAGAGATCTGGGTACGGTGGTCAGTTTGGGCCACAATAATTCCTATCATGAGACTGCATGCAGTTGCCGAGGGAACCACGGATTAGCATCTCTAACTTTTTTGCATGGGTCAGCATCAGTTCCTACACCGTTTATTTTGTCTTTTAAAAGCTTGTACACACATTTACTGCCAGCAAAACTAAATACTGCATCCCGCTGTAACCATAATAAAAATAAGCCCTGCTATCATACAATCAGTATTTAAGGATGGCAGTATTAATTTAAGCTAGATGCCAGTAAGGAACACACAGGTCAGGCACAGAGCAGTCTCCAGCCCTCTTTGTTATTTAAGAATGCAGAGGTTGAAAGCTCAGGCTGAGGGGTTAAAGCACCTGAGGGTGATGCTGAGGGAGGTCTGGTGACTACTTTCTTTGTCTCTATGCCTTCTGCAAAACGGGGACGAGAAAGACATGCTGCTTTCTGGAATGGAGGAGACTAAGACAGCCCATGCCCCGGTGAAGCAAGGCATTGGAACACTGTGTCTGCAAAACTTGGCAACTTACATATGTCATCAAAAGCAAGTACTGGGGATGGCGAGATGGTGAAGTACATGCACAGCTTGTTCAGCGGAGCTGAGTTTGGCTCTCAGCACACACATCTCATGGCTAGACAATCATATATAATTCCAACTACGGAATTATATCTGAAACCTCTGGCCATGTTGGGCGCCTACACTCATGTACACTCCAATACAGGCAAATATATAAAATAACAAAAATAAATCTTAAAAAAAACCCAAAATCCAAGAATTTGACAAAGGAAATACACCTTGACAAATATTTTAAGGTGATTATATACCAATAGAACACACTTAAAATTGTATTTATGTATGAGTGTGTGCTCCCATGAGTTTGTGTGTACCATATGTGTGGAGGAGTCCGTAGAGGCCAGAAGAAGGCATTTGTTGTTCTGGAATTAAAGATAGAGGTGGTTGTGAGCATCCATAAGGATGCTGGGAACTGAACCCAGGTACCCTGCACGGGGAGCAAGTGCTTTTAACCTTGAACAATCGTTCCAGTCCCTAATATAATGTATCTTATACAGTAATGGCAAACTTGCCTACTCTCCTTTTAGATTCTGCATGCCTTGCAAAATAGCTTAATATAAACATACTGCCCATTCAATTACATGAAAATTCCACACTTGAGAAACTTGTATAACACCTGATGTTTATTGTGCTTTGCTGAACACACAGGATTTTCATTGTGAAATGCCTCTAGGATGACAAAAATCAAACATATATATATATGCACACATACAACACCTGGTGGGAGAAGAAAACACTGTGGATTACCAGCTAAGGAAATATCCAGAAAGCAAATGGCAACAACTGTGATGACATCATGAATATATGCAGTTATGACATGCCACGTCTTACCAAACTGTGGTTTCTGTGATCTTAGCTCCTCCAGAGCTTATGGGTGAGCCTGTAATACCTTTACGGACTCTGCAGAAGATGCAGGGCTAGGGGAAGACAGACCAAAACCAATCACAACACCAAAGCCAGTTTGCTCCTTCCGCACAGAGTTCCCATCCAGCTTTCACAAGACAGCAAGCAAAGGGTGACCTGGCAAGCAGAGAACCAAGGACAAAAGGAAAGATTGCCGAGGCTGCAGAATAAGAGACTGTGCCTATGATCCGCACTCTGTACTGTGCAAATATCCTCGAAACAAATCCGTACAGAGTGGAGGACCCCAGGAACCCATCAGAACCAAAGTGTCCTTAGGTCACATATCTGTATAGGTTGGTTTTTGTGTGTCAACTTGACACAAGCTAGAGTCATCGGAGATGAAGGGGCCTCAGTTGAAGAAATGCCTCCCTGAGACCCAGCTACAAGGCACTATCTCAACTGGTGATCAGTGCGGGTGATGCCACCCCTGGGCTGGTGGTCCTGGGTTCTATAAGAAAGCAGGCTGAGCAAGCTAGTAAGCAGCACCTTCCATGGTCTCAGCATCAGTTCCTGCCTCCAGGTTCCTGCCCTGACTTCCTCCAGTGATGAACAGCAATGTGGAAGTGTAAGTCAAAGAAACCCTTTCCTCCCTAACTTTGCTGTTTGGTCAGTGTTTCTCCACATCAGTAGACACTTAACTAAGACAAGAGCATTACAGAGAACATACTAATAGAAGCATGAGAGTCAAGGGAGCATGTGTAAAGAGTACATTTTCAGAAATGCACAGTCTTCTTTAGGACCGCACCCTAGCAAAATCCCAGAAACTCAAACAAAGCAAGGAACTCCTATGGAGTCTCAGATGGAGGTGAAGGAGCAGCTCATGTTCACCCTGGAGCAGAAGGATGATGATATCTGGAAAGCAGTCTCAAGGAAAGAGAAATGGCAACCCGTCATGGACAGGGCTGGAAAGACGGCTCAGAGGTTAAGAGCACCAGCTGCTCTTCCAGAGGCCTGGAGTTCAATTTCCAGCAACCACGTGGTGGCTCACAACCATCTATAATGGAATCTGCTGTTCTCTTCTGCAATGCAGAGTACTTATACATAAAAATAAATACTTTAAAATAAAAAAATAACGGGCAAAACCCAGAGTTGCAATCTCTATACTTTATCTCCTTTCTTTATAGTTATGAAAATAACTCATTCAGCATTCTGAATACTTCCTCTGGAATTCTGCCAGGTTCTAGAATCTTTATTCATATAAATAAACCTTTGTTTGTTTATTTGTTTAGGTTGTATTTAACCAGCCTGTCTTTGAACAGGGAAAACAGTGAGCGTTTGATACACACAGCAGAGTGAGATGTTTGAGGTCAGTTCACACAGAACGGAAAGCACTCTGTGAAGCTCCCTTGCCCAGCTTCTTGTGAAACATCAGTGTTCTGACGCTCTTGTTAAGCTAGCAACACAGAGGCTAACCTTGGGATTAGTGCCTCAGAGCACGGCTACACCCTTCACCTTTGGGTGAGAAGCACTCAAGCGAGCCATGCAGTAAGAAAAACTAACGCTGTCTAGGTAAATATCATCTAAATGTGAAGAGTTTTAAAAAGCGGTTCCAGCTGCCCTCTATTTGAGCACTAAATAGCTTTTGATCTACGAAGAAGAAAATGTCTGAAGCCCCAAATGTTAGGTGGATACCACTGCAAGATAGATGAGAATAATTAGAAAAGTTAGGACTTGAATCCTGCCTTCGTCCATTGCTGTGTACGGAAAAAGTGGATTGTTAGAGGATAGGGAAACAACAGCACTCTGTCTACTTCACAGTGCTACCTACAGCCAAGCAGACTCAATCACCACCTGCCTTTGTACACACGGTATTCCAAGCAACTAGATGTTTTGAAAATAAAAGACCACAATGGTAAAACGTAATTTATCATTTAAAAAATTCATTTCACTAAACACTAAAATTTTATTTCTCTCTGCGCTCTTCCTACCTGCCTATCACTAACTTTTGTGCTTAAATGTAAAGAGGAAATAGGTAAGCCTGAGGTTAGCACTCAAATTTACAACATGTTCTCTCAAATACTCTTATTACTCTTAACAGAATCAAAAATTTTTTAATAATTATGCTACAAAAATTGTCTATTAAGTGTTCCTTCTCACACTTTTGACAGTAATTGGATAATTTTCCCAACTCAATGAAAGACATATTACTTAATAAACTACAGCATCTGAGAGAAAATATTTTATTGGATGTAGACACAATGAAAGAAGCTATACTTTTTATTACATTTGATGGATAACTCCAGAGGGACATGACTGTCAAGTCCTTTGAGAATTGTGACAAATATTCCATAAGGTGTTTGTGTAAGGGGCTTCTATAAGGAAGTATGCAGCTCCCTGACAAACTGGCCAGTTCCCAGAGGAACCAGAGAAAATGTCTGTGACCAGACCTCACAACAGAGTGATAAGATCATGTCTCCCTTCCAAAGAGACAAAAGAAGGAAGTAGGTGATACAAAGTGACCCCATGGCCACTGCTTTCTACAAAAGAGTTTTAGAAGGTAGGAAAGACCAAATCACAACAACATGAAACTAGGCAGGAGCTGGGGGCTGCCAGACAAACATTCCCAAAGGAGAGGCAGAAGGATGGCAGGTTTGCAGCCAGACTGAGCAACAACCACCCTGACTGGGGGATGGGGGGAGAGGGCAGCAGAAATTATCTTGGTAGGCCATATGCAGCTAAAACCCCCTCACTTTGCTTAGATTTTCCAATTTAGTGGAATATGTTTTAAAGGGTTCTCACAATAGTTTTCTGAATGTCATTAGCATCTACCATAATGGCTACTTACTAATTTTATTATCTGGGGGAGGGAGTGCTCTCTCTCTCTCTCTCTCTCTCTCTCTCTCTCTCTCTCTCTCTCTCAAGGTTTTTCAATGCACAAAACAAAATAGATGACAACAACAAAAATCTAATTCAAAAGCCCTCTCCACAGACAGGACAAAGTTGTAAGATCCTGTAAAAATGAAACTATCTACTGGAACAAGGTGAGCAGTGGCCTACAGTTAACTTTCAATAGCTGACTAGAGTAAGACCCACTGGCTTTCTGATGAACACTAATGACAAGTACAATTACTTGGGGAAAGCTGGGAACTGTGCATTTTGTAATATGACTAAAGATATCTTCTGTTGGCCTTGAGTGCCAATTTATTGGTGGAGGCTGTTTGTTTTGTTTCCGGCTGCTCAGCCCCAAAATAATTACACAGAAACTGTATTAATTAAAACACTGCTTGGACCATTAGCTCTAGCTTCTTATTGGCTAACTTTTACATCTTAATTTAACCCATTTCTATTAATCTGTGTATCGCCATGAGGGTGTTTCTTACCAGCTAAAGTTTTGGCATGTCTGACTCTGGCAGCAGCTCCATGGTGTCTCCCCAACTCTGCCCTTCTCCTCCCATACTCCAAGCCAGGTCTTTATTCATTAACCAATAAAAGCAACACACAGACAGAAGGACCTCCCGCACCTTCTATCAATAGCATCTAATTTTCATTAAGGTAATGCCTAAAAGTATTTGACCACAGGACATAGTGGCACACACCTGTAATCCTAGCACTTAGATGGAAGAGGTAGAAGAACCCCAGTGAATTCCAGGCAGCCTGGACTATGGAGTGAGAACCTTTCTTTAAATAAATAAATTAAATAAATGAAACTTTTATGATGTGGGATTCCCGTCTGTATGCTATGAATATGTTTTCTTGCCAGTAGTTAATAAAAAAGCTGCCTTCCTCTATAGCAAGGCAGAATACAGCCAGGTGGGAAATCCAAACAGAGATATAGAAAGTAGGCGATGTCAAGGAGACACCATGTAGCTGGCGAAGAAGACAGACGACAGAACGTGGACAGTAGGACACAGTCTCATAGCGATGTACAGATGAATAGAAATGGGTTAATTTAAGATGTAAGAGCTAGCTAGGAATATGCCTGAGTCATTGGTCAAACAGTGCTGTAATTAATATAGTTTCTGTGTGATTATTCGGGTTTGGGCGGCCAGGAAATGAACGAGCAGTCTCTGTTTACAGAAACATACATATATACTAAAGAAATCTATATAAAAAAATACTATAAAGGTTTTGTTGGAGGGAGCAAGATACACATGGCAGACACCCTATTTACTCAGAGTGTGGATTTCATTCCAAAATGTCAAATTTTCCTTCCTTTAAAGTTCTTTTATCTTCTCCACACAGCAAATTTGAAGCTGACCCAGAATATATCACACCATGTCTCAAATAAATAAATAACCTTTAAAAGTAGAAATTTTACAGACTGAGGTTAAAGCAACATAAAGAAAACAAAATGAAATAGAGGGCTGGGGAGATGGCCCAGCGGGTAAAGATAGGCTGCCAGGCTGAGTCCGCACCCATAACCCACATGGTGATGGAGAGAGACTCCTCCACAATATCTTCTGATGTTCACAAGTGTGTCCACATACATACATACATACATACTACATAATAAAAACAAAAACCAATAAAATATTTAAATTGGTAACAAAGAATCTTAAGGAAAATATATACACTAATAAGGGTATCTCCCGAAAACAAAATCTTCAAAATTTAAAAACATGTTTCAGAGTGCCAAAGTTACACACACACACACCACACGTGCTCGCACATACACATACTAATACACACACACAATCTACATGTACATATATACAACAAAAACCTTAAAAGGACCACAGATAACATGTACTGCGTACTTGGCAGCCCTCGTTAATGCTGTCATTCTCGACCCCCGTATCCTCCTCAGCACAGCCCTCCACAGTAGCTAGAAAAATCAGCTCACAGTGTCTTTACAGAGCAGGACTGACTGCAGACCACATGGCAAGCCGGTGGTCATCTGGGCGGAGTGGTACTCTGGATGGCTGAACTGTTTCTGACATTTTTCTGCACATTCTATATGAAACTGCACGGTGGTAGATGTGAACAACACACCTGCATGGGGAATCCTGCCTCTGCCCTGCCCTATTTACTTCCCTGAGTCCAAATTTCTGCTTTCTTTTCCAGCCTTTCAACTGTTACCCTGTGATACTGATGACCCTGGGCCTTGCCATGCACACTAAAGACAGCACACATCTTTAGCCCTAAATCCTGTTTCTTAATTTGACCACAAGAAACAAAGCTTTAACAATTCTACCATGATCTGACAGTGATGAAATTGTGGAAATCACCACATGGGAAAGAGAGAGAGCCCATTCTCTCAGCCTTGGAGGAGAGCTGCAGACACCACTGATGTTGGTTAATCCTCACAGTGATGAGCTAGTCTTATCTGAGGTTGGAGAACTGCATTTAAGTTCTTCAGTTTCACCAGGTTTTTCCATCATTTCCTACATGTGGATGCGACCCAGCATCATCAAGAAGTAAACATGACCCATGGAGAAGGGCTATTGTCAGGAGGAAGACTTGTGAGAAAATAAAATTTATGATGGAAAAAAGTAAGTTCTGAACATATATTTATTTTTATATAAAGTGAGAATTTCTATTAACTTGTCTTTGCGGGGTTTCACTTTAAGAAAGCAGTCAATAATGATCAGAAGGAGTAGTCCAGGAAGTGTTCTGGAGCATCATGGCAGGACTGCAAGGGACTTTTCCTATATCTTGTAGCATATGTTTTCCCAATATTTGCTGTTACAATACACAATAGTTACACAAGTCTCTTTTCACACACAGACATGGCTGCCCTGTAATTTCTCAGGAGGGCAACTTTGGTATTTTTTTTTTTTTTTGGATTTTTCGAGACAGGGTTTCTCTGTAGCTTTTGGTTCCTGCCCTGGAACTAGCTCTTGTAGACCAGGCTGGCCTTGAACTCACAGAGATCCACCTGCCTCTGCCTCCCGAGTGCTGGGATTAAAGGCATGCGCCACCACCGCCCGGCTAACTTTGTTAAGAATCAAAGACTCAGAAAGTAAGCAGGGCATGGGAGGACGGTTCCTGGCACTGTCTTAGTGACCAGGAGACACGGGTTGCATTGGTGAAGTGAGCACTATTATCAGAGATTAGTACAAGAGAGGGAGAGGTGGTGATGGGAGCTATTGCTGTGCCAGCCCCCAACATACTAGCTGTTTCTTCTTTCCTTCTTCCTCCTCCTTCTCCTTCCTCTTCCTCCTTTTCCTTCATAAGTCCAGGCTCAAGAGAGTTTACAGTGGCCAACACTTACAAGTGGCTAGAGACAGTTCATGTGATATTTTGGCAAAGAATGTGGCTGCTTTCGGCTCTAGTCCCAAGAACTTGCCTGAGGCTGAATTAAAAAGTAATGGACTAGGAATTTCTTTGGCGGTGGAGATTTCAAGACAGTCAAATATTGACTCTGCCATGTGGTTAATAATCACATTCGTGCTGGTCTATGATGCAGAAGAGCAAGCGAGGCAGAACAAGATACACACTTTACAGTCTGAAGAGAAAAAGAGCACCAGGAAATTTAATGTTGCAGCCAAGCCTGGTGATGAAGGAGAAGAGGAGACTAAGGTCGAACCTGCAGTGGAATACACGCAAGGCTGCCCTCGGGACTTTCCCAGTGTGCTCTTGGCTTCCTGCTTGTGCCCTATGATGTGAGCTCTCAGCTTGCTGTTACAGTCACATGCCTGGCTGCCTCAAACTTCTCTGCATGTTGGTGATAGCCTCTTATCCCAGTGACCCAATAACACCCTTCCTTCTAAAAGGAGCTTCAGCCAAGACGTTTCATCACAGCAATAAAAAGGAACTAAGACAGGTCCTCATCAAATAAATGAGACAACCGAAGAAACTACAAATGAAAAGAATGGAACACGAATGGAGGGAAGTAAGAAGCAATAGGCTTTCTAAGGGAGATGCAATCCCAACAGTTATCTCCTGGCAGCAAGCATGCTCTGGTCATTACTCATTATGAAGGCGCCATTAGGAAACACTAAGAGAAACATTTCCTTCCAGAAGTCCTACATTTCATTGTTTTAAGTTGTTAGTCATCCAACAAAGAGCCACGCTCGGGTCCTAGACCAAAATCCTCCTGCAAACATACACTCAGACATGCACGGAGTTACCACTCTCCGGTACAGTGTGATAATTTCACAAATGAATGGTACCCACTGGTTTACACTGAAAACTAGTAAAGAGATGAAGGAGATGGAAATGAAACTGAAGCGAGCCTCTCCTCTCAATGTTCTAGTTGAATTAAATGTAACAAAGGCTAGAAGTGAGAGTTCTTAGAGAGCTATACTATCTCTAATCAAACAGGAACTATGTTGCTTGTCGCCAGAATGTAGCAATGATTGAAGTGAAGGCTTCACTTTAAAGTGTGATTTCAAAACTTAATATTAGTAAGCTTCCATGGTTACGTGGTTCATAATTCCCAGAATATGATAAAAATGTCAAGCTAAATACAATAACTATTAACTCTGCTGTGCTTGCCGTGGCTGGTCCATATGGTGGATATGCCTAGGCTTGGCGTGCAGGAAGGCTTGTGCCTCACTCACTCATTTATAAAGAAAGTAACGGCATTGCTTTGTTGAGCTTGTATGAGGTTAAAGGGAGTAATTAACAGGAGGTTCTGAGAACATTGCCTTGTAACTATTAGATGCTACGTAAGCTAAAACTGCCTTCCCGATACATGAGGGTGAAAAATGAACTTGTAACAAGTGAATGCCCTCCAACCTCTGTGGAACACACTGGAGTAACAGCAGCTAACACACATGAAGCTGTCCGAGAAGGAGACATACTGGTACAATGCCATTTTTATTGTTACCATGAAAAGACATAGTTTCTCTTTCCCAATATATATTGCCATTCAAATCTAGCGTTTGAACTCATATACTTCTTTGTGGTTTGCAGGTTAACAATAAAGTATGTTTTCTATAATATAAAATTTTATTAGCACCTCTATAAAACTTTTAAGATAATTTTATAACTTTGGTAATTTCTAATTTATTATAATAGGCAATCATCAATCAACAAGTCATTTGCTGAAGGACAGATTTCCCTTGTATACTGCTGACGAATAAGCCTAGGGCCTGGACATACTTAACAAAAGCTCTGCTGAACTAAACTCCAGGCTAGTCACAAGACATTATATTTACAGTAATTAAAGGATTATTCATCAATAAAAACATTGAAATATTTAAGACTGTTTTCCTGGGAAAACATCTATAAAAGACTTTCAAATAAATGAGAATTTGTATTAGGGAGGTTTCCTGCATGGTGAGCAGACAGCTAAGACAGCCATCCTAACAGAGGAAGGACTTGTGGTGAACAGTTTGGCAGGAAGGGTGGCTGTGGCTTTTGAGACATCATGGCATGGGACAGAACAGGAAGAAAGGATGCTCACTCCAGAGTAGCCATGAGTGTTGGGAGCAGTGAGACCCCAGATCCTGAAATTCTTGTAATCCCCTGATCTGAGTGCCTACAGCTGCTCTGAGCATGAGACCTTCAGGAATTCCTGATGGCAGGAGAGTGGTTTCTGGTGGGTTTGGCTGGGGCGTGGCTATCTCTATATAATCTGCCCCTGAACACAATAAAGGGGGCATTCTTGGGGAATTCAAGGATGACCCATGTCGCTGTCTCTCTGTGTGTGTCTGTGTATTTTAACCTCCAGCCCCCTTGCCCGAAGCTCACAAACTGGGTGCCAGCACACAGAGTGCAGACACAGGGGTGTGGTGCGCGGCACATGAGGTAAAGGAAATGGAGGGTGGGCTGGGCAGTATTATCCACATCATAGAAATGTAGTCAATACTTCCTTCTTCCCGCTTCCCTTTTAACTCCCACAGAAAACAGCACCAGGGACCAAGCCTGTGAAACACGGGCCTTTGGGAATACTCCAGGTAAGAATTACAGCGTCCTTTCTAGTTATTCAGTGACAGATCACTCCTAGAAGGGTCAAGTCGACGGATGTCTACTGGCTTCATAGCAAACCACACTTCTCCACACTCATCTTCCGGCCTCCTGCGTGTTTGTGTACCCTGAGAACAGAGGTTTGGATTGTCTGGGTCAACACTTGTTGTATAGGTTACTCATTTAGCTGGCCAAATGTTTCCTAGATGAGTTATATGAAGATGTTTCTGGGTAAGATATCAGCATTTAAATGATTAAGCTGAGGAAAAGAAGACTCTCCCTAGCATGGTTGGAACCAATAGAGTCAAAAAGCTGAGTAAGAGGGAACGTGTTTTGCTCATTCTGGGAAATGAGACACACTGGTCTCTTTTGGACTGAACTGTTTAGGTTCTTGAGCTTGTAGTCAAGGGAGGCAATTTAAACAAATAGCCGAGGGTCAGGGGTGGGCTCCAATTCCATGGATGTCTGGGGAATCTGCAAACTCTATAACCACGCCAGGCAATTGCTTAAAAGAAGCTTTCCTCTTGGGGTGCACAGCTCCACCGTACGGTGTGTGTTCAGCAGCTTAGCATGAGAAACCCCAGGCTCCACCACCAGACAGGCAGGGAGGGAACGCTGTGGAAGGTGTTGGGATATTTCCCCAAGACTATAAAACCACGCATGTGAAAGGATCATAATTCCCTCTACAGATCCATCTCTTTATCTCATTGATATTGAATTTACATTTTGTATGAGTCTTAGTGAATTTGTGGTATTGCCTCTTTAGGTGTAATAAAGACTGCACCAATTTATGATATTTTCATTCCATATAAAATGGAAGTGTTGGCATTAAAGGGTCACACTTTTGAAAACACTCGAGCTGCGGCTGCATTTCAGCGATTAGGCACCACACTAAGCCTGCTCCTAGCCTTGAGCTCCATCCCTGGCAGCAAAAACATAAAATAAAGGCAAAAATAACTTCATGTCTGTATTTAATAATGTCTTCCGCCTCTGGCTAAGACCTACAGTTGGCCCCCTGACACCTTCCCTCAACTGAAGCGCCATAGTGTTTGCTCCAGAGGAGGGATTTCCAAACTAAGAACTGGGGTCTGGGTGTCAACACTGTTCAAGAGGACACATCCAGAAGGTCCAATTCGCCATAACCATCTATCCCTAAAATTTCTTACATCAGAAAAGTCCTGAGGCTGGGAAACCACTTTATTATTTCATAGCCATCTCATTTGCTTTTGATTACACAATTGGTCCAATTATGTTGTTGCTTTCGGTTTCCTCGGGCTATCCCTGGGGGTACAATTAAGTCCAAATTTACAATCCCTACCTGGACCGAACATCTTTAGCTCATATCATATATAATTTTTTCTTATTGGTATATCCCAGAAGAGAGGTCTTCATAAAAGAACCTCGCTGCAATTTTTAATAGGAAATGATTAAATAAAATATACAGGACAATTAAGAAACACAAAATATAGCAGATATCATTTAGAAGCTTTGACATAAGTATTTAGTTAGGTCACAAGCAATGACGAGAATTGCTTTACTCTGCGTGTGGATTTCTGGTCGTTTGCCAGATTAACAGACTAGGTGAGCTGGGCTGAGAGCAACAGGAAAAGATGTCCTGTGGTGCTTGACAAGGGAAAAACACTTAGAATACAAGACAATATGATTATTTTTCATAAGGGGGGCAGGATATGGATGCCCCTCCTAGCGTGGAGACATGCAGCCATGTTCCGGATACAAAGAGGAAGCCCAGGGTAACTAACTAACTGTACCCCAGAAAAAGGTCAGCTTCCTTCCCAGCTGCACAGCTTCCTGTGCATTCAGCCCTGCTCTGTTAAGGGTCTGAGCTGCCTTGTTTTCAGTAATTTGAGAAATCTCTACAATATCCAATACTCTTTGTCTTCCGACCCCAGAACCTTACCCTTTTTTCCCTGGTAGTCCTTGGAAGCAGATGCACTAGCGGCTCCCAGCAAGCTGAGCATCCTCGGACATTTCTGCTCCTCTCTGGGAATCTGTAATTTTGGCTCTATTTCCTATCATTTGAAAAAGTGCTTCTTTATAGGAAAGAATCTGAGAGGTGAACAGAGGTTTATGACTACAATTTTTTTAAAAAAAAATGAGTTGGCCATTTCTTTCCTAATATGTATGTATTTAGGCCAATGTTTCTATATGCTATCTTCTAGACTTAAAATTGAAAATCCAGAGACACAGAGTAAAATCCACTTTCAGAAAAGCCTTCAATTCATTTAGCAGACTAATAATCAATCTCACCCAGCGATGGACCCTGTAACCTACATTGGAACCTGACTGCAGGATGTATTGGTGCAGTAGTGACATAGATGTTAGGGTGGAAACCAACCACGTCTTGCTTGGCTTGAAAGCCATCTCCATGAGAGAATCCATGCTGAACGTTATTAAGTAGGTCAACAACCTGAAAGTAGACAGGTTGGTCATGGGCCCTAGAGGAAAACCTATGACTGTTATTTTGATAAAGGAAGACAGCAATAAAACAACTCCTAGTGACACTGCATTACTCATCCACCCTCATCAGAGAAACTTTTCTTTAGTGTTATAAAGGAACTAATACCAAAAACCATGGGTGGACAATGTGCAGAGAGAGACCTCAGATCACTCAACTCTCAATGGGGTATCTTCATCAAACCTCACCCCTGAAGACCCAGAGATCTACTCAAAAAAGAAGGTTGAAAAATTATAAAAGCCAGAGATGGTGGTCTGGCAAGCCCACTGCTGGATGAACACATAACCAAAGAGAATCGGCATGTGGGAGACAGAGATTGCCCTCAAGATTCTGGAAGCCCCAAGAGGGCCCAGCCAGGGGTGAAAACAGAAAATTCAGTATATTAGGATGTACCTGGTCATCTGTAACATAAGTCTGGCTGTCACTGGCAACCACGGGTAAACCTAGAGAACAGAATAAAATGAGCCACACAAAGATGGGAATGTCATCTCTCAGCAACTGCACACGCTAAGAGTGTAAAGAAACTATACAGGGATGGGGAAGCCACAGGAGTCAAAAGGAAGAACAGATCAGACTTTTTGTATAACACAGGCAAAGTCAATGACAAATTATGCAAAGACAATAAATGTAAAGGTTTTCAGGACAAAGGAGAAGAAAAGCAATACACATCAACTCAGCTGTATGTATATTCTCGACCAACGTTGTGTACATACTTATAAAATAGTAATCTGTTCACTTAACAAATTAGAAAGAAATGGCAATTCTTTTAAGATTAACTGAAAATAATTCTAAATAGAGCACCAAGATTCACAAAGGCACAAAGAAAGCAGAACTGCATTCTGGGTTGGGGGAGACCACACATGCCATGGTTTTACCATTATCAAAATGGGCTTTATTAGAACTTGACTTTTAAGATGGCAATTTAAATTACATACCAATTTACTCCAGTTTTACAGACCACCTTAAAAACCACAGTGGTGTTTTTCAATTCACAAAACACATTCAAAGTTCTAATATTCTAATATTAACAATCTGTTAAATTTATATTCCCAAGGGAACTGAACCAGGAAGCTGTGGTCCAGTTTTTCCCTTCTTTCTCACAGCAAGTTCTGGAGTGGTATTCTGACAGCAACACAGATGACCCAAGAGCAAAGACTAGTCCTTGGGTTCCCTGAATATAGGTCTATGTTTGCAAGAGTTTCCCTGAATTAAATTGTGGCTCACAGATTAATGTTCTACCTAGCCACAGATTAAAAAAAAAAAAAGCTACAGGGGAAGATGCAGATTGACAAGCATCTGTCAGTCACCACACAGGGCAAGGAACACAGTGGAGTTACCATCTCTACCACATTTTGTAGCAGACAAACATCCAGAGTTTCTTAGCCTGAACAGACTGCAGTGTTAGCGTCCCTCAGGATAAAAATCAAGACCAATGTGATTTCCTATAGGCACAATAATCTACTGGAAGAAACAGACAAGATGGATTCTAGTAACACGAAACCACTTAGGTCAGGAGAAAACAGCAGGGGCTTTGAAAGAGTCCAGAAGGAACTAATCAAATATAAAACATGATGAAATTTGACCTATTATTGTGAGTAATCAATGTTCTAAATTTAAAATTTGAACGAACAGCCCTATCGAGTGAGCATTGGGGCGGCCATTTATCTACCATTAAGAATGAAACAAATCACCACCCTCTATTTCTTAGCAATCCAAGTTTCAGAATCCCTGAGATCCCCCCAGCCCTCTAGAACCGGAAGCATCACCTCCAGACCCACTGGAATTGCTGGGAGCCATTTTCAGTGTCTCCTTGGAAACTCCCAGCTGCTTTATGGCAAGGACCTTCACCCACTAGGACCAACTACTGCTTCTCTTCACACACGTGCACCAGGCCTGCACTGGGGCATGGCCTCTCATCTGCCTTGATTGCTTGCTCTTTGCCCTGTTTTTTGTCTGTTCTCAAATTCCCTTTCAACACACTCACTGGTGAAAGGAATACTCACTTAACACCAAGTGGATTCAGTCCTGTCTTTCACCAACCTCACTTAACACCAAGTGTAGATATTCCTGACGTCCAATATCTACACTTCACAGTCTAAACCATCATCCAGGAACCTCGTGGCACACTAGGATATTTACAAGTTCTGCCTATTCTAATGCTTGTCTGCCTTGTCGGTCCCTTCTGGGTCATCTCTCTCCAGGGTAGCCAGGTGAAACAGAGTATCACTTGCTTATCCCAGGGTTTGGCAACTCTGTCCGACTATAAAACCCTCCATCAAAGAAATAAGGGTTCCAGCCTTCAGGTACCCACGTGAGGAGTCTGAGACCAAACAGAATGGTTTTCTTGGTATTATTCACCCATATCAGAGGGGAAGGGATATTTAATTGAATGAAAACAAAATAGCAAACTGTGTATATTTACTTAGAATATTTTCATCTGGTCTGGGAATCGAATGCAGCAGGTTGAGTGCTGAGGAAGGGGTGGGCCTCTGGATGCCTCTCTTCCAGGGCAGGCAGGTTTATATTTATTTGTATACTTACACCACCTCTAGCTGTGGCTGCCCTATCTGCCATCCAGGCTCATCCTTCTTTTGCTTAAGTTCTTGCCCTAGCTTGAGTCCAGCAGCAGCATCCTGGGACTGAGACCCAGTTCTCCCAGGAGCAGTGACAGACTCTACACTCAAACTACTTTGGGTTTCAAAATACAAGTGAAATGAATTTTCTGCTTAAAATGCCTAATGATGCCACTGTTTCTGGAGCCAGGGACTGTGACTTCTGGGAACAGCATGAGTGCCTGTCTCCTGGGTTGTAAGGAAGTCTGCCTCTCCTGCTCCTGCTCCGCAGCCTCCAGCCAGGCTCTTCACTGCTTCTCTCCACCATTCTACACTTCTATCAAAGTCCTCCAAGTTTCCCAAGCTTGCTTTGATTTTGTATCTAGAGAACACGGTTGCACAAAGCCGTTTGGCTTCTGTGGGGCTCCCTTCAATTTATAACACCGTACAGACAGTTCTGGCTCCACTGCACCACAAGAATTGCTTGAGTTTTGAAGATCATGGGCTTTATAATCATTTCCTAGTTCTCTGTCCCAGCGGAGAACATTCTGGGGGACACAGAAGTCTTCTTCCATTTAGTGAAGGGTTTCAAGGGTCTCATCAGTACTTTGAGTAATTAATTTAAACTTCTACGTAAATGAGTTTTCTGTCTTTTCACTTATAAATGGAAGTGTTTGGAATTAAGCAGTTTGTGGGGTAAAGGTTCATTTGTTTTTGTTAAGACAGAATCTCATATATAGCTCAGGCCAGTCTGAAAATTTGGAGTACAAAGCAGTGAGATCAATTATCAGTACCACTGGGTGCCCCATGCAGTCCGAATGCCCTGGAAGTGGGAACTGAAAGATTCAAAGTTAAAGTTATCCCGGGGCCACACCTGGTTTCTAAGTAATAATAATAATAGATTTCTGCCTAAAGTCTAATTATTTCTGTCTAAATGATGAAGGAACCAACTTTCAGAGCGGCCGCTGTCCCTGTTGGTTGGTGTCAGCTGTTTTCCATGACCCGGTTTCTGTGGAGCTGCTCAACACACGCCAGCATCTATGTGGAGTGACTTCCTCACCTGGGAAGTTAGGAGTCGACACTTCCCAGCGTTTGCTCAGCATGGAATTCCAATTGCTATACTTCTCTCATTTCTTTTGATTTTCCCATGTGTTCTGTGGTTCTAATTGATTTTCTTTCTCCTGTGTGTTTACTTTGTCACCAACACTGCAGTTTTGCTCTTCTGTGTGTGCACATCTTTGCACTTGCATAGCACCTGCTCCTATTTTAGCCTTATTTCTTCTCACCGCACTGATGTAAATGTCTTACTCCACCATCTGCTCCTGTAAAAAGTCATTTCCACATACTCTTAGTTGATTAATCTTCAAAGCCGCCTCTCGTTCTGCCTCACAGAAGATTAAGTGTGAAGAAACTGTTCTCTTGCTCTAAGATTCAACTCAATCTGCCCGCTTTCCAACTCTCATCGGCCCCTGTGACCCAACAAAGCACGTCATTGGTCACGTGCACGAGATCCTGCTCCATAATAGCCCTTCGCTGGGGGGGAGGGGGTGGTGGATTGTTGGGTCCCAGCATCCTCCTTTACTGACTAGAATCTTAAGGAAGCTACGTGACCTCAAGTTTCAAAGAGTCTGTGTGTGATTAAAAAAAAAAAAAAAGGCCCTTCATGAAAATTAATGTCCTGAAACTTTCTGGAGAAAAGTATTTCAGCAAATAGTCTTTTCTTCACAAAACAGCACTTTCTCCTGTGGTGGCCAATGCCTCCTCGGTGTGCAACACCCTGGTCACTATTAGCAAGTTGCTTGCATTCTTCTCCTCTAGGGGGACTGCTGGCCTGCATCATTGCTGAGATTATGTCTCCTAGCCTGATGACTTTGGTGGCATTGACTAATTTCTTATATAGTTGTTCGTTTTTTTAAAGTTATGGATTTTCCTTATAAGGATTGTGACAAAAGTATTTAATAAATGCTAATTATTTTAATTACTGTGGTGGTCTCATTAAAGCATGGTGCTATGTGCATTGCTATCCTCTCCCAGTATCCCGATCCTAGAAACTCCTTGCCATTCCAATTGGACCTTTGAGTTCTTATTGGATTGAGTAAGAAGCAATTATACTCAGCAGTCTCTTCTAACGGCAAAGCTTCTGTTGTAGGCTTTTTAGTGTGTGATCCGTACTGCTATGTATTCTGCATGTGTGAGAGCTGGCTTCTTTGTCCTTTGATAGGACATGGGATATAGAAGAGGATGCACTCTAGACTGTAACGTGCCTCACTATCAGAAGCGCTTAAACATGCTCCTGCCTCCCCATGGAAGGGAGTGACTGCACACAGAGGCTGGCCTATGGTGAGTGGCTCTACAGGAACCCAGGACATGGAGAGCAGCTTTGGGCAAGCATCACTCTCCTCGCTGATCACCACCTCCCATCCATCAGCTGGGAAGAATCGCTCACCTTCATCTGTGTTCAATCTAAGTGGCTTCCTAGTAATTGTGGGTTCTCACGAGCCTGAAGGAATGGAAGGAGACAAGCTAGTCAAGAGAACCCAAACACAGGCAGGGCTGAACTCCTAGAGGCAAAGCAGAGGGGATTTCTGCCAGATATTGGAACAAGCCCAGGAATGAACCACCGGAAGGACTAAAGGGATGCCCAAGAGTCAACTTGCTAGTCGGAGGTAGGTAGTTTGTAGGGATAGCTTAGCAACCTAAGTTCCCTTCACCTACTCTTCAGCCTCTCTAAACAAAGCAACCCTCGCTCTACCCAAGCAGATTCTAATAGCACCCTAGCAACCTTCTAGTAACTATCCTTTGTGGCCAAGCACAAATAGAACTTATGCTACAACTAGAAACATTGTACTGTTCTAGTCTGGACTGATTTTTTTATGCATGTCCAGAAAGGGAAACAGTATCTGCTGAAGTTTTCGAGGAAATCCTCTAACTTACTATCTTATGCCGGGGCCTTACTAGACATATACACGATTAAAATCAGATGAGTCACGGGAAAGGAGATGCAGAGTTACAAAGGCTTACACAGTTCCAGACTGTCAATTAAAACAAGAAACCACCCACACTGTGCCCTAGCAACCAGCTCTTCTTCTTCCTGGCTTTTTAAACGAAGCCCAAGAAGTAACGGGTCTCTTGAACACACTTCCCTCTGGGCCACATGCTCCCTTGCAGTGTGCCTGTTCCTGTCTGTACTTTGCTCTTGAATAACACCCCGTGGTAACACGCCATTTGTGTGTGCTTCTTCGAGTCTTTGAAAAGAGTTGTGTGCAGACAGAGACTGCTGTGAAGTTTTGCTCATTGAGTGACCACACATGAACCATAAAGCAAGCCCCTCAAAGCACACAAAAGCACATCAGAACAAAACAGGTTTGTCTTAATACACTGCACATGTAACCATTCTAAACATATAACAAAATGGATTCGTGTTAACAGTAAAGTATTATCTAACACCATTCTTAAAAGCAAAAACTTCTCAATTCAAAAATTAACTATATTGCCGGGCGGTGGTGGCGCATGCCTTTAATCCCAGCACTCGGGAGGCAGAGGCAGGCGGATCTCTGTGAGTTCGAGACCAGCCTGGTCTACAGAGCTAGTTCCAGGACAGACTCCAAAACCACAGAGAAACCCTGTCTCGAAAAACAAAACAAAACAAAAAAAAAAATTAACTATATTAAAACAAAAAGAAACTATATTGACTGTCAGTGTTACTCCGCTATTAGACAATTCAATTAGCAAAAAGAGTTTAACACATTACCCAGCGGGGGTAAAAACCTCTTGGAAATAACAAATACAATATTTTTATTTGAATTGAGACCTGTTATTCTTGGCCAAGGCACAAAAATATGTTTCTCTTTCTCAAAGTTCAGGACATTAATACCAAAGTCCCAGCCAACGGGTTTTAAGTATTACTGAACTGGGTCTGTTTATGATTAACATACAAAGTTCTCAGGAAAATTAGTCCCTTTAGGGACTTAAAATACAAATACATCCAAAACCCTAAGATTCTTACTGATAGAATCAAACTAACATTCCTCTCTCCCATCAAACTGTCTATAATTTAAGCTAAAAGAGATTCTTATAAAGTTACATATTTAAAGTAAGAAAATACTTTGGAATAGATTTTTTATCAAAATGCTTGCTACAAAATGTTTAAAGGGATGGATACTTTGAGATATACATATTATAAGCAGACATTCTTCAACAATAACAAATGTATTTTATAAAAGCACGGTTGGGCTGACATGTCGGTGTACTGGAAAGAGACCCAGTTCTTCCCTCAAGAGCCAGACAAACTAATGAAAACACCCAGAGGAAGGCATGGGAACCTGCCTAGCTTGGGAAAAGGAAGGTAGAGACATTTGTTCTGGACCATGTCACCAATGAAAAAGGAAAGGGGAAGAACCAGCCAGTTTGCTGTCAGAGGATGCAAGGACAGGGAAGTGTCTGGACCAGGATTGGTTCCGTGTAGCTGACAAAATGAAGGATCCAAATCCTGAAGATTCCAGAACATCCCAGTGCCAACAACAAACAGAACAGAACACCAGTGCCAAAACCAGAACCAAGAACCAATACCAAGTAGAACGGAACTCCAAAAGCAGAGTGCCAGCTCCAAACAGATGTCATCTAGCCACAGTAACTGTAGTTTGTATGAGGAGTCTCCCCATGTAGCTCAGGATAGCCTCAATGTCGTGATCCTTTTCAGATTCTGGGCTGTTGGGTCGCTAGGTGTGGCCACTTCCACACAGAGAATTGCTATAGCCCAGGACTTCTCCAGCAAGTGATGAAAACACAAGAGAAGGCAGTGTGTGTCTGGATCTCATGGGAGTTGGGAACACACACACACACACACACACACACACACACACACAAAGAGAATCCATTGCCAATTCCACTATCTCTGCATCAAAATTCCTAAGGTCTAAAGAGCATTCCATCTTCTTTCCTTTTCAATGAATTTCTGCATCAAGACAACACAGCGTGCAAGGTTGGCAAAAAGACTGCACCAGTCCTTAAAGTTTAATTCTTTTAAATGCACACTTCCCATGTGACCAAATAATGCATGATCAAGGGTTTCCTGAAAGAGCTGTTAACACCAAAATAGATTAAAATAGCACCTTCCCCTATGATAGATTTAACAAGAGGACTGAAAACATTTTAATTTGTTCACATAGAATGTATGTACCTAAAATAATACCGATGACCTAATTTAAACTCCTCTAAGGGGTTGGGGTGTTGCTCAGCTGCAGGCTGTGTCCTCAGCACTTGTGAGGCCCTATGTTCAAGTCACAGCATGTCCTCATCTCTCAGAAAGTAGCCCCTAAAGAGCTATTGACCTTTAAAAAGCCCCACCCCTTTCTGTCTCCAGAACTCATCTATTCCTTAGCAAATTATACCAAAAATAACTGACCTCTAATAGCAGGCAGGAACGGAGGTGCGGAGAACACAGAATAATTCCAGTTAAAAGCAGAAAAAAAAAAGTCAATCATGTGTGATTTAAACATGGAAACGGACAACAATGGGGAGTTGTAGGGATATTCCAGCTTAAAAGAGGGGGTAAAGTCAAATGCCTGAGATTTAAGAATGAAAAAAGGAAAGGCTCCAAAATCCCAGTTCAAGCCCTAGGGATAAATCCTGGTCCCACTGCCAGTGGCCCCATAGACTGGCCAAGTCACACAACTGTCACCCACATTCAGAGGGCCTAGTTTGATCCTATGCAGGTTCCCTGCTGTCAGTTCAGAGTAAGTGAAGGAATACCTTGCTGTGCCTAAGTACAGGGAGGGCCTCGGCTCTGCCTCAAAGTCGTGTGTCAGACTTTCTTGACTCCTCATGGAGTCTCCTGAGGAGCGGATGGGGGTGGTTGGAGGAGAGAGAATGGATACTGGGATGGGTATGTAAAATGAGAAAAGACCGTTTTAAAAAAAAAATAAATTAAAAAAAAAGAAAGTAAGGGAAAATCAAAGGTGAAAATCTCCCACAGAACATTTAATTTGATTTATACAAATTTCCAGCAGTTACCATGTCTCAAACAGTATTGAACGTTCAAAGTGAGCACTTGGGAAGCAGACAAAAGCAGATCTCTATGAGTTCAAGACCAGCCACAGCTACCTCCTAGGACCCTGTTTCAAAAACAACAACAATCAAAGCTGCCTTCTACTTGTGCATGTAAGCAGGGTACCATTGGAATGAACACAGGAACTCTTAACCCTGGCTGCAAGTGGGAAAGCAGGAGAGGCAGCTTTGAGAGACAGACATGCAAACATTCTCATACCATGAGCAATGTCCGACTTTCAAACTAGGAACTCATTATCTGCAAAAAACCCACATCCATCTTTAAGAGACACTCGAAAGGTGAAGCAGGAGGGTCAGACGATGCTGCACCCACCGGGAAGTCATCCAGAGCTACGGGAGAGCCTTCTTAAAAATAATTAAAAGTGAGAGAGAGAGCGCGGAGCTGGGGAGACGATTCGGTGGGTAAAGTGCGTGTCCTACAAGCACTGGGACCCCAGTGGAGATCTCTGCGACCACAGAAAAGCCAGGTTGTCCTGGTGATCCTCCTGCAACCCCAGAACTCAGGAGGCACAGGGGGTCCATACACTGCGCAAACTGGCTAGAGACACTAGGCTAACCCAAAGCTCTGGGTTGAGGGAGAAAACCTACCTCAGTAAAATAAAGCAGGGGGCAGTTATGGAAGATACATATCAACCTCTGATTTCCATATACATGTACATACACAAACACATACATACAAACATACATATACATACACACACACCAAAAGAGGAATAAATAACAAAACTATATAGGTTCTGATGAGATTTTAGAAAAAGTGCATCATCTTCAGCTACATAGTGAGTTTGAAGTCAACCTGTGATACATGTAACATGTGATACATGCAAACAATGACAACTGTAAATGTGTGTCCATGCTAATCCTGTTCTGTCCAGCATGCTGTACTATGTTACAGAGGGAGAGGGAAGACCTCAAACCTAACCAACATGTCTGATAGATACTCAGGACAACAAGAAACAAAATAGAAACAACAATTAAAAAAAACAAAAAACCTCCCTTAAAACTGGTATGGGATCGTTTCCGTATCAGAATCAATTCAATTAACTAAGACACTTTGGTGGAACGTCATAATGGACAGTGAGCATTTCTTTTCTATTAAAAAAATAATTCCAAGGGAGGAAAAGGTGTCTCAGCAGTTAAGAGCACTGTCTGCACTTTCAGGTGACCTGGTTTCAGTTCCCAGACTCATGGGACAGCTAACATCTGACCTTAACTCTAGTTCCAGGGGTTCTGATGCCCTCTTCTGGCCTCCTTGGGCACTGCATGAACACGATGCACAAATTTAATGTAAGGAAGACATCCAAAAACACTAAATAAAATTAATGTTTTTAAAGTTTAGAAAATAATCCCAGGGTGTGGAGAAATGGCTCCGTGGTTAAGCGTGCTCGCTGCTCACAACCACATGTAACTTCCAGCTCCCGGTGACCTCTGCATGCACCTGCACCACGCTAAGGCCCTCTTCTGACCTCTGCATGCACCTGCACCAC
>NC_022011.1:34910246-34915466 GCF_000317375.1 Microtus ochrogaster | reverse complement strand
GCACCTGCACCACGCTAAGGCCCTCTTCTGACCTCTGCATGCACCTGCACCACCCTAAGGCCCTCTTCTGACCTCTGCAAGCACCTGCACCACGTGGCAGACTCACAGGCAGACATGCACACAACTAAAAACAATTGGATCTTTAAAATAAAAAGAAAGGAATTTCAAAATTCCAAAACGGTTTTCATATCAAATATCCACACATATGAGAAGTGTCTCTTGGGAGATTGAATAGAGAAAAGAATCTCAAGAGACTAAATCCTGTGTGTAGCATATTAATGCCATGCCATAATTTATAACATCTGTAATTTATATATACTGACATAAAAATATACTGTCCCTACAGTGAGGGGGGAAAAGAAAACACCTCTAAAGATAAATTTTTATAGCTTGCAGCCATAGATGGATAGAGCAATGCATTCAGTCTAATGAGAAGAAACCCCTGGACTCTAAAAGAAAAAGCTCTCAGACAAAATTTACAATGTTTTCAGTATACAGAGTATTAACTGTTAAATCCAACTCTAATGTTTATAAATTATCCAACTTAATCAAATATTTTGTTCAATTACTGCTTGCAAATTAAACAGAAAATTTATGTCACATTAGTGATAAACATTAGAAGTAATTTAATATTTACTTGATAATTAAGCATTTTATTCTTTAAGTAAAATTTTTAACGCTAATAGAATTGACAGGCGCCTTGGCTCATAACAGCATTTTTGGACTTATTTTTTTCTTGTGTCCTCTAAGAACCTCACTTAACTGGGTCACAGCGGCTCAGCAGGGCTCAGACAGGACTAGGGGCTCTCCCAGGATTAACCAGGACCAGTCCTCAATCAGCAGGCCTCATTAGGGCACGCAGAGACCAGCAGGAGCAGCTGATGGTGCACGTTGCTTAGCATTCACATCCGAGTTCAATTAGGAGGCAGTCCCCACGGAAGTAACCAGGCCAGGACAGGAAAGGCAGTGCCCTCCATCAAGCCATTTTCCCAGGGAGAACATGGCTTTGCCTAGACAGGCTCCCCATCTCCTTTCAACCTTTGCACCTGTGTCTGTAATATGTTTTCAGTCTTCTCTATCACAGGCAGATACTGTATGGCACGCATTGCTGTCAGGAATTATCAACGGTGTAAAGGCACAACTCTTGAATAAAACATATACGTTGTGATGGTTGCGCTTAGCCGTCAACTTGATACACCGGAAGTAACTAAAACCTGAGCTGCTGGTATACCCCTGAGGGATTATTCTAGATTGTATCGTTCAAGGTGGGCAAACTCATCTGAAATCCAGAAGATCTGAGGTGGGAAGACCCACCTTAAATCTGAGCCCCACCATCTAGCCCCAGCCTATATGAAGGACACGGAGGAGGAGTGCAAAGAGTGCACTTATTCTTTTGCCTGCTTTCTCTCACTATCGCTGGGAAATTCCATTCCTTCACTGGCATTAGAGCAGACTTCTCCAGGATTTCTTTGTATACTGAAGACCAATGGATACATCCAGCCTCCAGGATTGAACAATTACTGTACACTTGGAATTTCCATCAGGAGACAGTCATTGTTGGAACAGTAGGGGCATAACCTGTAAGCCATGTTAATAAAGATAGATAGATAGATAGATAGATAGATAGATAGATAGATAGATAGATAGATAGATAGATAGATGATAGATAGATACATACATACATACATACATACAGATGATTGATAGATAATAGATAACAGATAGAGAGATAGATGATGACAGATAGTATATAGTGATTCATTCTATCAGTTCTGTTTCTCTAGAGAACTTTGACTAACAAAATGTAGGTCCTGATAGTCATCAGTTTTTCCTAGATTCACCAATGAGCTGAAACACTGGGAGCTAGAACTGTAGCCTGGTGTGCATGGATGTCCTGGGTTCTACCCTGGAGCCACATGAACTGGGGATGGTGAGATACACCACAAACCCACTACTCAGGAGAGACGGACAGTGGGATCATAATTCAAATTCCTCCATGCCACATGCTGAGTCTTCAGCTAGCCTAGTATCCAGGTTAGAATTCTGTCAAAGTAATACTTTAGGACTATTGGGAACTGAGAAGCCTCAATGGAGAAAAATGTCTCTTTCAGCTTGCCTATATGCGAATCTGTGGGGGCAGTGCCACCCCCAGGCAGGTGGTCCTGGGCATATAAGAAGCAGACTGAGCAGGCCAGTAAGCAGCAGGCATTCCTCCATGGTCTCTGTTTCAGTTCCTGCCTCCAGAATCCTGCCTTAACGTCTCCCCTGAAGAGAGATGTAGGTGAAGACTGCTCGTTTGTTTCCTGGCCACTCAGACTGTGGAATAATCACACCAAAACTATGTCGATCACAACACTATTTGGCCTATTAGCTCGGGCTTCTTATTAACTAATTCTTACATCCTAAATTAAACCATTTCTATTATTTTATATTTTACCATGAGGCTCGTGGTTTGTTACCTCTTGCTTCTTGGGAAACTACATGGTGTTTGCCTCCTTAGGCCGCTACAAGGCTCTCTACTCTGTCCATATAGCTCTGTTCAGGTTTTCTGCCTGACTTTGCCCTGTTAAGCCATTGGCAGAAAAAGCTTTCTTCATCAACCAATGGTAATAAAACATATTTACAGCATGCAGAGGGGAATCCTACATCAGATGGACCCGAAAGTCAAATAAACCCTTCCCTTCCCAAGCTGCTTTGTGTATTACCACAGCAATAGAAATCCAAAACTGAGATTTCTGGGCTGCATGTAACCATGCCTGAGAAATAAAAGACAGAAAAACCACGGTGTTCAGTTATCATCCCTATGGCATTATAGAATTATTGATATAACACACTCAACAAAACCACCATTACACAAAAGATTGGGAAAGCATGGAACTAAGTGATGAACTTTCCCCCTTAATTTGTTGAAATTTACATAAAGCCTTCTTATAAATGCTGCAGATATAAGAAGCAGTGCCTGGACTGTTTCTACACGGACACTGAGAGAAGCCAAGGCAAGTTCACTTCAGTAATGTGACCAAGGAAAGGGAGGTGAGCAGAAACACGGATGTCATCCTGTGCTGGGGAAGGTCTGTCAAGGGGCCATTTCCATGACAAGGAGGACCCAAGCGTGTGAACCGGGGATGGTCAGAGCCTAGTCTGAGGAAAGCTTAGAGGAGGTTATAGGCAGCTGAATAGACACCTGCTGAAGGAAAGCCCGGGGAGGAGCCAGGATGAAGCTCTAGTCAGCAGAAAGAGAGCCCAGAGTGGAGCCAGGCTGACTGACCAGGGCACACAAGACAGAAGTGCAGGCCTTAGCATGCCAAAGGCAATGAATGCCTTTAGGGGAACAGGGGCAGTGTGATCACCCAGAGGTAAATCAAGACACCTGAGAGGGAAAGCCTCTAAGTAGAAGTTAAAACACGGAAGGGCGCATTAATGAATATCTTCTAAGATCTGAAGGGATCGGCAAAGACAAGCAAACAAATGTTTACCAGAGGGTTAACATTACCACCTAACTCGGACATTACAGTTTCCTTTCGCAAACTTGGAAACTGCAACTCTTGAAGAGAACTAGAGTAGGGGAATTGGCCATCCCTCAACCTTGTAAAGACTGACTCATTAAAACAGGAACAAAGTAGCCTGTACTTGGCACAGGGGAACAGAAAAGTTACTGGTACGTGAAAAGAAACTAAAGTCCCAGCCCACCGATCCCTTCACGTGGACATTGTAGAAATAATCAAGTTGCCTTCCAGTGCTTTAATTCCTACATGATTTGCTCAGCTGCTTAAAGATCTGACTCAGCTTGTGCTGGAGAGACCACTGTGGATAATTCTTAAGAAGCAGACCCAAACATCAGAGAAGGGAAAGGGGGAAAAAGTCCCCAACCAGAGCTAGTTCCAGGACAGGCTCCAAAACCACAGAGAAACCCTGGCAAAAAAAAAAAAAAAAAAAAAAAAAATTAACGGTTAAGAGGACAATTTTCAGGACTGTCCCAAGACCAAGCTGACGGTGGTAGGAAAAGCCTACACAGGAACCGAACAAACAAAAACAACAATAACAACAAGCAAAAGTGTCTCTTGCCCAGATCACAAAACCACATATTAAAAAATGTCTTGTAAATGATTCATATTCTCCATAGAGGGTATCAGAAATAGGTATTGATCCAGGCGATGGTGGCACACACCCTTAATCCTACCACTCAGGAAGCAGATGCAGGCGGGTCTCTGTGAGTTCGAGAGGCCAGCATGGTCTACAGAGAAGGTTCCAGGACAGCTAAGGATGTTAAACAGAGAAAACCTATCTTGAAAAGGAAGAAGAAGAAGGAAGGGAAGGAAGGAAGGAAGGAAGGAAGGAAGGAAGGAAGGAAGGAAGGAAGGAAGGAAGGGGTACCAAAAAGAACATACTGTTAGACAGAAATGTTGATGCAATGTCTTAAGTAGTATTTCTCAAAAGAATGGAAGTTCCCCCTCTCCTAAAATGCAGAAATAAACAGCAAATGTTAAAAAGACGGTGGGAACAATGCTCTGTGCAGCATGGAGACTCATCTGTCCTCTTCATCTAGACACAAAGCTCAACACAGGGCTTTAAGGCTGACTGTGGTGAGCACAGGAAAAGCCACCTGGAAGACAAAAACTAACAAAATGATAGATACATCTTTATCCAATGTGCAGGATCTACAACCTGACTGGAGCAGGGCAGTCATGGACCAGGAAAGCAGCAAACACCAAGGTTCCATGGGTGTACGCCACACACCGCCTGACTTATCCTTTAGCTCAGAATTTCTGACTCACCTCCTGGCTCCTTTCAGGCTTCCAGCTCCATCAATCAAAGAAGAAGCAGAAAGCAATAATCAGGACCAGTGAAAAGGACAAAACAGAGGCTGGGGAATGAGAATCCTTTAGTGAGCGCTTGCCTAGTAAGCATGAGGGCTTGAGTTCTGTCCCCACACTATGTGGTGTTACATACCTCTAATCCCATAAGGCAACGAAGGCAGGAAGATCAAATAGACACAGATAGGGAGTTAGATGATAGATAGATAGATAGATAGATAGATAGATAGATAGATAGATAGATAGATAAGATAGATATAGATAGATGAAAGACATGATAGAAATATAGATTAGATAGAGAGAAAGATGATAGATTAGATAGATAGATAGATAGATAGATAGATAGATAGATAGATAGATGATAGATAGATAGATAGATAGATAGATAGATAGATAGATAGATAGA
>NC_022011.1:34886723-34910146 GCF_000317375.1 Microtus ochrogaster | reverse complement strand
ATGAAAGGCATGATAGAAATATAGATTAGATAGATAGATAGATAGATAGATAGATAGATAGATAGATAGATAGATAGATAGATAGATGATAGGTAGATAGATAGATGATAGATAGATAGATAGATAGATAGATAGATAAAAGGCATGATAGAAATATAGATTAGATAGAAAGATAGACAATAGATAGATAGATGATAGATAGATAGATAGATAGATAGATAGATAGATAGATAGATAGATAGATGATAGACAGACAGACAGAAAAGAAAACAGCCCTGACAAGTAGCCCCTGAAGGACACAGCTCAGCTTCAGAAGTGATGGACAGCTGCCTCCCAACTCCATCAGGTCACAAAGAGGCCCATATTCTTAGCAAGGAACTGAGCAGAAGTAACGAGAAGACATGTAGGATTCTAGTATCCATAAATGGAGCCCTTCATTTAATCCCATCATAACTACATAAAGAAACCCCAAACAAAAGGAGATATAAAAGAAGGCACAGTGACTAATACTAAATTAATTCTTATGTCAGATTATATTCTTCAGGAAAAAATGATTTAAGAAGATTAAATTGTATTCTAATTCTGATAAGATGCCACTGTATCAAGAATCCAACTCTGAAAGGATGCACACTGGGGATGGCGGTGAGCCAGCTCAGCATCCCAAATGATACTTCCAGAGTGAGAGGAGAAAATGAGACTCCAGACGGTAAACCAGGACTGGGCACTGTATGAGCAAGACCCTAGCTTCCAGCCTCAGCCCCTCCATGAAACAGTCCTTTCTAAAAGGTTACTCACTTTTCCATAGATAATCTCGTCTTGCCTAAAAAGAAGAGGGGGGACAGCCTCAGCCTCAGCCTCATATGAGTGCAGCAGCACAGACATAAACTTGTGTGATGTCACCCAACCTTTATGCACAACACCCAAAGCTAATGGTCTCAGCGCCCACCTACACAGGTACAGGTGAAACCTACAGAGTTCCTACACAGCAAGCAGGCCAAGAGTCCCAAAACACGCCTGCTTGCCCGAAGTGCAGGCTTCCAAGACTGGCGCACAGGTCATGAATTCACTGTGGGTTTTGTTGCTAAGTACGTGAAAGAGTAAAAATGTTTCTTTTCCTCCTCAGGAGAAACCAAGTGTCATGCCTGAGACCAGCAAGGCTTCCCCAGGAAAGCAGGGAGTTCTAAGCGGAGCATAGAACAGGGCGCCCCATCAGGGCCCTTCTCCATTCCTGCTCTCCACAGGACTCTGGTGATAAAAACAGAAAATATGTAGGAAACATGGGAAATAATGCATGATACCTAGACACGGAGCCTACCAATCACTGCGTCCTAAAACAAATAATTTTAAAACTGACTCATAATAACACTCATTTGTTAGCAATGTACTACAAAGCAATTTGCAATAGAGCAACAGCAGGGTGGGAGACAGCGCTCCTAAACGCTGGTCTTATTTTAACAGGATAGATTTCTGCGATAACAAAGTATCTAGCATTCGATAATAATAACCAAATTTAATTTTAAAACTGTCTTGATGGTTTTAACTTGCTATGCTCGGTGCTGCTAGGGAAAAAAGAAACAATTAGGTTTTGCTTCTGCACAAATTTTGCAAATCTTTGCCAAATGGGAAACAATATTAATAAATCTGTTTTGCTTTAATAGAAAACAGCACAATTTGAGGACTTAGTGGCTGAAGACCTGCATTTTTTTCCACCAACATTTGGCAGCACCAGAACTGCGCCTCGGTGCCCAGGAATGGCGGTCACAGCAGAGCCCTGGCTGTTCCCACTCTGAGCTTCCACAGTGCTCCCACATTGGATATTATGACCCCTGAGTCAGCGCGCTAGCCAGTCCACAGCTGCTGTAATCAGATTTCTGAGGGAGCCATTTCCTAATTTTGTAATTATAAAATAAAGATCATGTCATATGCTGGAAACTTATTTTTCTTTATGTCATCTGCACAGTGGTAGGTCTAAGTAAAATCAGACTTTTTTGTTTTTTTTTTATTTTAATTTGGAGAAGATGTAAATTCAGCAAGAACTTGGGTAGAAAGGTGAGGTGATTCGCTAACAAAAGCAACTGTGGCTAACTGTGTATGAAAAGGAGCCACAGCCTGAAGACACAAGACACCTACCAGCTTACAACAGCAAGGTAAAACACGCATGTGCACATGCACACACATACATGTAACATAGCTTTGTCACTTCCCAAACTCCTGGAATTGAGAACGTAGGCAATTCCACTGGGTAGTGGGATTTCTTTGGGGCTGGAGAAGGACTAAGCTAATCAGATTGTGTCCTCATCAAACATTTAGGTAAGTTTTTACTCTTCAGCACGTTCTGCCAATTAGGCAAAGTTCCTCTTAATGCAAAGAACCCTAAACATAGGTTTTTCTCCAAAGGTCAGGGCAGTCACTCCCAGCACAGACCGGAAATAGCAGCTGGAGCTGCCATGTAGTTCTGGTCTCCGCCTCCGCTAATTGGGTTCAGGCTTGTTCCAGACAAGGAAAGAAAATGGCAGGCTCCCAATTAGCTTGCGTCCCCTTCTTGTCCCTCACTTTCCAGTCCTAACTTCTTGCAGTCAGGAGCTTTATAAGGTCTGTGCCAACTCGTATATAGATTTTATCAGTTGCAATAAAGCATAAAGAAACAGGAACAAAGTCAGCCATTATCTACCAATATTAAAATAAAATTCTATGCACAGTCAGAAAAATGATATGGTTGAGAAGATTTCAAACTTCTTAAAACACTTTCTGACATCAAAACCAAGAGTTTCTTGTTCTGTTTCCTGGTTTCTCAGAGTAAAAATATCCAAAGCAGGAAAACTCAGAGCAGCCTAACAAACCATGTCCTTTTGTGTCCCTCCGCTTCCTCTTCAAAAGAAAGAGATTCCCAGATTAACATGAAAAGAGACTCTCTCTGAGGGACAGACAGCCCTCCACCCCCTGAGTGCTGTATTTAGGACTGGGACTGACTTCTGAGTAAGGTGAGCCCATTGCTGTAAAGTCAGATCCTGCACCCAGAGATCAAGGCTAGCCAGAGCCCTAGTGCAGGGCTCTGATAGAGTCCACCACCTCTGCTCTGCTGTGGAAGTAAAACCCACCAATGTCCCCAGAGAGGGAAAGATGTTCCATTATGTAGATCAGTCCCCCACGAAGAACAGAACGTCTACCTTCTGATTGGCCTGCCAGCTCGGCATTAAGGCAGGCATCTGTCCTGCACATACCTGGTGTTTATTATCATTGGCAAAGCTGCTGTGGTCACAATTGGGGGAGTGTGGGGGGAGACAGAGAGAGAGAGAGAGAGAGAGAGAGAGAGAGAGAGAGAGAGAGAGAGAGAGAGAACCAGCAACAAGCTCTTTAGTTAGAAATGACTCAAGGACAAAACTACCACAGACATAAGATCTAGAACTTTCCAGACTGCCTCAGTTCAATTCACATCTCACAGGAAGACAGCCAACAATTCTTTCATCGTGACCCCAAATTGCCAAAGCAGAATGCTGTGGGACAATGGTCTTGTACTTTGTAAAGCTTTGTCACTTGTATTTTAATAAAACCCTGATTGGCCAGTAGCCAGGCAGGAAGTAGAGGTGGGGAAATAAGAACAGAATTCTGGGAAGAGGAAAGGCTCAGTTTGTAGTCTTCACCCAGACCAAGAGGAAGCAAGATGAGAATGCCTCACTGATAAAAGGCACCAAGCCATGTGGCTAACATAGACAAGAATAATGGGCCTTTTAAGATGTAAGAATTAGTTAATGACAAGCCTAAGCTATAGTACAATCAGTTATGATTGAGGTAGACATCTGTGTGTTTCTTTGGAATGGGAACGGCTGAGGGACTGGGTGGGACAAAAACCTTGGTCAACAACAGAAGACTAATTTGACTTTGTTTTCCAACCCTACATTATTAGACCCACAGAATGCAATTCTCCTCATGGCATTTTCAATGCCAAAATAAAGAGAAGAGGAAGCTTCTGAAGCTATATTAGGCATTGAACCTAGAGGGCCCATGGAGAACATTTAACTAAGCAAATCGTAAGGGGAGGAGGACAGCTGGAAGAAATGTTCGAGCGGAAAAAGAATCTGTTCCTTCTCTGCCGAAACAACAGCGCTTGCTTCTGGCCAAAATCATAGTCTGACTTGTTTATTTTCTTTGTGCGGTTCTCTGCCCATTAGATGGAGTCAGGTGTGACTAACTATCCTGCGGATGAGGAAGTGTCAGTGTCTTCTTCCAGGTGTAGTCGTGTTGGTGCCAGATTGAGTGAGCAGTTCAGCATTGCTCAAGCCTCTGGAGGAAGACGCTTTAAACTCAAGACTGAAAGGTACCCACTTTCCTCGTAGCCTGCCTATCAAGTATTTCAAATAGCCTCAAGAAAGGCAAATAGATGTTCAGTCTTTAAGGGGAAGTGAAAAGGTGTGTGGCTTCTCAATTCAATACCTTCAGATAAATACAAACTGTTTTTATACCACAATCACAAAGAAAAATGATGCTACTTGTGAGACCAAAGATATACCTCTGGGATTAAATCATTACCTTTCAGAGACCTAGGCTACCATTTTTCTCCATATACTGCAAAAAATGTCATCTAGCGCATTTAGCCAAGTGCTGGCTGTCAGACGATGACGCAGAGCAAGGACATGGTACTTTACCTGTTCTTGCTTCTCCAGCCAGCGGTCTACCATTGGGTGGCTGGCACTTAGAGAGGAGCGCGCGTTGTCTCTCTGGAACTGGTTGGACCAGCTACTGGGGTCCCTCGGGAGACTCCTGTAGTTTTCATCTCTCTATTCAGAATGAAACAAAAGGGCATCTTTGTGAAAACACAGACCTCACAAATTAACGACCTACGTGGGTTTTCTGAAGTCGAGGAAATTTACCCTATGCATATGAAATGTTTCCCCAAGTCTATACAAACTAAGAAACTGGAGACATTACCGCTAAGTTGGACCTCGGAGATGCCAGCAAAGGCCAGGCTAGGGAAACTAAATGGGGACGGCATGAGAAGGCTGCAGAGAAGGCTGGCCATGGCCAAGAACGTGCATCTCCCATGCTGTCACTCAGACCAATCTCTAGTCAAATATACATACAAAAAAAGAGGCGTGAGTTTCTAGAGACATGCTCTTAGGCACAGCTTTTCTTTTTTAGTCTTTTCCAATATTATGATTAGGAGATACTGTCAATGAGCTATCAAAATGCTGAAAACAAGAAAAATACAATACATTTTATTCTTCTTTGGGTCCTTGAAGTTTTGTTATTTTGGGCAAAAGATTTAAGACTCCCTGGGCTTTTCTGTTACTGACATCACAAGACTGCTGTCAGAATTAACTAAAATATCAAGGAAATGGCAGCCAATCATGATAATGGATACATGATTGACAAATATTGTTTATTCTGACATGGTTATGACAAGAAATGTCTTTATATGAGTATTTCCGCAATAAGTTTTCAATTTACCATAGAAGTACCAAAGGCAATGTCTTATAGAATGCCTCTTTCAAAGACTAAATTGTAGCAACAGGCTTTAACTTTTGAGCTGCAAAAACTGATCTCAATTTTCTGAGAAGATAGGAAAAAGTCTAAGAGGAAATAGGGAAGTCAAGGTTTTCGGGTCAATAACTAAATACAAAGAATTTCCAACAAGAACGCCTTAAAAATTCTACCCTCAGCTCAATTCGGGTTGTATGAGAAGTTAAAGGGCTATAGCACTCTGCATGGTAACTGTGAACACACTAAATACTCAATGCAGCTTTTTACTGTTATTATTCATTTCCCCCACCATGGGTGTGTGTGCGTGCATATATGTGCGTGCATGTGTGTGTACATGTATGTGCGTGTGTGCACACACAGAGACGGTGTATTCGTATGTTTGCAAGTAAGTATGTGTGTAGAGGCCAGAGGTCAACTTTATCAGCACCTTACCATGGCTGTGCAGCAAGCACCTTACCCATTGCTATACCTTCCCAGGCATCATTTTAAATACACAAACTACCATTACCACAAAACTGAAACAAAGCAATATGATAAGAGGCTTGCACACTATAGTCTTTAGCTTGGGCCAGGACATAGTTCTCCTCTTCCCTTATGGAAGTCTACCATAAAATACAGCAAACATAAGATAGACTTTGATTTATCTAATAGCATGATTCACTAAAATAAACAGACCTACATTTATTCACATAAACTCTAATGTACACATCTAGAAAATTCTTTATTAGAATTAACTCATGAATTATCTTTTAAAAGTTGGTGGCTAACTTTTAAGCTTGGTGGTGAGTGGCATTTGCTCCTCTTTCACAGGATCCAGGTTCAGTTCGTAACCATGACAGTTAACAACTGCCTGCAATGCCCGTCCCAAGGAATCCAGCACTCTCTAACCAACACGGGCACCAGACACGCACACTGTACATACATATATGTACACCCCTCTAACTTACACAGGCACCAGACATGCATACTGTTCATATACACACAACCCTCTAACCTCCACAGGCACCAAACATGAATACTGTGCATATACTTACATACATACATACACATACATACATACACACACACACATAGGCAAACACACAGACACATAAAGTAAAAACATAAGTAACATGCTTTTCAACCCTCGATGACTAAATATTGGCAGATGAACTCAGGGAAGTGGTAAGGAAAAGTCACCATAAATATGGCAACCAGAAATTCTAGTCAACCAGAAATGGTGGTCATGCTGGGGGCTAACTGCCAAAGCCCACAAGCAGAAGAGTGATTTAGTCTGATTTTCATATCAAGAATGGAGGGCTGTGGCTAGGTGCAGGCCAGCTCTATTCTTCTCTCCTGACCATGTGACCACTGAGATAACTGTTAACAGCTCCTTCCTCAGAACACGAGCCACTGAACAGAGGGGTTGAGAGGCCTATCCTGTGTCTTCAGTGGGGGTGTAGTTCAGCCCTTCAGAAAGCAGCCGAGCCCCAGCAGCAGGGTCAGTACGAGACAAAGCAAAGCATTCATGATGAGCGAGGAGATGGAGAAGAGCAGGACCAGGAAGACAGCAGCATGAGAAAATGTCTCCACTGAACGCCTCCTCCACTGACTCGGGCCTTCCTGGAGGGTTCTGGGTCTGACTTTTCTCTCCTCGTCTTTCACAATCCTCACGGCTGCCAACTCCTGATGACCCAACATCCCCTGTCAAGATTCTACTCCGGACGAACTCACACCTCGTGTGACACTACCGCGCTGGATGCCAGCAAGACGTGTGCTCCAGCCTCGTCCGCTCTGACATGCTCTGCACCACTACCACTCCGACAATATGTGCTGATGACATACATCATATCTGATCATACCTGGAGGACCACAAGACCTTGACGGACACACTGACTGCACCTCACATCTCTCTCCACCTCTGCTCTGGCCTTTCCTAAGCCCAATTTCAAAGACATTTCTACTGAGGAAAAACGTGCCATTCTTCAAAGCCAATCAATTGCCTCTCTCTCTAGGAAAGCCCAGGCCCTAGTATGCCATACTTTCTGTCAGCATGATATTCTAATTTCAACACAAGTTTGATTTTCAAAGTTGCTGTTTCTCCGATTGCAGTGAAGCCTAGAAAAGATCACTATTCACCTGGCGTGGTGACCTGCACTAATGTGGACAGCTTCCTTGAATATGTTTTGTTTCCTATTTCACACAGGTTTGGAGAACTCTTGGAGTCTCTTCTACAGTTGCTAAGGGGCTGCTGTTGGGGTTGTCAGGCAAACCTCAGTCCCAATGCAGCAGCTGTGACTTCAAATTCTACTAAAGTTGTATTTGCCAGTTTCAGTTTAATGTCACACCGACAGTTTACAATGCTTGTAGAAAATGTGGTCGCTTCTAATTTCATCCAAAAATAGTGGCTCGATTCTCCATGGAACTCAGCTACGACATAATTCAGGCAACAGGGGACTGACAGATAATCACAATAAGGAGATTATGGCTAGAGATCAAAAGACCTGTCCTGTTTTCAGAATTTTCTGAGAAGTTCTGCAACTTTGTATACATGTACAGTGAACTCTGAGGAGCTAATGAAAAAGAAAAGTAAAGCAGACATTACTTTTCCACAATATAGGAATATTCCCAGTTCAGAGTGAAGTCAACAGTAAATCTATGCATTAATACACATACAAAGACCTGCAAATTATAGCACTCTTAAACCATTACAAATTGAGAAAAAATGTTGAAAATATATTCTAATCCTTGTGAAGCATATCTTTTATTGTGTTAATAATATCAGGCAAGCTTTAGCAATTTAGACATGTTCTTCTACACAAGCTTACCTAAAGTTAGGTTAAGTACACACAGGGAACAGGTGCCTGGAAGTATATTCTGTATTTATGAGGAAGCATATGGAGAAGCATCAAATATGAAATGCTTTTGTTGTATCACAACATGTGGTTGGTTATGACTGCCTGTTGAAGTACGTATAATACACGCTATTTTCATTTTAAACATGTTTGGGGATAGTATTTTAAAATATAGTTGTCTTAATCTTATCTATGTCAGATTATGTATGCTCATTTATAGATTTCTAACCATAAAAATGTGAAAATATCAATCAAAGTATTTGTGGCCTGAGATTGCACACATTAAAGGCAGGAAAACCAAACTATCAAATCTTCTTTTCCTTCATATTCTTGTAAAAGCTCACGAAAGGTTAGTAATATAATAGAAAACATCCGTTTAAATCGGTTTCACTCCGTGACCAAAGTAATGCAAATATTCTATACACTGTAAATATTCAAAGTTTACACTGGCAGAAATTTCCCTTTAGACATAAAATCATGCTGTTGATTGTATGCGTGTGTGCATGCCTGTAATCCCGGTACAAAGACGTCCGAGGCAGAAGGACCACGGCAAGTCTGAGGCCAGCCTGAGATCATAGCACAGTCTGAGCCAATTTGGGCTATAGAAGGAGATGCTCTGTGAATGAATGAATGAATGAATGAATGAATGAATGAATGAGCTGATGGTGCAGATATTATAATGATTTATTAAACCATAAAATAGTAAAGACCACTACGTTTGCTAACGACAAGCAATGATTTATTACAGTTAAATTAGGACTTCATCTAGAAGATTAAATATGAAAATTAATGAGAAACAACTGTCTTTATTTTTAATTATAAAATTTGCACGTAAGAGGCTGTCCCACACAGCCACGAGTCTTCAGGAGGACTGTCCCTCTTGTCAGAGAGAAGCAGGTGTGGCTGTTGTCACCTGAACGCTTTGATGCCATCGGCAGGTACAGAAAGTCCCTGGCAAGCTGCCTGTGGGACAGACCTCTTCCAGGGAAGGCAGGCAACAGATTCCCACAACACCACACAACACCTCTCTGACAGCCAACCACAAGTCCACAAGAGGAAACTCCACAGATGCACCCAGTGCTTGACAGCAGCTGACTCCCAGCAGGCTAAGGGGAGGCTTTCTCTCCTGGAAACCTGAGGCCCACCTTATCCACAATGCTGGGGACATGCAGACTGCTTCACGGCTACCATGGTGGTGATGGACGCGCAATTACGATTTCATGGATATTTTTAAAAATCACGAACTCTCACAATACTGTAAAATATGAAACAGTCCACGAAAACTTTGTATTTGCACCCTCCTGTATCACACGGTCCCAAGGACTTTTGTGTGATGGTAAGACTTAAAACTCACAGTTTTTGACATGGAAGTCACAGCTTTAAAAGAATTTAATTTTGCACTTTAACACCGATTCCCTTCATTTATTATTATTACATTATTCATTAGGGGGAAGGCACGTCCATGGGCACTGTAGGAATTCCTACTGCCAATAGCTTTTAACTTACCCACCCACTTGGGCGTGACCTCTTATACCATATATGCCATAGTAAAGTGACCTTCTGGCCACCTTTCCTGCTGCTGGATTCGATTGCTTTCCCCATTCTAGCAGAGGATTGTGATCTGTGAGTCCATCCCTAAATAAATAACCATCTATTATTCTCAATTCTGAGCTAGCGTGGGATTTCTTTTAAGCGTCCTTCTTCACTTGGGGAAGACAGAGGACAACTCTCAAGTAAGGAAGAGGTGCAGAAACTCTTGGGTTTCTCTGTTGAAATCTTGCTACTACCAAACATTTGACCTTGATTAAATTAGGAACAAACCAAAGATGGCATCTGGACAGCTCAGAAAAAGCAGAGAAAGACGTGGGGGGTTTGCAGCCATAACTATGCACCCCATCTGAAACCAGCGAGCATTCCTCAAATGTAGGCTTACAACAGAATGGCTCTAACAATACATCAGCAATCGAAAGAGTCAGATGAAGAATTTTCAAGACCTCTCATGTCTAGAGAGAAATAGACAATGGGGTACAGCCTGGGTGTGAGCAGACTAAAGAGACACCAGGTGATCTCGGGTCCTACACATTCTAGTCTCCTGGCTGCTAACCTCACCTGAGTCTGTGTGTGAGTGATGCTCACAGTGCTAAGATATGGTACAATGTTTCTAGGGGAAAATGTTTAGATTTACATGAAAAGTTGCAAAGACAGCACTCAGTATGTTCTCTGTCCAGCTTCCTCTGACGTCATCCCTGGAAGCTGCCATGTTTCTGAAACCCCCGGGCAGAACTAGCAAAGGACGGGTTACCTACAGATCTTGCTCTCTCCCATCTGTCTTCTTCTCTCATGGTCTTGTTAACACAAGCCAGTGTCTCTAGGAATCCTGGTCAGATACCTTTACCTCTCACTCTTGGTTCGACTGGTGGTTTCTGCTGGAAGCTCTGGGGGAAAGCAGCAGAGGTGGGGTCCTGCCCTGTTCATGTCATACGTTCACAACACAGTGAGTGTCCTGGCTGATGCATACCTGGGTTTAGATTTTGGTGAATGGAGCACATTCTTCTATGATTCAGCCACTAGCTGTCTCTTCCCACCTCTGTTCTTCGGCGATGGACTGTCAAGAGCAGCCATCCTCAAGCAGAAGGTAGTGAGCTCTATAAAGAAATGTGTCTCCAGTTCCATCTACTTTCTATATTCAATCACGAATATAATAACTCTCTCACAGAGAGCTAACTTCAGCACAATGACATAATCAGTTTTGGTTCCTAAGCTATTTTGAGTAATACACACAGATGAAAGACGCTAAGCATCATTTTCAGAAACATAACTAATAAGAACATTAAGAAATAGAGGAAAGAGACTAACAAGCAGCATAAAACTCAGCTGACCTAATAACTAGTTATTATAACACATTATGATACTAATGGAGCCAGCATGTCTTTTAAATTACTCTGTTTCATTATGGATATGTGGGGACTGGGGTGCATATGTTAGTGCAGAGCCCTCAGAGGAAGAGGCATCGAATCCCTTGGAGCTGGAGTTGTAAACTATTCAAATGTGTGGCAGAAAGCAAACCGAGAAAAGGAGCTCCTACCAGCTGTCCTGTCTCTTCAGCACCATGTCAGAGTGCTGGGACCCAAGACTAGAAACATTAGGCTACAACAGACTTGCTGAGGTTTTCAAGACATGGTCAGCTTTAGTGAATAAGTGCTCATTACTGTTACATTCAATAAAGCTGATTATAAAAATTAAGAAATATTCAACAGCTGGAAATATTCAACTTCAAAGGTATTTGGCTGTGTGTCAAACGTCAGAGTGTATCAGAAGATGACCCACTGTTAACAAGTCAGATCTACTTATCTGTTAATATGCAGGGAATCAAACTCATGGCCTATGAAATGCTAGACATATATCCTACCCCTGAGCTAAACTCACAATACCTCTCACTCATGAGAAACACCGAGCCAGGCTGGTTCTGAACTTGCTATGGAGGCAGAATGGCTTTGAAACTCCTGACTGCCCTGCCTCCATCGCCCAAGAACTAGAGATGTAATTACCGTTGTATGTGGTGCTGGAGGTGGACGCCAGCACTCACCAAACACTTATGCAAGCGCTCTGTCAACTGAGTCAGCTTAAACCTGAAACCAGAATTAAAAGTGGACCATCTTAAAAAAAAAAAAATCTCCTTTAAAAAGTGAACAACCTGAACGCATGTTACAGCTTCACCATGTTCAACCATTAGGTCAGTTATTTCAAGGCACCAAACCTCTGTCTTCTCATCAATAAGGGGGGAATATCAATAGTACCAACAACTCAGAGCCGATACATGAGCATAGCCTGCACCACACAGAGCACCACACAGGGCTTTACAGAACACTAAATGTGTGTAACGTCCCCTCAAGAAGTGCATGTATCCTTAAGAGCTTGGATCTGAAGGTGGCACTGTGGAGAAGTTCTACGGATATCTAGGAAGGCAGGCCTTTTGTGAAGCTCTGAGGTCACTAGCGCTGTGACGGGCCTCCCAGCTTGTAAAGGAAGTGGTCCACAGGGACACGGCCCATCCTGCATGCTCAAATCTGCCCCACCCAGACGTATGAAGGCAAAACAAATCTTTATTCCTTAGAAATGGAACTGTTTCATCTTCCTTGTTACATAAAGTAAAGCTGCCTAGGACAAATGAGAACCATTTTTGTTCCTACATGGCTGCAGCACAGGGCTCAGAAGGCACCTGGACACAAAGGATGCTCCTGCCCCAAGCTGAAACTATCATCAGCAGGAGGGCTACGAGAGGCTGTATCTAACTTTGTGACACAAAACAGTTAAATTTATAAGCAAAATCATCAAAAGCTTAACATGCCAACCAAATTTAAAAGATGGAATAAGGCCAAAATATTTGTAAGTGGATGAAGACTTTGGGAATTCTGAAGTAAATATTTTCCACTCAGTACTACTTCTTTGTCCTCACTGCTAAGAAAGCGGGCCTAATAAACTCACATCCCTCTGTGCTGTGTGTGCCTCTCTGAAATTATCCATGAACGATCCCAACTTCAGTTTGGAGTTTTATTTATCAATGGTAAGAATATCATATCCAAGCTCAAATTTTTTTCCAATAGCACCTTTGGACTCCATAGTTTTGAGCACAGATTGTACTGTTTAGAGCACACGGAAGCCGATTATATCTAAGATGTATCACAGAGACAGAAGAAACGGGACGCTAACAGCCTGGACCAGGTGAGCTCGGCACTTACAGGCAGGCTATTGTTCTGATGATTATAACCACTGCGAACTAAAAGCTCCAAATGGCACCGAGTCCAATTTAAAGTCTTTCAATACATAAAACAGAGGGAATTCATGGGCATGGAGTTCTTCAACGGGAAAAATGTTACAATCAGCAGGATCTCCATTTAAGCTGCCATGGGGTGGGATGGGGGTCATTTGAAGCCATCTTTGTTGTTCCTTTAGGACTGGGGGTGGGGCTGGCTATTGTAGCTCCTACACCTACATTTAGCTCACAAATAACGAAGAACAGTTTCTACTTGGTAGCCAGCTCATCAAGGGTACGAATGTATTACATTTCATATATGTGTGTACACGCACATGTGTTATTTGTGTCTGTGTGTAAGGATGGACTGGAATACAGACAGGTTCACACGTGTGTGGAGGTCAGAGGACAACCTTGTCTGTCACTCCTCAGGTACTATCCACCTTTAACACAGGGCCTCTCATTGGCCAGGGGCTCAACCATTCACAGCTACACCAGCTGGCCGGAAAGCCAGGAGCGCACCACCCCCACCTCCAGCGTGGAGTTACACACCACGCTGCCATTGCCTCTGGTTATTACCACGGATATTCTGGGGATGGCGCTCGGGTCGGCGTGGTCACACAGCAATCACTTCGCTGGCTGAACTATCTCCTCAGCCTCCACTTTTGAAAACATCAAATTGTGGGCTGAAGAGATGGCTCAGCTGTTAAAGGCTAGGCTCACAAAATACAAAATATATCCAACTGCATTCACAATTTGACCCGTAGTTTGAAAGAATATATTACAAAGAATAGAAACCAGAGCACCAAATGGTTCTGAAATGAGTGAGGATGTAGAGGGGAAAGATAAATATGGACATCATAAACAAATAGAAGAATAAGGGCAGAAGGGCTGGGGAGATGGTCTAGTAGTTAGAACCACTTGCTGCTCTTTCAGAGAATCTGATTGGTGTTCCCAGCCCCCCCCCCCAAGAGATGACAAGCCAAAATAGCCCCTGGTAGTCCAAATGCCCTCTCTGGCTTCTGTGGGAACCTGAACACAAATCAAATATACACAGAGAGACAAAATAAACATAAATAAAAATAAAAAGCTTTAAAGGGGAAAAAAAGGAAGTAAGCAGAGAACCCTTTAGAACAGGGAACAAGAGGTTTTGGTGTTAATGATAAATCTACATATCAAATGGAAGCATCTCCCGTGCTTAAAAACCCAGCAGGCAAATTTTGACGGTGTCGGGTCTGAATGAGCTATGATGCTCTTGTTCTCATCTTTGATGCTGGGAGTTGGACCCTCCTGCACTGAAGTGCAGACTAAAAACGAGGGAAGTAGAAAATCCAGAATGCAGGCCTTCCCTCAGCACAGCAGAAATGCTATTTCCAGTTCTGGCTCTGTCAGAACACGAGCAGTCAGTGTTCCGAGCCACAGTTATCAATAAGGCAGTTTCAAAGAACTTAGAATAAGTTCATTTTAATTGACTTCAATTTTAAAGTGATTAAGTGTGCGATCCAAGTATGAAAAGAAGTTAAATGTCACAAAATCAAATAGATGTTCCAGACTCTGTTTGTTATGTTTTTATCATTATTTACTATTATTGTTGTTGTTGTTGTTATATCTTGGAACAACCATGACACACTCTGCTCTTTCCCTCTCCTCTCCTCCTATCTCAGGGTCACACAGTGCAGCACAGGCTGGACTGGAAGTTCAGCAGTCTCAGCCTCTCTGCAGTGCTGTGATTGCAGGGGCTCCTGGCTCCTCCCCAGCAAGCACAGTATCCATTCTCTATACGCTGGACACCACACAGAAAGGGTGGAGCACCGAGTAGACAGAGAAGCTTTGAGGACTCTCCCCCTCCCCACCTCTCTCTAGAGACCAGTGGAAGGAGAAGCACAGCCTACAACCATGACAGCCTGGGTTTATTCTAGGTATCACAGAAAAAGATTTAGGAGACAGGATGATGGATCCATCAATAAAGCGAGGACCTGAGCTTGAATCTCCTCTCTCCATTCCTCCCTTCCTCCCCTCCTCTGTCCTTCTCTCTCTCCCCCTTCTAAGTCCACAAGTATTATTGGCGCACACTCCAAGAGACAGGCCGTGAACTGGAAAAGTAAACCACTTCCACTTACGCTCGTTTCAGGCACACATACCTCCAGCAGGCCTGGGAATTCTCACAGCGCTCTACATAAGTGCTTTACACTTTCTAATCCTGAACTTAGTGAAACAGCAATGGCTTTAAAACTGCTCATCTTATTAAGCAAGAGATGTCAACATAAGCTAACATTTAGGGATAGTCTCTGAAATAGAGTCCTAAAACTTACTCTTTTTTGTTTTTGTTTTATTTTTCAAGACAGGGTCTTTCTGTAGCTTTGGAGCCTGTCCTGGAACTAGCTGTTGTAGACTAGGCTGGCCTTGAACTCACAGAGATCCACCTGCCTCTGACTGCCAAGTGTTGGGTTTAAAGGTGTGAGCCACCACCACCCAGGCAAAATTTTACTTCTAGCAGAAATAATATAGGTAAAAATATAAATGTTAACCACAGAAAGCCCACCAAATAACATTAGTAGGCATAAACTCTAAAAAGTCAAGTATAAAATAAACTATTCTGCAAATATTGGAGAGACGGCAAAATCAATACCACAGAAATTAGGAAGTTTGCTGGAAATTAAACCATCCTGCTGACAGACTCCCCACTGGGATGTGGACAGCCAGTGTCTACATGAATGCACACACAACCTCTGTCCTGGCTGTACACTTCCCTCCTGGTTTCCAAGGACGCATCTGCCTCTTTATGCTTCTCATTGCCCAGTGAATAAAAAGCACAGGAGTATCATCATAGAAAGTAAAAATGCTAGCGGTGCCTTAAAACCTACTAAAGGAAATCACTAATTGGAATTAATTTCCAGACCTACAATAAAGCTCACAGGTAATACACTAATGTATGAGGCCCTAGATTTCATCTTGAACATTCTGGAAAAAATATCTAAAAGATGGGTAATGTCTCAGTCAGCTAAGCTTGAATCCTCAGCCCAGTGCTGGGGAGGCAGGGGCTGGAGTTCACTGGCCAGCCAACCTAGCCCATGTATTGAAACTGCAGATTTGGTGAGGGATCCTATCTCAAAAAAGAGTGGAGAATAACTAAAGAAGACAGCTAGTGCTAGCTTCTAGACTTCTTACTCACAAAAGTACACATACATACTCACATGCATGAACTCTAGTACACACTACACACACACACACACACACACACACACACACACACACACGCCATTCTCAAAGAAGGGAAAGAGATGGTGGAGGCCTCAGAAAGTCCACTTTCCAAGGGACGACATGTGTCAGGGAGTCTCAGAACACACTAAGCAGGCCCAGTAAACAGAGAAATAAGAAAGCCATGGGGTAAGAAACATTTCAAAGCCTCTCAATAATTTAAAAGCTATTGACAGCATTTTTATTATGGCTTTCTCCCCCTCCGCTAATTGGATAAGGATCTTTCTTGGAAATTTGCCAACGTGTAGTTTCACGCTAAAGCTACCGCGGTTTAATTTCTAAGGGAGGGGGTAAATGACTCATCAAAGCGTCACCTGTCAATGTGCAGGGGGAAGACCATTGCTGGTGACACCACACTGTGGCGGTGCAGGCTGACCCACTGAACTCCCAGCGAGCAGGCTCTGCTAAGTGCCCCTGCTGCTCTTTATGGGACCGGGTCACAGGCTCAGACACACAGCTGTACTGGCAGAGTAAGAAGGACCAGGGGAGGTGGAGAAATGACTTACACATCCACACAGGTGAAAGTCACCCCCCCCCCAAGGTAAATGTGTGTGAAATCCCAGGTGAAAAACAGTGCCTAACAAGCCACTTTCCACGCCACCTCTACTACAGCGGAGAGGCAGCCAGCAAGGAAATGCTGCACACAGGACTGAGGGACCAAGAGAACTCTAAAAACAGACAAGATCCCTTCCTCTTCTCCACCTCGCACACCCAAATAAAGTATAAGAATTATAAAGAATCCCAGAATCCCACAGAAACCTACTCTCAGAGGTCTGACAGACTCAGCATCACGAAGGCCATCCTACTTGGGCCCACGACAAACAGATAATGACTGCACCTCTTACAATCATTTACCACAGGTGGGGTCTGTAGGACTCAGAAGAAATATACTCAGTGCTCTGTGCCAACCAGTGAACGATCTTTCTCCCATTCTCTTTCCCAATAGGAAAAAAGGCGGGGAGGTCTTTTCATAGCTGCAAACACAAAAACATGAAATGGGACAGACAGACGGGCATATAGATGATTGGTAGATAGATGATAGATAGATGATAGATTGACTGACTGACAGACAGACAATGTTTTACAGTGCTAACAACAGGTAATGGAAGATTTATTTATTATTTTTATTTTATGTGCATTGGTGTTTTTGCTTCCATGCAAGTCTGTGTACCACCTGTATGTATGGTGCCCATGGAAGCATAAAACCCATGAGAACTGAAGACCCCAGCTGAGAGCTGCCACGTGAGTGCTGGAAATCAAACCTGGGTCTTCTGCTCTACCCACTGAGCTGCCTCTCTGGTTCCCAGCATATATGTTAGACAAGATTGGTAAATTAATAACTGAGAAATTAAGAAAGGGAAAGACCAAAACCACACTGCTACCCACTAGATTTCTGTACCCTCTGTGAGGACATAAAGTCATCTAGGGGCTTGTATCAACCCCAGCCTTTCCTTTGGGAAAGTGTGGGCTGGGGCAACATAGAATACTACCTGTGTAGCAGAGGGGAGTCTTACTGGCTATATCTCCATTTCTAAGAAAAAAAAATATTCAAGGTTGGGCACCAGTATGGATATTTACAATGTGCGAAGAGACAAACCAAAAATGGCCAACAGTGAGCAGATCATAGTCATCAGAGCAGACTGTAGAGTGGAATGTTTCACATTGTCTATGACGTTCTCTAACAAAATTCAAAGAGAAGATCTCTGTAGTAGAAGAAAAATGTAGGAATACTGAGTAGCAAGTAGGTAAGGCTAAGACGGTGGGGTGTGTGTGTGCAGGCAGGTGTGAGCGTGTGTGTGTGTGTGTGTGTGTGTGTGTGTGTGTGTGTGTGTTTCACTGGTATCCCCATCTAAACACTAATCAAGTCCAAAATGCTTAGCTCGGGAGATCTGACGAAAGCCTGCAAGGTGGTGGAGCTATTCACCACTGACATCTCAATGTTGGGGGTGCTGGGCTTTAGAGACACCGGTGATCTTCCATTATTCCAGTCTTCTGGTTTCCCAGGTGTTCCGCAATGACAGATACATATTATTTACCACAAAGGCAGAAGTGCATGTGGTTAATTACTCTGAGCGTCTCAATATGCCCCTCGCACGCCTTCCTCTGCAGCAGAAGTGGGAAGGATGATGATCACTCCCTAGAGCCTCGGCACGTCAGAGTCTGCACCGCATACAGATGAGCCTGCCTGCATGAATCCACTGGTGGGAAACTCCAGCTCTCAATGGCAGTAATTAAAGGAAGGGAAGCTCCTTGGGCCGTTGCCACTCACAGCATTTGGAGGCTCGGCCTCCATTCTGCAGGCAAGGCGAGCGCACCTGTGAGGACAGAAAGTGTCTAGAGTGCAGACTGCTGGGGTGCGCATGTTTCGAGGCGGGCCAGATGCGCACCACACCGGGCACGTTGTGCGGACTTTTCCAATCATTTTCGAGACAGGAATTCTAAGTATTAAAACCTTTTGTGTTTGAAATATGATCAAAACATATCTGTGTGCTGTAACCACACCTAAGTCCCATACCCAAGATGCTAAATGAGTCACAGACAGATCTGGCTTGCTCAGACCACGAGCCTGCCAGACGTGACTCAGTGAAAGCCCACTTGGAAAAAAAATAGTTTTTAACTATAAACTTTACCTGTTTATAAATTTGTAAATATTTATACAGATTAATTCTGACAAAAACTAAATGCCATGAGACCTATTTAAAAAGTGGATTTTGCTTCTTCAAAGAGACAGCTTACTTCAAGTCCTCGCAGGGCTCAAACTGGCTTTGGGGAGGAAGCAATTGAATGTGGCTCCTTGCAGAATCTTTGAGAGTAAGGCTAACAGCTAAATCAATAGGCGCCAACAACCCAAAACTACATTGCCTTCCACATTTCCCCTTTAAGGTTCTTTCTGGTTCTATTATTATATTATCATTGGGCTGGGGATGGAGCCTGGATCCTGTGTGTCACACGTGGACTCTGCTTCGGAGCGATACCTCCGGCCTGATTCTTCTCGTGTTAAATGTATGTACCCCATGGTTTTTATTTCACTAGAAGTAATACTAACGAAGGCAAGAGTGTTGGCATGTAAAACAAAATAAAAAGAAAGTTACGGCAAAGCATGAGTCACACAAACTTCAAGCTGTGCCCTTTTTGATATGAATGTGATTGGAACGGTGTGGTGACAACTCCACATTTCCCACCACAGGCTGTGGGAAACCATTGGCTCCAGTAAGACACAGTCACCAAGTCTTATTCTGCAGATACAACCATGAAAAAGGAAAACAGGGCTTGAAGCTCATTCGGTCCGCGACTAGAGGCATGGCAGCACGGGATGGTGGGGGTCTCTAGGGACAGGTGATGGAGGTCACAGAGAATAACGTTAATGCACTAACGTGTAAGGACTGGGCTAAGTAACAAGGGTCAAAAACACAGGTTGCACTAAGAATAGATGCAGCACACTTCCCTTCCCCAGGAAAACAGGGTAAAAATGATGAAAGAAACAATAAAAATATCATGAAGTACGCTTTTGTACTTCTAAGTCTATAATGTTCTGAGTTCTTTGATATACTTCCTATGCCGATACAGGTTGTGTGCTCACTCATGGATAAAACATCTCCAGAAGGTCATGTAGAAAGCACAAAGAAGAAACTCCCTATAAAGAGAGAAGACAGAAACCAGAAACAAAAAAAGAAAGGGACTTTATACGGCAACACTTCCTGTTCACGTTTTTCTTCTGAGACTGGTCTATTGCTCAGTGTTAAAGAACTTCCCTGGCATGTTTAAGGCCTTGATTTCCATCCCAGGGACTAAGAGAAAAAAGAAAGGGGAGGGGCATAGGCATGAGAAAGGGGAAGGAAAAAGGGGGTGCTGCCTTTTGAATCACACAGATAGATCCTCAAAATATGGACCCCCATACTCCATATATAGCACTGGACTTCATCAGAAAATTCAAACTGCCCATTAGTCTCCACAAATACGGCTGAGAAAATCACAAACCCTCACACGGGGCCACACAGGCCCAAGGAACGCCTGAGCTCACCTGACTGACACCAAAGGACAGAAGCTGCAAAGGCTGCAGAGACAATGAGGGGTGGTTACCTTCCTGTCACAGGTTTTGGGACTTCCAGTGGTGTTCTGCTTGAGAAAGCCAGCTGTCGTGGACCATCGGGTGGGGTTTTTCCTGGAGGGCTCCTCGGACGAAAAGTTATTGTCACTGACGGAAGTGGAGAGGCCACTTAAAGCTGGGTCGCTGCTCCGGCGGACGTGAAGAGGCATATCTAGACACACAAAGAGAGGGCTGGGCTTAGCAGAAATGAACACCACACTAGGAAAGACGCATTTCATCCAAAGACTAGCGACCGAAGACTAACGCTTTTCTTTAATCTTGTAATCTAAGGTTTAATCACATATATTTACTGTGTCTGTGTACCTATGCAGGTGTGTATATGCCATGGCAAGCTGGAACAATTTGCATAAGGTAAGCCTCTTTCTGCTACTATGTGGGGTACTAAGATGGAATTCAGATCTCTGGGCTTGGAGGCAAGTTGAGCCATCTTGCTAGCCCAACTAGCACTTTTACACAGACACAACAGGCCAGCACGCTAGCACAAAACCCTATCAGACCTTCAAATGCCCTGGTGGTGAAGGAGACGGAGGAGAGGTCTAGCTCTGAACAAAGCTGCCTGGGCTGGCATTCGGGCTTCAGCACTCGTAGCTAACATGACTTAAACAGGAAGCCCAGCTGCCTGTCCTCTACCAAACTGAGAATAACAACCCACACTGCTCTTATTTACCATTACGTCCAGATAAATTATCCTAAATATTACATAAGACATTTAACAAAACAAGATTATCTCATCTAACTTTTAATTGTACCTACAGAATTAGAAAGTACAACTTAGACAAAGCTTGGATAGTAAAGGATTATGCTGAGCCAGGCAGTGGTAGTGCACACCTTTAATCCCAGAACTGGAAAGGCAGAGGCAGGAGGATCTCTGTGCACTGGAGACCAGTCTGGTCTACAGAGTCAATTCCAGGACAGACTCCAAAGATACACAGAGAAACCGTGTCTCGAAAACAAAAACAAAAGAGCAAAAGAATTACACTGAATACAATGTTGCTATTCCTCAATAACATATCATAAGGAAATTCAAAGCACACAGTCACTTCTTGTCCCTAAGATGATGGTGGTAGGTAATTCTCATTGTCAACCTGAAAAGATGTAGATTCTTCTAGGAGACATCTCTGGGCATGCCTGTGAGGACGTATGTTCCATCTCACAGCAGAAACTGCCCGCCAGCGTCAACACAGTGGGGGACACATTCTACTCATGATCCCACTACACGGCTACCCGAAACCACCATGTCTGCCTGGCGTGAGCACCATGTTAGCCTCCTAATCTGGAACGAAGCACCCCCTTGTGGAACAGCAGTACGACGAAAATCTCCCTTACATTCTAAGGGATTGAAACTCTTACTGGACCTCACAGCCAAAGTTAATAATCCACGGTGAGGTCACTTAAGACTTGAGACTGCTGCCCTACTGTGTACTCCGCCTGTCTGCCTAACCTGACGGTAAAAGAACAACCAACCTTCCAGGCCTTGGCTTTCCCATGTAATCAACCTTTATACCCTAACTAATACACTCTTAAATTATACACTCTTCCATTCCCTGGACCCATGAGTAACGTGCACATGTATGTATGTTATGGTAATAGATGCTGGAAACAGCAAATATGCTGGAAGCAACATTATAAAATGAATATCCACCATAAACATTGAAGACAACATGCAGATAGCATTTGTTTGGTTATCTGGGTCTGCTGGAGTCGGTGACTTAATCCTTGTAAATCCCTACTAAAAATTCTGCAAAGTGTCCTTCATTCTGCGCCTCATGTGATGTTTTCTGTGCTGTTCAATAAAAGGAGCAAAGTCCTTTGTTAGGGAGGCGCAAACACAGGGCCGGGCAACACAAGAGCGCATTCGGGCAGACGGAGATTCGGGCTCAGACCAGACAGACAGGGAATGATGGGAGACATGGGGAGAGAGAAGTAGAGAACTCGAACTCCCACGGGGAATGTGCTTTTTCATCTCTTTCCCTTGAAGCGACACTGGCACGTTAAGGTACTCGGAGGCTACTGTGGATGCATCCAACACCGTGCACATCTGTTCGGTCTACACAGCTGCATCTGTAAATAAAGCTGTCTCTGGAAAGAGAGGGTCGGAGGGGGAAGTTTTCTGCCAAGCAGATGAAGAAGCACAGGGTGATGCTGGGACGCACAGACAGCAGCCCTCCTGTGCGGCTGTCAGAGCCATGTTTGCATTTTAGGGAAACGGATACCAAGGAGTCGCCATAAAGCCACTCTGGGCATCATCTTTGTGCTACCTTTGAATGAGCATCCCGTGGGACGCCAGCTGGCATCCTCGTGTGTGTGCGCGCGCGCGCTGTTCCGTTCAACAAGGTGAATTTGAGTAACAACAATAACCAGGCCAGTCAGAAAATTACAGAACTAAATGAGGAAGTTAGCAGTGAATTCACTAAGGAGTCTCAGCAAAACCATACAACAAGGTGAGAAGCTCAGGTTTCAAAGGCTCTGAGTGGCCACAAGAGCTGGGTGATCACAACACAGAAGCAGCCTTGGCTGACCTCAACTGGGAGCCTCCAATGTTATGGTGATTGAAGGTCACCAGACATGGGAGAAAAGCACCCCAGCCCGCTCACAGGTAGAAGCCAGCAAAACTGCTCTTGTAGAAATGCATGCTGCGGGCTAGAAGAGCATGGGGGGATGGGTACAAAGCCAATCAGATGGTGGAGCATGCTCTGAAACCAGATAGGGCAGTGTGGTCGCTGCAGCCAAGAATTGTTTTTTGTTGTGCATTTAAAAACAGTGAAAGCAAAGGATCCCAAACACTTCCAAGACAAATAAGTGAAGAATGTGTGAGAGGAGGGAGATGCTAGGTGCACTGTGTGTGTGCACAAATATCACTACACATCATACAGGGCAGGATCATCACACTGTACTCCGTGAGCATACACAGTAACTACATACATCACCACACATCATACAGGGCAGGATCACACTGTACTCTGTGAGCATACACAGTAACTACATACATCAC
>NC_022011.1:34876069-34886623 GCF_000317375.1 Microtus ochrogaster | reverse complement strand
ATACACAGTAACTACATACATCACCACACATCATACAGGGCAGGATCACACTGTACTCTGTGAGCATACACAGTAACTACATACATCACCACACAGCATACAGGGAAGGATCACACTGTACTCCATGAACATACACAGTAACTATATACATCACTACACATCCATACAGGGCAGGATCACACTGTACTCTGTGAGCATACCCAGTAACTACATACATCACCACACATCGTACACACGGGGCAGGATCACACTGTACTCCGTGAGCATACACAGTAACTACATACATCACTACACATCATACTCACAGGGCAGGATCACACTGTACTCCGTGAATAGACATGGTAACTATGAACACAGAGATCCCAGTGCAGCTCTGCATTCAGACTCATAGAAATTCAGATCTGGCAGGAGCTGTTTCTCTCTCACTACAATGATGCCCACTTGGAGGCGTAGTGGTTTATTTTTTTTTCTTGGTTCTATAACTACATGAAAGGCATTTTTATGCAGCTTACACAAACACAAAGGTTGAGGCATAGACTATTAGAACCAATGACTTCCTTTAGGTTCTGAATGATTTTACTCTTAATATGGGCCCTGAACCAGTCACAATGGAGAAGCAATTGAGTTACGTCACAGATAAGCTGGGCTCAAGAACGCAGGAACAGCCAGCTGCGGTCACAAATCAATGTCCTAGACAAAGGTTCGAGCTCCTGAGCAGGGATCATTGACCAGACAAATCATTAAGTTATTATCCACTAATGTATCAGAAAAGGCATTCTATGTCTATCTACCTATGACTATAAATGTTGGTATCAATTATTAAAGAGAAGAATGCTGTCCTCAAAGCAGAATCAGACACCCCGAATAGGACATACTCCACTAATAGCCTCTTTTCCCATCGGGGAGTAGACAAACAGTACACTAACTACAAATGCAGATTGTAACAGCACAGAGCTACATTGCAAAATTGGCAACACAGAGAAGAAAAGGCCTGTTTGGTTTGTGGCGGGGACATGCATAGATGGTTTGGTGACAAAGAATGGTACTGAAGAACAGGCTGAGGCTTGTGTGGTTCCCAAACACTCACCTCAGGATCTGACCAAGCCTAAAAGGTGAGAGCCCACTGTGGTGACGCATGCAGTGAACCCCAATTCATCCAAGGCAGGCTCTGTGCGTTTGAGGCCAGCCTGGTCTGCACAGTGAGTCCCAAGCCCAAGCCGAGGCTTTGCAGTATAACAAAAAAATAACAGCAAAAAATGAGTGCCTCAAATAGCTGTGGTTTGTGCTGCTCATGGATGAAGGTGGTTACCATTTAATAAGCGAGAATGAAAAAGTGCTGAATCTTTGCTGTTTGCATTATTAAGTAACAATAATAAACCCACTACAGGTTCCAGAACCAATATGAGTTTCTGACAATGACTTTATAGAAAGAAAAGCAGAGAAACAGAGAAGACAGCCACTGCCGAGTGTTTCACACAATAGAAGACACCTGGATCCCGTATCGGCTTTTGCAGGCACTGTGTTGCAAAATGGGAAAGTCCAGCAACCCGGCATTACGAACGTGGAGCCGGAGCGAGCGAGATCACATTCTAATTGCCTTCTGAGATAATTGTGGAGAGTCCTCGTCCATACTTGACGAACGGCGGTTTCTCAAAGGTCAGAGGCAACATGGGTGTGAACGTTTCCGCTACACTAAAGTCTGCTTGCCTATCTCACACTTTTAATGGACCATATCTACTTATGAAAGATGCTGCAGCATTAGTCATCTGGAAAATATTAGTTATTGAGCTATGCCAATCTTCTCAATGTTGACACGTTTTCTCTCCTATCAGAAAAATCACATATGTTAATGCCTCCGCTGATCTCCTTGGGAACGTGTGATGGGGTGGGAAGTTGTCAACAGGAGCAAGTTATGGGTTGGGAAGACGTCAGTCATGCTCACGGTGGGTGTGAGCTTCCAAAATCCGCTTTTCACTGCGAGGTTGGATTTCATCTTTGGCAACAAATACTGTCAGTTGTTGCCCTTGCGCGATAGGCTCCTGTCATCCGCTTGCTGGAAACCATCAGATACAGGATTCTGAATATCTACAGGCCTTCTGCCCTTTTTCAAACTAAAGAGAACACTGCCGGGCTGGTCAGATGAAGAGGGGAGCAAAGGGTTCGCTGTGCAGGCACGAGCACCCTGATGCAGGGAGAGCAGAGAGAAAGAGATCCCTGTGGCTCCCTGACCAGCCAGCCTAGCCAGAAGTGTGAGCTGCAGGTCCAGCGAGAGAAGCTGTCTAAACTAAGGTGGACAACACCCAACATCATCCTTTGGCCTGCACACACGCACATATGTACACACATACATGAGCACTACAAGTACACGCGCGCGCACACACACACACACACACACAAAATGAATGAATGAAATCTAAAAGGTTCCCAATTCAAGCCATTGCCTAGCAGGTTTTTTGAGACAGCTGTGATGTTTTATGCCTGATTCCCACTCTGCTATTTTAAAAGCTGTGTACTTGAAGACAGGTTGAAGTAATCGCTTTCCCTGGCTCATCAAGGGACAAGCAGTGTGAATTACAAGCAGGGCATTTTCAACTGAGTATGTATGGGGCAAACAAAGCATGCCGACGTCTGGCAGCCAGCATGTTACCTTCGGACTGCCCCTACCCACACAGGAGTGAAGCAAGTCAGCAATACAGTGAGGGTTCCTCGTGTCCTTGGGGCTGGGGACGGAGGTCAGGGCCTCACACATGGTGGCTGAGCCCTAGTACCACTATACCCCACCCAGCCCAGTGGATTCACCTTAATAATAATGAAAGTGTCTTATCCTCTGGATCCCCTGAAATGACTCAAAAGAACCTGTGAGCCAGAGCCAGGGGCCTGGTCCTGAGACCCTGGAATTAGTTCCTCTTTCAGGGCTTTAGTTGCCAACAGGTACAAAAACAGAGCCCACAATGATGGCTGAAAAGGTCCCTTGAGGACCAATCCTCCCTCAAACCCCATCCTAACAGAACCGATGACCTCTAGCATCATGTCAGAGAAAGTACGAAAGCCTCCCTCCCACCGGTGTTGCAATATGACGGGCACTACAGCCTGCATGTAACAGAAGCTGTGAGGACGCCACAAAGGTACCCACATGGAGAAGGAGGGCCTCTGAGTGAAGTAGTCCAGTACTTAAGAAGGCGATGCTATTAAATATCTAGACTGTGGTTAGGCACTACTGCAGAGAGTCTTGCCATCTCTCTCCTCACAGCAACAGGGCTTAGCATCACATACAGAATACCATTGAGGAATAAAATATAAATGCAATGTCTTTCCTTAATTCGTTTCCTGTTGATAAAATACCCTTACAAAGGCAACTTAGGAGAGGAACTATGTGACTCCCAATTCTAGTTTCCAGTCCATCACTGTGGGGACATCAAAGTGGCAGCTGATCACACCATATCCAGTCTGGAACATGGAGCATTGGATCAGCACACATGCTCATCTCAAGATCTCCACTCTTAGAATCTGGACCCCTCCCTTGTAGATGCTTCTACCCACAGTAAGGGCTGGGTCCTCCTACTCCTACTGAACTATCTTAATCAAGACAAGGCCCCACAGTCATTTGCACAGGCCAAGTGATCGGTACAACCCCTCCCTGACTCTCGTGCAAGGTGATTCTAAAATCTAACCATTACAAGACTTCCGCAACTTACAGAGTGATCCCGGTCCAGTGGTCTATTGCAGCCTCGCTAACAATCTGGTGTACTTTATGTCCATTACAATAATTAGCAATAATGGGTGTTTCTTATCGGCTGAAATTCCTCAGCCCTAATTTTAGGAAAATGGAACTATTTAAAAATACGACAATAAAACTTTCCAACCAAGTGATCTTCTGATTTATTTAATATATAGATGTTCAAAGTCTGGCCTCTGGAACATTAAAAAGAAGATTCAAAGATAGGCATCTTTAATAATGAAGCTGCTGGCTGCAGCTCAGAGGGATGTGGGGTGGTGCTGAGCCCAGGACAGCTGTGCAGGCCGTTTGATGTCATCGCGGCTTTGAAGAAGCAGCTAAAGCGGCAATAAACCATCATCACGTGACTCTAGATCCTCTGTGGTGCTCGTGCACTATAAATATTGATCTGTTTTCCTAGATAGCGTGCTTCTTAAATAAGGCGAAGAAAGGGTGAGTCTACTAAGGAACTCGAGCAAATGCTAAAACAGGAGATGCAAGTGTTCAGTGAGACTTCCAGCCGCCTTCTCCTCACCGTGCCGATTGCAGCTTCTCTAGTTTTTCACCCGGTTCATCTATTATTTAACCACTTGAGGCCATGAACAAACTTGTTCTGAAAAAGCCAAGCACGAGCTGGCACGATATTTAATCAAACCTAAAAATAGCTACAGTCGCAGGGTTTCTTACAGAACTTGCTAGACAAACAGCACAATTACTCTTAACACAAAGGGCAACCATTTCTTCCATCTCCAGGGCCAGTGCACGGCTCCTGAAGACAGTTCACAGTGGAAAAAGCCAAGTTATCAGGATGTGCAATGTTAGAAAACCTACCCTCCAGTGGCCATGCACCAAGCCAGGGCCTGGGAAGACTTCAGGCATCCTTCCAATCCATTTCCCATGTCACTTGTCATGGCCCCAGTGCTCAGTCACCCAGACTGGCAGTTGCACCTTGGAGCTCTGCAGGAAGACAGTCCCAAAGCTCAGAAAGGAGCAAGCGAGGAAAGGTCCAGGGCTTTTTGTTTGGCTGAACTTACTACAGTACTCCAAGCCTGGTTCTATCCTTTGGAACGCTTGAGTGATGCCTTCGTAAACCGCCAATCAAATGCAGCAGCGGCTCAGAATTCTCCGTCTGGTTGGATCCCAGCAACATTAGAACAAGGCCTGATCTTTGCATTCTAGAATCTCGGAGCTGAAGTTCCCAGGGGAAAAAAGTCCTTCCAATAGTCAACCTTCTACAAGAATTAACTGATCAGAACATCGATATGGCAAGCAAGATGGTAGCAGGTCCTGGGCTGAATTACCCTAGGCTATCTTAGCCACCAAAGAGGTACTTACCGCCCACCTCTTGTGACCTAATGTCCTTGGACTATTAGATAAGTCATTGAAATGTATTAACAGAGCACTAGCTTCTACCAATCCAAAGGCTAAGAATATCCTCAAACAGTATTGGAGGCCAACTGCTGAGATTTCCCGCTTGGCTGTAAGATGCCCACCTGGACTTCCAGCAATGTATTTGAAAAGTACCTTGACATAGAATTTTCTTTGTTCTGTTACTATAAAAAACAAAAACAAAACAAAACAAACAAAAAAAAAACACTCATGAAAGTGACACCATGTCTGAGCGCAGAATTTGGAGCAACCTGAATATGTGGTCCTGGGCCACAGTCATCTGCACTGGCTCCCTAATAGACGGTCTCTTTATTCCTTCCTAGGTGAGGGGTGTGCTTGGGTAGGTGGGGGTAGGTGGGGGGGTAGGTGTGTGTGTGAGTGTGTGTGTGGGTGTTGCACAGACAGATCTGAGCGCTTCTATGCCTCATGTCCACCTGCAGCTGACGGTACCAAATGCCACAAGTGTTCCTGAGCCCACCCGCTCTAGGAGGTGCCCACAGCTGAATGGAAGCTGTGCTCATATGAACTTCGCTGGTTAGAGCTCACCTTCATTATTAAATTCTTCCTCCAGCACAGAAAATGGTACTTGGAAATGTTTGAAAAAATGGCCTATAAATGAAACTGCTGAATAAATGTGGCTTCCAGCTATCTCTCCCTTTTTACATCTACGTCTCAATTACAGGAAGGTCAATCTCTTTATCAAAGAGAAACAGTGATCCATACTAGATAGCCCAAGGGGAAGGATTTTTTTTTGTTGTTGTTACTGTTGAGAAAAGAATGAATTGCTAGTTCAAACACTGCCAATAATAGATAGAATCCCAGCAATGTAGTCTTCCATTTTATTGTCTTTACTACTGTCCTTCACGCATAGCCGAGTGCCCTCCAGGAGTGCCTGAGATACACACTGCACACTGCAGGTCAGAGCTGACACCCATAAGAACTGTGTGCTCTCTCTGAATCAGATCCCTCTTCTCCCACCCCTTCACCAGTTCAGTTCAGCAATCACGGAATCAGTTTTGAAAGCTATCAATTATGTCTGATGAGGAATTTGTCTCTCAAAAATTGCCATTGACTATTGATTGATGGAGATTCTCTGTAAAGGCTCAATGCTGTTCTTGGGCATTTGTCTTCGATTATCTTATTAAGGGTTTCTAGGCGTCACTCACTGTCAGGTTAACTTTTGAGAAGCATTTGTTTTCCGTTGCTTTATTATTCTAACCTCTAACCTGCCATAGGCAAGTGTAACATGTTTGCTCACATAGGGACTGGACCCACAACTTTCACTAGCTGATTTTCTATTGGTGGACATACTTGGGAGCCTCTGTCTTCAACAGGTTCTAGAATTACTCCGCCCACGCTTCTTATCCCCTGCTTCATGGAGGCTAGTCTCTTCAGGAGTCTCCAGGGTTTAGTGTCTGCGGTCTCCACCTGCTTCATGGAGACTAACCCCTCCGGGGATCCCCACGGTTAAGCACCCTACTGTTGTTACTGGGTTTGTATGGTTTGTGGTGCTGGTGATGGACCACAGGCTTCAGAACTGCTTAAGCAAATGCACTACAATACACTCCAGCCCAAAGGTCTACACTTCATTTTGGTCACAAGTGGGAATTTTGTCTTAAAAATGAGTATTCACTACGGAAAACTGGGGACTCACTATACATTAGGCATTCAGCTAGTTGCTGGGGGCTACAGGACATATCATGGCACCAGGGATTGGTGCTGCAGAAAGCTAAATGCAGGGAAGGGAAAGGTCTTCTGAGGGTGAAAGCAGGACACACGCTGTCCAGTTTCAGACCAGTCCCCCACGGTGGCACCTTGTACACGCTGGCTGGTAATAACCTCATTTGACACCAGTCAGCAGCTCCAAGCAGTGAGCGAGGCTTCGTGGTCCTGAAGCACATGGCTCCATGTCTACACGCATTACCTTCAATGTGTGGAGAGTGTCCACTGATAATCTAACACAGTCATTCTTCTCCTTAGGGAAGAGTAATGGACATGTTAGTACCGCCTAGGCATCTGTGACAGGCTGTCAGGGATGACGTCACTGCCACTGGCTGGGCACGTGTGTGGCAAAGGTGAGAGGAACTCTCACACACCAACAAGGAATTCTTCCAAGCAAGGCTAAGGAAACAGAGAAAGTCACTTTCCCAATCGTATAGGTAGGGAAATTTGGTGTTAGAATAAGAACACCTGACAAGAGTCATTCTACATGTGATGGCGGAAATAAATCCACATCTCACTCCTCAGCACAAAGAAAATGGGCTTCTACCCAACAAGGGTGGACTAGGAATCCCAGAGTCTCGGGCTGAAACCCTGCCTGTTCACAAAGTTCTCAGCATCCAGAGGCCTCATCACCAAAGGGCAGCGAATGCATTTGAACAGACCTCATACTCACAAGATAGAAAGGATAGACAGACACTGTTCCTCAGTTCATGGCCCAACTGGGGCTTGAATATCTGTATATATTTTTGACAGAAAAAGAAGGACCATGTAAAGAATTAAGAATGAGACAGGATCCTTTTCAAGGCAAGCTGAGAAACAACAAAGGCTGTTAATTTATCATAATTTACGGTCTTCTTAGAAGACTTGTATGAAGGAGGAGGAGTGCCACACTGAAGGAAAGGGACCTTGCCTGGTGTGTGTCTGTGTGTGTGTCTGTGCGGCACACGCCCTGAGGGAAACATCAATCTTTCTTATTCATCAGTAGTTAGTTGTAGAGAGAGTGTGGGCATAATTCATGAAATGCTTGGCTTGAGGGCGCTCCCCAGAAGTGTCAAAAAATTAGTGTAAGGTAAGTCTAGGCATGTTCTCACAATTACCGTAGTCAACTCTAGCGAGCAGCCAAGACACAGAATCATGCTGACATATACCATAGGTCAGGACTGGAGATCCAGCTAAGAACACAGATTCCAATGCGAATGACCACAGTGGGTCTAAAAGTATGTGTTTTTCCTGCAAGTCATCCAGGTTCTGCCTGGGTAGCAAGGTTGCTAGGCTGCCCCATACAGGATCCACTGTTGTGGGCTATTTCACTTAAGTCTGTTCGACCTTATTTCAAAGTTCGAAAGCAATGAGGGGGCAGTGATTAATATTACTACACTGTTGAGCCATGTCTCTGAAATGTTTTTAAGAACGCCTGGTCATTCTGTAGATCAGGTAACTTAGCTAGATGAAAGTGTAACGCCAGCACTATGATTTGATCCTCTCCACTGTACCAACCTTTTATTACTGCATAAAGGACAAGATCAGAGGTAGTTTCAGTTCTCAACTTTCAATGTCTAAGGATGGAATAGCTGGGCTACATAAAAGACACAGGAAAGAAGAACCTGCATTTTCCAACATCTAACGGAATTTTTATGACATATTTTATGTTTATATTTGCACCTTGAGGAATCACAGTTCATAGTTAGACTCCCCCAAAGAAGTAAACAAACATTTACATATGATTTTGCTCATCAAGGTGCTATATTTAGCACTAGCCCACTGTGATAATATAAATGTTAGCATTCTCTGCTACAAAACAAAGTTCCAGTCACAAGCAAAGCCGTATACAATCCTCTGTTTAGTATGTCGAGAGCGTGGGGGAGTCGCTGCTTTTTAATTGGGGAGATAAACTGCTTTAATATGGATGAAACATCTCTAATATTTAAGTAGCACTTTTAGACCTGTAAATCTAAACAACTTTACCCATCACTCTGCCAGCCTGACAACTAAGCAAAAAGAATTCAGCCCAATGGTGGTTTCCTAGGCAACAAGCAGAGAAAGAACCGCTGGGAGGGAAAAAAATCGAAAACAAGAAAAAGCATTGTGGCATTTCCAGCAGGCTTAAGAAATGCATTCTAATTGTCCAAATGTCACAAAGACAACAATATTGAAAATCATTTCATTGGAAATGATTCAAAAGATAATGCCATTTTCATTGTAGCAAACGGGGTGTGGAGAAATAGAAAAATTAGATTCCCTTTCTTTATTCTGAATTAAGTAGGGTCAGTCATCAATCTTGTCTGAATTTATGAAATTTATCTACATTAGTACAGATTTCTAATATGCCTCCTTATTTCCCTATGGCAAGTATAAGCTGACACTTACTCCACAAAGAATCACCCAGGGTGAGGAGACTGTGTGGTTTAGCTAAAGCCTCCGGGCATCTCGGGGCGCATAGAGGACCCCTTGCATGCTTCGGTCTTCATTCGAAAGGAATGCCCTTTGTGATGGTTATATTGATTATCCATTTGACAAGGTCTATGATCATCTTGGAGACGCACCTCTGGGCACATCTGCGAGCAAGCCTCTAGATTAGGTTAACTGAAGAAGAAAGATCCATGCTAAGCGTGAGTGGGACCTTCCTATGGGCAGGCTGGATATAAAGAAATCGGAACGTAGAGAAGAAAGCAGCAAGGGCATTCACCTCTCTGCTTCCTGAATGCACACGCGAGGAGAGGTGCTGCCTCAATCCTGCAAACACACCATCTGTACTGTGACGGACTACATGCGCCTAACTGACCCAGGATAAGCCACTCATTCCTTCAGCTGCTCTCCTCAGGTTCTCTGGTCACAGAGCGAGCAAAGCAAACAGCAAAACAGGGAAACCCAAGCCCAGGCTGGACATTCTCTCTTGCTCCCAGTTTCCTTCTTTGTAACACAGAGGCCTGGGATTCAACCTCACAAAACTTTGAGCTTGTGATTTTGAGAGCCGAGGGACAGAAGGACTGGCCTGTAATCCTGCTGATGAAATCAGTTCTACGTTCTAGGCATGGAAGTCCTCTTTATGAACCTTTAACTGACAGTTAACCCTGAGGAAGCCACGTTGGAAACACTAAGTCACACAGCAGGTTAAAGGTCGAATCTCACCCGCTTTCATATCCGGGGAGCGTTGTGTCTTGTCTCTACATCGGGAGCATTTACCTAGATTGAAGAAGCGTGTGGTGAAAGCCCTCAGTCCACACTGAAGGTTACTGCAGTCCTAGGAGACACTCAGTATTGTCACCAAACAACCTTCTCACCACATCCAGCTAAAAACTTAGGTGGGACTGATCCAGGAATGCAGCCGAAGTCATCAATTTTGTAGCTGTAGTCAAATATTACAAGTGCTTTTCTGGTAATTTACTTCTTAATGATTGGTAAATTAATAAACAATAAAATGTAAGTAGTAGTAGGAATAATAATAATAATTAGTAAAGTAATACAAATTTTGTTTCTCTTATGTATACCCAACAAAGCAATGGAGAAATGCTTCAATTCCTTGCCCAGAGACAATCAACCAGCATCATGAGAATGGTGCTAATAGCCAGTGACTGGTGAGCAACCCCATGGTCTGGGTGCCCCAGGGAATCAATGTGCAAGCCCGTGATCTGGGTGTCCCAGGGAATCAACGTGCAAGCCCGTGATCTGGGTGTCCCAGGGAATCAGTGTGCAACCCCGTGATCTGGGTGCCCCAGGGAATCAACGTG
>NC_022011.1:34875273-34875969 GCF_000317375.1 Microtus ochrogaster | reverse complement strand
GTGATCTGGGTGTCCCAGGGAATCAGTGTGCAACCCCGTGATCTGGGTGCCCCAGGGAATCAACGTGAAACCCCATAATCTGGGTGCCCCATGGGGTAGCGTGCAACCCTGTGATCTGCGTGCCCCAGGGAATCAATGTGCAACCCGTGATCTGGGTGTCCCACTGAATCAGTGTGCAAACCTGTGACCTGAGAGTCCCTGTGAATCAGTGTGCAACCCTGGGGGTCTGGTTTCATGTGCATGTTCCCCTTTTCATCTATGCTTGCTCTCCTATAAAAGCTAAAATAGCTGAAGGCATGGAAGCTGCCACGGAGCAAGCTGATCATTTACGAGAGAAGAGAATTCCGAGATGCAGAGGCACACACGCTGGTGAGCACGCTCTTATAGCAGAGGCACACACGCTGGTGAGCACGCTCTTATAGCAGAGGCACACACACTGGTGAGCACAGTATTATAGCAAAAGCACACACGTTGGTGAGCATGCTCTTATAGCAGAGGGACACACGCTGGTGAGCACACTCTTATAGCAGAGGCACACACGCTGGTGAGACGCTCTTATAGCAGAAGCACACACGCTGGTGAGCACGCTCTTATAGCAGAGGCACACATGCTGGTGAGCACAGTCTTATAGCAGAAGCACACACGTTGGTGAGCATGCTCTTATAGCAGAGGGACACACTGGTGAGCACATTCTTA
>NC_022011.1:34868130-34875173 GCF_000317375.1 Microtus ochrogaster | reverse complement strand
GCACACATGCTGGTGAGCACAGTCTTATAGCAGAAGCACACACGTTGGTGAGCATGCTCTTATAGCAGAGGGACACACTGGTGAGCACATTCTTACAGCAGAAGCACACACGCTGGTGAGCACGCTCTTATAGCAGAGGCACACACACTGGTGAGCACGCTCTTAGAGCTCCGGGGCCCCGTACATGCTCTTCTCGTGTTTTTGATCCAGCTCCCTGGATTCTCTTACTGGTTGCTAAACATACAGAGGAAGTCACCGTACTTTAGCTACACAACACACAAAATCGTCTCAAGGAAAATGTAAACAGCAATGCCATTAACAAAAATCTGAGCTGGGCTTCGTAGCATCAGCCTTCAACACTAGCACACTGGACACCGAGGCAGAAGGATTCCATATTCTAGGCCACACCAAGTTATAGATTCAAATCAGAGGTGAACCTGGGCTACATGCTGAGACTGTATTTTTAAAAGAAAAGAAAATGTGTTCCCTAAGAGTCCAGCAGGCTGGTGGATGAGCTACAATCCACTCAGGTCCCGGGGTCTGACAGAGCTGATGGTGAAGGGCACTGCTGAATGTTCTCCCACCCCACGGGCTGGCACAGCACGCTCCCGAGTCCAGGTCTGATCAGATATGGGCAAAATTCTTTTTTTTTAGAGTTTTAACTTTAGATTTTCCTTTCGCACATTTCCTTTTTTAATTTCCAAAAGACGGTTATTTCAGACATCAGTACGCAGTGTAGTCTGAATAAGGAACGCCCCCCACAGGTGGGGGTGTCTGAACGCTTGTTCCCCAGTTGGTTGCCACTGTCTGAGGAAGCACTGCTGGGAAAGTACCTGAGGAGCTGTTGCCTTGTCCCCTGTCCAGACTGTGGGCTGCCGCTCTCCCTCTCTCCCTCCCTCTCTCCACTCCCAGCTCCCCCCACTTCCTGTTTACTAATGGAGACAAGATCTCTCACCTTCCCACTACAGCTGACTGCCACCTGCCTTGTCCTCCCTACAGAACCAGAAGCCAAAATGAACGCTTTCCTCTAACAGTTGCTTCTGGGTGTGGCATTTTATCAAAGACAAAAACCAACGGCAACAAAAAATACAACTGTTTATCAACTAGAAGGATATTAATGACACTTCTGGGTATGTTGTACATCAACGACATATGTAAACAAAGGACAGGAAGCTTCAATGTGTCACAAGTAACAGGAGTCAGGGTTGGGATGTGTCTCAGTGGGCAGCAGGCTTGCCTTCACATGCACAATGTCCGGGGTTCGATCCCAAGCACAATTTGAACTGAGTGTGGTGGTACGAGCCTGTCATCCCAGAATTCAAGAGGGAGAGAAAGAAGAGGTAGGACATCTGTGGCTATACAGCAAGTTTAAGGACAGCCTGGGAAATACAAGACTTATTCTGAATAATAATGATAGTGATATAGCAACACATGAACTCTAACATGCAGAAAATAGTGGATTAAAAAGTATATGGCAGAAAAAGTTAATTAGAACGAATTTATTCTGAGCAACGTCTTTCAATTACAAATTCCATAATTCACAGGAGGCCAGGTACCGAATACTACTATTCCTTGATGAAAAGAAAATGTCCCCAAACTCAAAACCCTTTGAAACCTCAGATTTCATAATCTCTCTAAAACAAACTGTGATTATAAATTATCGTGCCTCAATTGGAATACATTTGCAAAGATTAGACAATGTTTTGACAAACCAAACTCCTTTTACGCTTGCATTCCTGAGAGAGCGAGGAGGCAGTCTACTGAGAAGCAACAGGAATCAGCATCTTAAGATTTAGTCATGAGAGCCATGCCATACCCACCAGCATCAAAGGCCACGGCAGGCCAACACATCTCTACTCCTTATATCACTGGATTATTTAAATGAAGTCATTATAAAAATTAAGCTGCATAAACATCCAACAACATATAAAAACAACAAAATAAATCTCACTGCCCTCTGTGGCGGGTACAGCTCTACCATCTTTACAACGAGTCATACAACAGCTGTTCACATCTGCACAGGTCCACTTCAGTGGGGCTCAGCACAGACCACGTTAGATCTTAAGAATCTGATTATTAAACTTACCAGCATACCAGCAGACCCACAAAATCTAGACAAATTCCCTCTTGTCAAGTCACACCAAGTAAGATACTATTCAGACAGTTCTGACCTCCCGGAAGTAGCAGAAAGGGTAAATCCAGGTCTCCAGGTGGGCAGAGGAGTTTTAGTAAGCAAGGCAGAAACTCAAAGAGGCCAAGCACAATGAATGGGGTACAAAGGGTTAAGACACAAGTTACCTCTAAATTTCAGCAAAACAGAGCACACAAAAAACCTGGGTTTGGTACCCAGCACCAAATAAATCACGCCTGAAATCCCAGCACTGGGAGGTAAAGGAAAAAGGTCAAAATTCAAGGTCATTCTTGGCTACAGAGTTGGAGGCCAACACAGGACATAAGACATTCTGCTTTAAAAACAAAGCAAACAAAACTCAAAACTGTAACACAGGTTAAGTAGCACACAGATAAGCCCAGCTTCTCAGGCCTTCACCTCTGGGAACTCCAATCCCAGACAAGCCTGTGGACGAAAGGCCAAATCTTTCACTTGTCTTTACAACAGGCAAGGAGACTATGTAGTAAGGCTGATACTTCACCAGGAGAAGTCCCCCAAGTCCCAACTCACAAGAAATGCTCGTCAATACTTTTATTTCTGATGCACTCAGTTTGTTTAGTACAGTTTTTTTTTCCCCCGATTTTTTGAGATAGAGTTTCTCTGTGTAGCTCTGGCTGACCTGGAACCAGCTCTGTAGATAGGACGACCTCGACCTCACGGAGATTCACTTACTTGTACTGGGACAAAAGGCACATGCCACCACCACCTTTCTTTTTAAAAAAGGAATAGTAGCCACAAATATAAGCCCACAGCCAAACCAAACTTCTCTGGAGCAATAAAGCCTAAGACTGTGAACACAGTTTTGGCAATTGATACGCCATGGATGATGAACAGTGCGGGAGACCCGATTGTAAGAACAGAATGTCGCTGAGACAGGCTTTCAGGGGAAGACCCGATTGTAAGGACAGAACGTCGCTGAGACAGGTTTTCAGGGTGCATTTCCTAACCAAAAGCCTCAGCTGTCTGTGTTAACAGAGTGTTATGCTCACTGGTGTTAACTCAGGATACACGTGCAGGGAGACAAGTGTGCACGGGGCTGTTGCTTAGCTGGTAAGGGCCGAGCGTGCTCAAAGCCTCAACTACAATCCACAGCTCCACAGGGCTACAAGCACTATGGAGATGGATGCTGGGGGGGATCAGATTCAAGGTCATCCAATACTCTAGGAGTCAGACACCAGGTTATACCTCCAAAAGAAGTTACTTGTAAAGTCCCATCGAAATTTAAAATCTCAGGCAATAGATATAAAATATAAGATATATAGCGACAATACCCAGTGGAAGGCCTTGGTAGGCAGCTCTTCCAAGTTTTATAAAAAAATCCATGTTAAAGGAACTTGGTCAGTGAAATTAACGGATAATGTATAACCTCAAACCTAGGTGGTGTGATCAGTGGCTGAAGGTGCTGCAACCCTGACCCTTCCCAATCTCGGACCAAGGACAACATTCTCCTGCCAGTCTCTTGAGAGGAGGAACACAGAACTTCAGCAGGGTGGAGCTCCAAGCCAGCTGACACAGAGACAAACAAGGTAGGATTCTTCCTGCTCCTTTTGATGCAGGGTCTCCCTAGGCTGCTGAGACTGCCCTTGAACTCTGGGCCTCCAAGGATTTGGCCTCTCCCAATGAGCACTGGCTCTACAAAAAATTGCATGCTCTGGAGATATGCACATAATTAGCTATAAAATAAAAGCAAAATGAAGGCCAAACTAGGAAAGGAGCTATGGCCAAAATGACTTTCAATTCTTTGAAAAACTAGGAATGCCCAAGCAGCCATTTCTTCTCGATGGAAAGCAAGAGCAGAAAGGACTGAATGAGAGGAAGATTGGCAGCTGAGGCAGAGGTCAGGGAGGAAAGCAGGCCCAGCTGCTGAGCTCCCAGGATCCACAAGGAGGCAAAGGGGAGAGTGGAGCAACTACCCCATGGGCTCAATATTCACAGCCTGTGCATGATTTTCCTAATCAAAATTTCGCACAGTACAAAAGTGAGTAATTATCATAAAATTTTTCTAATTATGCAAACAAGCTAAAAACTGAACAAACATTTTGCCAGAGTATTTTTATCAAACAGAATTATATAATAATGGTCAGAATTAAACTTTTGTAAAATATTGCCCCATTGGACTCATCTAAATAAAACAAGGTGCAAGCTAAACACTCCGTGGTTCACCCTCAATGGCCATTGTGTGAGATTCTATCTTACATAATTCTATCTCACATCATACTATCTCACATAATACTATAATATTATATAATATTATATATAATAAAAGCAAGAAGCATATAAACAAGGCTATCAGGTTAGAAGAGGAACAAAGATCAGATCATTTCTCTGGCCAAAACAGCCGCCTGGCTTCTCATCACCCAAGCTTCGGGATTCTCCTTAGAGGCTAGCCCACAGATCAGAGACCAGTGCAGAGTTCACAACGGTATTGCTCTCCTGAGATCTGACCCATCAGGAACTTTGTTTCTGTCTCCCTTTCCCAACCCACGGGTTCCAGTTAAAAGACAACCGGAACCATTCAGCTAATATAAGTCCTTATTAATGCAACTAATCTCCAGCTGCTTTGCCTTGTTCTAAAGTCATAAATCTTCAAGCTGGAACATCACTGCCAAGCAACGTAATATTCTTTTCCAAGTCATTACTACAAACGCTATATTTAAAATAAATACAGCTCCAGCTGATTTAAATAACGAATTAGCCAATGGATCAGCCATGGACCACAGTGACATTTTAATTAAGTGTGATAATAGGCTGTATAACCCAGAGAGCTCAGAGACACCCTTTGGTCGGGGTCTTTTCTAGATTACTGTTGATCCAAGCTGCCCTGACTGATCCAGTTGTAATTTTCCATCTTTAAACATGAGAATTAACTTTAAAAAAAAAATCCCTGGCTACTTCTGTTTCCATACATAACCTCATTTGTGTATATACTTAGACATTAACACATTTATGAATGTATATTTACAGTGTGTCTATCTAAATACTAGGATATTGACACATACATGTATAAAATTATAAATAGGCAACTATACAAGGCAAGAAAAGACACCTAGTGGACAGTGCTAGAACTGCATGGTGTTTCTTACTCCTGAGACAGCTGGGTTGCCATTTCACATTTAAGGTTGCCCACTGTTAGGAGTCCCACAAGAGGACCAAGCTACACAACTGTAACGTATATGCAGTGTGCCTAGGTCAGCGCCATGCAGGCTCCCTGGTTATCTGTCTGTCTCTGGCTCTTTTACTGGCGTTTAGGACCCTATTCCGCATACTGAATTGCCTTGCCCAGCCTCAATACATGGGAAGGTACTTAGTCTTTTTCTTTTTTTCTTGATTTTTATTGAGCTCTACATTTTTCTCTGCTGGTACTTAGTCTTACTGTAACTCAATATGCCATGTTTTGCTGATACTCATAGGAGACCTCCTCTTTCTGAAATAGAAAGGGAGGAGTAGAAGATTGGGGGTTGGGAACAGGGGGTGGGGTGGGGGAGGGACTTGAAGGAAAGGAGGGAGGGGAAACTGAGGCCAGGATGTAAAATAAATAAATGAATTTATTTTTTAAAAAAAGAAAGGTTGCCAATTCACAATTAAGCCAGGTGTGCTGGCTTATCCAGTCAATCCCAGCATTGGGGGCAGAGGCAGAAGCAGGCAGAGTTTGGAGTTTGAGGCCAGCCTGGTCTACAGAGTGAGTTCCAGCACAGACTGAGTTTCAGGACAGTCAAGGCTACACAGAAAAACCTGGTCTAAAGAAAGAAAAGGTTGAGGAAAGGGGCTGTGAAGCCCTAGAACAGACAGATGAGCAGGATGCAGAACATTCCAGACCTTTCAGAGTAGTAGGAGGAAAGAGGCCAGTGCAGGAAACCCATGGTCAGAGGAGAGTTAAGAACAATGAGGTCGATGCTTTGCACTCCTAACAAGAGGCAGAAACAGCGGGGAGAGGGAGGAGCAACGCGCAGACCTCCTGCATAAAACTGTAGCATAAGCTCAGTTTGCAACGGTCAGCATCGTAAAGACATTGAAGGACATCTCAAATCCAGAACGTGGGGAGACCTTTCTTATAAGCGCCTACTTTCTGAAGAGGGGGGATCACTGGTCTCCTGCATCGTGCCTGTGCACCCTAGCACTCACCCACACTCTGCATCTACCGTGTGAATATGCCATAACGAAGACTCTGTGGAGCAGAAGGTTTGCCTGTGGGAGCTGCAATCTGGACAAGAAATGTCTCCCAGAAGCCACGAGTTACAGTCCAGAATCAGCAGCACTACCAGAAAGTGTCAGAATCTTCTAGACACCGAGACTTCAGAGAGGAAGCCAGGTCATGGGAGGGAGCCTTCACAGGACATTCATTACCTAACCCCTCGTTGTTTCTAGTTTACTTCCTGACAGCCATGGAGAATTCACTGTGCGCTCCCACCCAGCTCCACAGTGACACCACAGGCGGTTGTGAAATGAACCCATGGACTAGAATAAACAATCTGATCAGTTATGGAAACTTGATTATCTTTAGTGTTTGTCAGTGATGGAAATCTCGCTCTCACAGTAGGCAATAAATTGATAAATAATTGAAAATCAATAGACATTATTTAAAACCAAAATGACTTTGACTTTAAGGGACATTTTCATCCTTTAAAATGTCATCCCACAGAGACAATTAGTTGTATCTAGACGTAGAGGAGGGTACATCAAAGTCATACTTCAAAGGCTTTTCCCCATCACTGGGACTGACTCAATGGCTCTGAGACAGAAGCGACACCTCCAGCCACACAGGAGCCAAACAGGATCAAATAAAACAGGGAATACAAAACTACTGCAGGCGATTAAAAAAAATTTTTGAAAAAAAAATAAATAAGTAAACATATTCTCAAGAAACAGAAAAAGA
>NC_022011.1:34850470-34867545 GCF_000317375.1 Microtus ochrogaster | reverse complement strand
GAGAGAGAGAGAGAGAGAGAGAGAGAGAGAGAGAGAGAGAGAGAGAGAGAACTGTCTGTACAAGGGTCCAGTTCCACATGGCTTGCTTCGAATTTCAAAAGCAGCTTCTGAAGAAATCTATGGTTCATGTCCAGAATACATGTCAAGGGCATGAATCCCACTAGGTCAGTTTGTACTGATGGGGATCAGGATAGTCAACAGGGCCAAGTTTACGTTTACCTGTGTTTATATGAAGCACACAAACTTTCAAGAAGACAATATTCCTCAGGCTATTGGATTGCTGATCACACAGAGTGAAATACCATTACAAATGTTAAGATGTCGTGTGTGTGTGTGTGTGTGTGTGTGTGTGTGTGTGTGTGTGTGTGTGTGTTCTATAACTTAAGTGCTCTGAGACAGGAGTAGTTCCATGGAAGAGCACATGCTAAGAATGCAGAAGACTGTGGGTTTGAACCCCAGATCTGAAGCAACAAGAAAAGGTGTTTCTCCCAGACATAAATAAAAGCAAGGCCCTAAAATTCACTCTACTTTTTAAAAAGTAACTTAAAAAAAAACTGATGCTAGCCAGGAAGTGTAAGGCATATTTGAATCACACATGTGGAAAAGCAGCGATTAACCAATGAAGACATTTTGGGGTGTTAACAATGTGTGTCACCGTGCATTTTCAACAATGCTTCTCTTCTTAGATTCAGACCTAAGCTACGGTTCTGACTTAAACACATATATGCTGTTACTTTAACTCATTGAGCCTGCTGCCAAGTGGTACAAAGAGGAAATGTCTTGTGAGAATTTTCCTATGAGCTCCAGTTTGCAAAGCCTGTGATCTTCAAATGTCCTTCAAACAGCACAGCATCTACAGCCTCGGGGGAAAGGAGTTGGCCCGTGTGTACAGGTCTAGGTATTTCTGGGTACCAACTGCACAGCACCCAGATAAGTTTGCAATGTAATTTTGGGGGGCTTCAGTGAGAGGAGCACAGATAAGAGGCTACTGCCCAGTGACATAGTAGCCACCTCTGTCTTAACTGTATATGATATGTCTTGAGTTCTGAGGTAGGCTAATGTATTTTATCCATTTGTTATAGACGAAATGGGTAATCAGGCAAATATAAAAACACTCTACAACCTTAATCATCATCATTTAATGATTGCTGATAGAGGATTTGAAATCTGAAAAATAAAGCACACTTCTTTGTGATACCAAGTATCACTAGGAAAAGATAATTTTTCCTTGTGGTATTTAAACGTCATCCTTTGGAACAAACAATACGGTGCAGGCAGCTAGCTGCTGTCGCCTGACAGCCTGTCTTATCTGCCAAATTGCTCATTAGGTTTGGCAATTTTCACCTGCTCCTCTGGTTTATATTCCAGCAGGGAACAGGCACCATTCCGCTCTCAGCATCTCTGCAGTGAGCTCCTAACAGCCCTTTATTAACACGGCACCCTCTCCCCACACCTCAAAAGCCCAATCGCCTTATGTACATACATTATTTCTAAAATGTCCATTTGGCTTCCACCATGGGAAGTCAGCCTAGCTTCAGTAGAGCATAGAAGAGAGCATGTTGTATAGGCCAATGCTATAGGACCAATACTAAATGTAATTCTTAACTCAGAAGCAGAACCCATAAACCAAAGGAATTGGCATCTTTAAAATGCTCATGTCAGGGAGTAGCTGAAGTGGGTACAGGTTAAGATAAGAGACACCAGAGTCCTCTTCCCAATGGAACAGATCATCCAACCTTTGCTGTAGGCCTGAAAGGAGAATGCTCTAATTTATAAACAAAGACTGCAGTAGTAAAACCAACAGAGTGGAGAGACTCTAAGAACCCCTCGCCCCAAGCCTGGGAGCATGGTGGCATTTAGGATGGATTGGTACGTGTGGGGCGAAAATCACCAAAGATAGAAAACAAAATGTCTGATGGCCTATAAAACAAATTCTGATGGAATACTGGTTTTCATTATGCAGAAGTAAAATATTCACCACCAACTCTGCAATTAGCTAGAAAATTACAATAATTACAGCAATTTTGTATCCCATCTCCAGTCCAATTAATAGATATATGACCTTGTCAACATGTAATAATCAGATTGCATCAACAACAAAACTGGAAGGGCTCTGGATGTTGAATGGAGCTTACGCGGTGAGGAGGCAATTATGTGAAATTCTGAGAATAGCATTTGTATGCCATGGTCTCAAACCTCAAAAGGAAATACAATAGAATAGTATCTCTAGTTTCAATGTGTATTTAAATCAGATCCAAGAAACAGCATGCTAATATCAGCTAAATGTTAAAGGCTAGGTCTCTAAACCAAAGATTGTCAGTCTTCTCTATCTCTGAACAAATCTTTAAATAGATCTCAATATTCTTAGATAAGGAAAAATCTGAGATCAAAAAGGGAAAAGGCAGACTGGCCAAACAGCTGAGCCTTGACAGCACTTATTGTGTGAGCCTGGTGATAAGAGTTCAATTCCAAAACCCACATAAAGGTAAAAGAGAAAACAAACTCCAGGAAGTTGTTCTCTCATGTCTGTGTGCATGCTATGGCACATGTACGTGTGTGTGTGTGTGTGTGTGTGTGTGTGTGTGTGTGTGTGTAGAGAGAGACAGAGAGAGAGAGACAGAGAGAGAGACAGAGAGAGAAAGGGGGAAGAGGGATATTTACTTAAGGATATACTCTTTAAATAGATATTTAGATCTCTTTAAATTCTAAAATATATGAAATTTGTAATAGTTTACAAGCTAAAAGTTTCAGAAAAATGATAGTTCTAAGATTTAATATGAGCGGTGGGGGTGGCAGCAGTAGTAGTTTTTCAAGACAGGCTTTCTCTGATTAACAGCCCTGGCTGTTCTGGAGCTAGCTTGGTAGACCAGGTTAACCTCGAACTCACAAAGACACCTGCCTGACTCTGCCTCCTGAGTGCTAAGACTAAAGGTGTGTGCCACCACTACCTGGGTAACTTCATATAGCTTAAAATAATTTAAGATGTAAAGACTTAAAAGTTACTAAAATAAAATGTAACTAACCAGATACTTAGTCAATACTTTGTAAGTAACCAGATACTTTGTCAATACTTTGTAGCAAACAAGATACTTCGTCAATACTTTGTAACTAACCAAATACTTAGTCAATACTTTGTAACTAACCAGATACTTTGTCAATACTTTGTAACTAACCAGATACTTAGTCAATCCCTTTCCAACAGTGTTTCCAGAAGCTATGATATCAATAGAGTGTACAGCACTCCCAAGTTTACTGGAATCTTCCTTTGACTTTGAAGACAGATGTAAGAGCCACTGACCAGAAGGGTGACAGACTCCAACATGACCAACAATACTCTCTGAGGTCCTGCTTGCATGGCTGACCTCTAGTTTCATGCTATTCCAATGAGGCTGAACAGCTGCTACATTATTAGTTAGTTACTCAGTGTGTTGGGGCCATCAACTCCCTTCCCATTCATGCTTTGGGATGACGCATTAAGGTCTGGGAATTCTTCCTTTGTGAGCAGGCACATGTGTGTGTCAGTGCACAAAGTGCACATGCCACAGTACCTGAGTGGCATCTGAGGGCAAATTTGCAGGAGTCAGCACCCTCTTTCCACTGTCTGGGTCCCAGGGATGGAGCTCAGGTGGTCAGGCTTGGTGGCAAACTCCTTTGCCCACTGAGCCATCTCGCAGGTTCTCTCAACTTTTAAGTAACTGCCATTTGAGTGTAAGACAATGATCCCTTTGGTTCTGGGCTTCCCAGTATTGGTTCTATTGATCTCTGTGCACAAGCATGTGCAATCTCCTCACTCTATATTACAAATTTATCTGGCAAACTTTATGGTGATTGATTAGAGTCGTTTTTCCATTGAGAAAGTCTTTTCATAAAGTCCTGTCTTCATACTCCAAATGTGTAAATAAGAAAGATTGCTAGAAAGTTTTGTGATGCCAAGGACTGCCACTGTCTCCTTGTGTCTCTCTGGACTCTCAGTTCTTAGCACACTGATTGACAAGGACAGACAATCTTGTATAGTGTTTTTGGCTATCATTGACAAAACAGACAGTGCCATCTTCACAGATGACGGGTATGACGGCTGACTGTCCTGTGATCGAGAGGACTATCTACATTAGAATCTTAACTCCTTACTTGCTGGGGCTAGTCAAAGCATAACATCTAAATTAATGTCACACGTAGTCCCCCACTAATAACAAAACACATATACTTGAAATATAAATTCATCTTCTCTAAAATTGTTTAAAGAGACAATTTAAGTTAAAAACTGATTTCAACTTCTAGCCAAGCAGGAGTGGCTATTCCTGAGGAATTCTGCTGGGTCCAAGGAAGGGGGAAAAGTAAAAATTAACAGGAGGCATGTTATGAAAATGCTCCTCCACATAAACACAGGAGGTGCTGTTCAGGCAACATTTTACTTATTTTTATTTTTTTTAGACAAGACACAAACACAAGCTACACAAACCAGACAACAAAGGCCCTCAATTTAAGCATGTGCATTTAAGATATAATGTCCAAATGTCAAGCACCTAAGCATCTGTGCTATTTTATAGCTTGATTTTCATTAAGTCAAACTTAGGTAATGTACATTTCATGCACAGGCTCAACCTAAGTAAACCTTCGTTTCATTATGTGCTAAAACCAAAGGCAGATAATAAAAAGACAGGGTAACCTGCGCACACCTTCATTGCTTCCTATTTTCAAGAACACTGGCTGCCTCAAGCAAATCCCAACGATAGTTTTGCTTTGTATTTTTCAATACAGGGCCTCAAGTAGCTCCAGAGTGGTCTCGAACTTGTTACATAGGCATGCTTGATCCTGAACTCCTGATCCTCTTGCCTCTACCTCCCAAATGCCCGGGCAACAAGAGCACACCACCACATCTAGCTGAGGACTTTCTGGATAATGTACCCTTGAAGTGACCAACTGCTGTTTCCAATTATTTAAAATGGTTTAAAATAAATTTGCTTATATATGCACAAAGCCCAGAAAAGCGGCATGCATCTTAAGCTGGTGGGGAGGCTAAGGGAGCAGTCATTTGAGAATATCCAGACGAAAGGGGAGGTGGGAGGGGTTGCTCTTCTCCAACCTTGGAAACATTTTTCATTGGACCTGGGTCTCCTGTGCTCCAGAGGATGGAATTAATTGAAGGAATTGTTTAGCATCGTTCTATGTGCAGGTATAATTCTGCAACTGATCACTCTCGGGACACACCCCATGGTGCACCTTCAGGATCTCTATCCCTATGTGTGATATAACTTCATAGCAGCTTGTGGGGGCCTATCAGAATTGGGTTTTTGTTGTTGTTGTTGTTGTTGTTGTTGTTGTTGTTTAGTTTTAAATTTATTTATTTATTAAGGATTTCTGCCTCCTCCCTGCCACCGCCTCCCATTTCCTTCCCCCTCCCCCGATCAAGTCCTGAGCAATCAGGGTTCCCTGACCTGTGGGAAGTCCAAGGACCGCCCACCTCCATCCAGGTTCAGTAAGTTGAGCATCCAAACTGCCCAGGCCCCCCCAGAGCCAGCACGTGCAGTAGGATCAAAAACCCATTGCCATTGTTCTTGAGTTCTCAGTAGTCCTCATTGTCTGCTATGTTCAGCAAGTCCGGTTTTATCCCATGCTTTTTTCAGACCCAGGCCAGAATTGTTAAATGTTAACTTAGTGTGCTTTGCTTGCTGCTGTCAGAATCCAGGGCCTAATGTATGAGAGGCACATGATGTCCCCTGCTCTACAGCTATATGGTCGTGCAGTAAACAGGGAGTAGAGAGGGTGTCAGGGCAGGAGGACGGAGAGAGGTGTTGTGAAGCACCGTCTTCAGGACAGAACTTGACCGTTGCACTCATGAGCTCCCTGAAGCTGTGGTCACTTACACAAGACCTACAATGCTAGATCATGTCAACAGATTGGGAAACACTCCAGCAGGCTGCATTGATTGGACTCTGTGTTAGAGAGGGAGAGGAAGAAGGAGGGGAAGGGAGGAAGAGGACAGAGAAAGTGGAACAGAGAGAGAGAAAAGGGAGAGGAAGGAGCAAGAAACAAGAGGGAGGTTTGGGGGTCAAAGCGTGAGAACAGTGGAGAATGGAAAGGATCTATGACACTGGCTGCTTTTGTAAATGTGTATGAAAGTGCCAAAGAACACATAACAACAGTCTTTACAAATAAATAGAGAAACAAGACTTAGCGGGGAACCAAGGAGGCTAGAGACTGGTAAAGAGTTTGATATTTCTTTTGTGTTTTTTTTCTTTTATGTAGATATTTCCTTTATCTTATGCAGAGTCTCTGAGAGAATTATAAGAATGTTTTATCTTTTCTCTCTTTGTATTTTGGATGCTTAGTATTAGACTCAGGTTCAAGTGAGCTGCATATTTCAAATTCCTAGTTGACTAAACAAAAAAGGAAGGAGCAAACAAGAAAAGAAGTAGATGTAGCTTCCAGACATGCAGAAGCAAGTTGCTAAAATGCTATAGACCACCACCAATGAGAAACAAGGGATTAGAACACATTCAAGGAGAATAAGAGACACGTTCTAAATAATTACCTATGCTGTCTTTTAGATATTATATAGTTACATGTTATTAATCAACTACGGGGCGGGGGGGAAGGGGGAGTAGGGGAAATGAACAGCCAAAGACTCTCACTCAGTAAAAGCCACACAAGGCCAGGTGTTCACTCTGAAGAAAATCGAAAGGCTCTTAAGCAGAGATGTATAAAGATAAATGAGCTTTAAAAACGTATTTATTTCTTTTGGGAAGGAATGCGGGTGACACAGGGTCCCATTATGGCTCAGCTCATAGTGTCCCCTCCTCAGCCCCGAGAGCAGGATTGCAGGCGTCTGTCAGCATGCTTGACCTACATGATAAATCACCTGAACACCTTCTCACTGCTAACAACGGCTCAGCTCTGAAATTTTACAGACAAGTATTATTTCTAGCACAAATATTTCACTTTCCAGAGTAAAGTTTCCCACATTGGTTATGGAACTCATCACACAAATGTCCTGGAACTGGAGTTCCCAGAAGGCACTTTATCCCTCACAGGCTCTCTGTCTCCCTAACTTCCCTTGAGGTTCTAGCTTCCTCTCTCCCAAAACCCCACTGATGACTTCAGTGCGGATGTCATGAAATACATGTTCTGTGGGTCACGGCTACAACTGAGTGGACTATGAGAAGCCTTTGGTTATTTCTGCCCACAAAGGGAGTGCAGGGTAGCTTCCCAGCAAAGTATCTTCATTTGCCCTTAGTGAGCAAGCAGAAGTCTCAACGACAGACAAAACTAAGCCCATCTATGAACAGGAACATACTAACTGGCTTCTTGGGTCTATCTTCAAAATGTAGCCAATGTCTCATAGACACAAAGAATTCCACTTGTAGAAGCAGAGACGGATAAAGACATCAGGGTGCCTGGAAATTAAGGGAAAATATGCAGAAAACAGGAAGTGCTCACTTACTTGCCCGGAGGACTGAAGGGGTGACCTCAATTTCACCTGTGGCCTGGTAGGGTTGAAAAGCAGAAGCATTGTTGGTGCCCAGCTCACTGCCGAATATCTCTGGGCTCTGGGTTCCCGTGGAGCTGGCGCTGGTACCATCTCCTCCATGATGGGGATCCTGTTCATCAAACACTGCTACCAGCTGGAAACAACAGACAAGGGGCACTTGTGAATAAAGGAAATAACTCCCCAAAACTCCTCCATACCAGGACAAGCCTAGGGGGAAATGGTGACAGCAATATATCCAAGAATGCTAGCTTTGTAGAAAGCAGTATCTCAGTGAAACATTGTCTGCCTGAGGCCTGATCCATTCACGTGTTTCTACAAAGAGTTTCCTATCTAAAACTCCACGGGTAAAAACACAGTAAGACACAGCAGCATGGCAGAAAGCTAGGGTGGGAGTGAGTTTAAATCTTCTTTACAAAGGATATGTTGCTAAGTACAGAGACGCACCAAGTTCATGCATATATACATGTATTTCCTCTTTTCCTTCTTTCTTTCTTTTTTCTCCCATTAGACAAGAATCTCAAGTCACCCAGGCTGGTCTATAGCTTGCTATGTCCAGGCATGGTCTTTTAGTTCTGATCATTTTATCTTCACTTCCCATTTTTCAAGTACTGGGATTATAGATCCAAGCCACCACAGCCAGGTTTCTATCACGCTGGAGACTGAACTCAGGCCCTCCTATATGCTAGGCAGATGATCTATCAATTAAGCTATATCCCCAGAATTGTGTGTGTGTGTGTGTGTGTGTGTGTGTGTGTGTGTGTGTGTGTTTGCATTGTGTACATGTGTGTGTCTGTATGTGTACTTGATCCTTCAATACATTGATATGGGATCCCCTGATGGAGGAAGGTCATTGTTTAATTAAATAAAGAAGCTGCTTGCCCTGATAGGTTAAAACATAGATGGGAGGAGTAAGCAGAACAGAACTCTGGGAGGAAGAGGAAGTGAGCTCAGAGACTCGACAGCTCTCCTCTCAGGGGCAGACGCCTCGGAGAGACACGATGCTCCACTCTTGCGGGCAGAGGCGAGAGCTCTGCTCTCTGAGGCACACGCGATGAAGCTCCGACCCAGGATGGACGTAGGCTAGAATCTTCCTGGTAAGCGCACCTTGGGGTGCGACACACATGATTGGAAATGGGTTAGTCCAGGAGCGAGAGTTAGCCGAGAAAAGGGCTAAAGCTAAAGAGCCAAGCAGTGTTTAAAAGAATACAGTGTCCGTTTAATTATTTAGGGTAAAAAGCTAGCCGTGCGGGCAGCGGGGTGCTGGGGAACAGCCCCACTGCTCGTATTACTACAATCCCCCTCTGTATGCTGTGAATACCATTGGTTAATAAAGAAATTGTCTTGGCCTAGATAGGGCAAAAGAATAGAGCTAGGCAGGGAAAACTAAACTGAATGCTGGGAGTAAGGAGGTGGAGTCAGGGAGAAGCTATGGAGCCGTCCCTGGAGACAGACGCGCCAAAACTTTGCTGGTAGGCCACGACCTCGTGATGATGCACAGATTAATGGAGATGGGTTAATTTAGATGTAAGAGTTAGCCAATGAGAAGTAAGAGCTAATGGGCTGAGCAGTGATTTAAATAATATGGTTTCTATGTGAATATTTCAGGTCTGAGCTGCCAAGCCTCCCTACAACACTATATATCTTACGCTTCACATATGAGGATGGGAATATTAAAAGACATACCACCTCCTCATTGCTGTGTAGCAGTGAAAGAAAAATCAGGGAAATGAGTCATTTACAGAGAGAGGGGAGGGGACTAGATGATGGCAATGAGAGGAAAGAACACACTTTAGATGATCTCTGCAAGTCAGAGGCATAATTGTGAATCATCACCTACAACACCAATACTAACTGAAATCCAACAGGCAGGCAACATGAGACAGGGACACTGAGGACTTCACAATGGCGCAGACAATTGCAGTCATTCTACAAATACACGCCTATGCTCAATGGGATGAAACAGAAACAATTTAGATTCACTGTGAAAGAAAGAAACACCATTTCCATTATTTAAAATAAACCATCTAGATGCACTGGGAGGGAAAAACGCTGTCTCCACTATTTAAAATGAAGCTGAATATAAAAGAACAGCCATGTAAACACTGTATCGCAGGGAGTCAGCTTGCTTCGTGCATGCACATAGTTTAGCGACTCCCACTCGGCTACAAGCGCGCATATCAGGAATGAACAAAACAGTGGCAATATTTTGGGTTGTGAAAGCCAATGTTTTCACTGTCAGAAGCAGCAGTTACAGACAAGGAGATGCTGCAATGAGCTCTGGGGTGTGAGACTGGAATTGGGGCTCGGCACAAACTCGGGGCTCATGGGAGTAAGCCACCCTGAGCAACACTGCTCCATTGCTGGAGAGACTCAATCAATCCCAGGAATACTGCCGCTGACCCGCATGGGTAGGCCAATTACTAGATGGAGGCCATTAATCAATAACACTGTGAGCACCAGATAGATGAGGCCATCGTTGGCAAAGCGAGGCACACTGAACACTAAGCTTTTCTATTAGACATAATATACTATACAATAATGATAGAATGTACTACGTACAATGTATTGCTATAATTTTACATGACTGGCGATATAGTAGGTTCTTTTATATTGACAAATGAGGAAAGCATTGTGCTATGATCTCACCCAAGCCGATGAAAATTCCCAGACCTACTGTAGTCTAATGAGCAGCCTGTTAGGAAAATCACGCTGTGGTACATGGTTACAGGTGTACAGGCATACAACAGGCGGTACAGATGAGTGCCGATGCCATGAGGAGACGTGTAAATCTCCTAGCTCTAGTCTGACAGTCCCAGCACTGAGAAGCAATGGCATCCCTGGATCAGGGAGCACACCTCATGCCCAGACCCAGGTTTCTGAGGTCATTCACCAACTAGATGAGGCATCTTGAAAAGATAACTGATTAAAGTGAAACAGAGAAAAGACACGTGGAGTGTGAGTGCCTAGTAATGCTGAGAGTGAGGTAGCGTTCAAAACACAAGGGAGGCAGCAAGGAGAAGCAGAAACAACCTCGATGCCCTCTGTCGCCACAACCAAAGCTGGGACACCTCACAGCAGAAGGAACAACTCCACCAAGGGCTCAGAACTGCAGAATCAACAACACATCTACACATCTGTGGTGGCCAACATGATGGCGAAGCTGATGGCTGTCTTCCACTGTAGCATCCAAATAATGAAGACAGTGGCAGGGTGGGGTGGGGTGGGGTGGGGCTTATCTGGTAGAGGACTTGCCTAGAATATGCAGAGTTCCTAGTTCCATTCCCAGAATTGCATGAACCAGGCATTGTGGCAAAAGCCTGTAATCCTAGCACTTGGGAGGTAGAGGCAGGAGAATCAGAAATTCCAGCTCATCCTTGGCTATCCAACAAGCTGAGGACTGGACTGGGCTATGTGAGAATCTGCCTCACAAAGAAACAAACAGATGAATGAATGGATGGGTGAAAATAAATAAATAAGAAACAACAGAAATAAAAGTTATGAATAGGAACATTTATAGAAACAATTGTCACTGAAAAATCTACCAATAGATATCAATATTAATAGGCAAGGAGATGAAGAAAGGGGGATAATTGCCTATCTCAAAGGGCCTCTCCAAATGATACCATTCATCCTTGGCTCCAGGTAAGCTAAGGACCAGCCTGGGGTATGCAAGAGCAGTCTCAAAAATAAATATATAAATAACAATGGATGAGTCTGGAATACTGGAAATAAAAGCTATCATTAGAAAATCCACAGAAATAATTGTTACAAAGACAGCAATGGCTGCCAGAGTTAATGGAGGGAATAGAGACAGAAACAATCCATCTGCCTGTCTCAAAGGTGCCCCATATCATTGCTCCAACCAAAGGAAGCTCACTCTGCAGCAGAGAAAGTCGGCAGGTACAACTCCCCATACATAAGATCAGCAGTGATAGGAACACCAGCTCCAAGGACAAAAATACCATTTCTATGGCTGCTATATTCCTGCCAAATATTTAAACTAAATCTTAACAAGTCAGATAAACGTAAACTGAAGGACATTCTACAAAACAAATGTTACTCGGATTCAGAGTTCAGTGGTGATGAAAATCAAAGACAATGACAAAAAAAAAAAAAAATCACCTAACTAGGAAACCACAGACAAACAAGAAATACACATGACAGGATCTTCCAGAGGCAGGACACAAGGCCAGAAAAGATCCTAACCGAGAGAGGCAAAATCTAAGTGAACTTTGAAAATCGGCTGACGTGTGAGCTGCAGACACTGTTTATAGTGATGACTGTTGCCTCAGATTATAGACAGTACGGAAGTTAAGGAGCTGGTGAGGGACCTAGAAACATTCGGTAGCGGTTTCCTATCTCTTATGAAATTTAAAATTATTTCAAATAAATTGGAGTTTTTGATGGTTAGGCACAGTCACTCTGGTTCTCCTAGGAACCAGAACAGTTCTTTGAGCTCTACCAAGGTGTCCTGCAACTCAGTAGCTTTCCAAGGACGGGAGAACCGTGGCTGGGGGTGAAAGGAACCACCCGTCCTCCCACCCTGCTTAGGTTTTGCAGTGTCCACACTCGGTCATCAAAGGACAGAAAAGACACAGTCACGAAAACAGGAGCAGCATTTCCTCATTTCTTAGCTTGGTCGTCTTGAACAAATACAATTTCTATCCTCACGTCACAGAAACACGCACGCAACAGGAAGTGCGGAGCTCGGCGGGGACAAAACATGTAATTAATCCAGGGGGAGGACAATACGAGGGGGGATGAAAACTAGGGCTGCTCCATCTTGGAATACGCAATGCGAACGATACCCTTAACAGTTACAAAATCAAGGAAAGCATCTGTGGGTGTCCTCCCATGTTTTCACAAAATGTCACTGAGTCCTGTTTGCCTGGCATGACCAGCAGATGCCCCTGCTACGGAGGCACAGGAATCTCAACAGAGATAAAATCTTCTGGCGCTGAGCTCCAGGTGATATCCTCATGGCTACTCTGACAGCATGAGAGCAGCATAGAGAAGCCCAGGAAGAAAGGGGCGTGGCTCTGTTTAACTCTTTGTTTATAAAAACAGGCAGCGGAGCCAGTTTGGTAGACAGTACTGTCTTTATGGCTCTCCAGACGAGAGATGCTACTTTCTGCTATCATTCAACTGGAAAAGCTTCAATTTCCCAAATGAGGACAGGAAAAGGCCCATTTGTAACCCAGATAAACTAACAACATCCATTTTGAGTCACTCATCAGAACACAGGATTTCTACATCAATTTAAATACCACATTTTGTGCAAGCTGTTTGGTTTAATATGTATTTTGAAATTATCAGATTTTGACATTTTGGTGTTTAATTGGACATAACTGAAATTCAAGTTTGGTATTAACTATGGAATCTTTTCTCGAGAATCGAGTCCTTTCTGGGAACTGAGGATGGAGATGAAAAAAATCACAAACACATCCTTAAACGCCAAGCATGGAAATGCTTATACGTGTCTATTAGTTTCAATAATTATCTCCAGCATTTTGGAGGAACAAAATTGAGAAACCTGGACTGTGTCATGAATGGGCACCATGTGAACTCCTGGGGCAGAATCACAGTTGGTGATCCGCACTGTGCCAAGAACATACAATTCTACAGCTTTCTTCTAAACCAAACTTTAAGTGCCAGGTGCAGACATGAAGTAATTTTGTGTTAAATTGGGAAGGATTTATAATTTTAGAAAAGCTACTCTCCAAGAATACATATAGAAGCACAGCAAAAGAAAATGAGACTTCCATAAAAACATCACAGATTCAAATCCCTGCTTGCCCTTCGAAAAGTAAAAGAAATGTAGTTTAAATTTCTAAGACGTGATTCAACTCCGTATTTTCACCATCCATGAACTCAATCATTCGTTAAGATTCATTCTGAGATTTTGTTTTTAATTAGACATGTCTGGAGTGGGAGTCTTTCTGGGAGTTTAGGCAGCTTGACCTTCAGAAAATGGGAAATGTGTGGTAGTGGGTAGGGTGTGCTTATGTTTGGCCCATTCCAAAATTACCCTAATTCAGCCTGTCTTTTTGCCTCATCATATATGTCAGACGCAGGGAGCATTTCATCAAAATTTCAACTAGTCAACAAGCTGGGCAACAGGAAGAGAATACACTGGAACCAAGACTAGCCTGTGCTGGGGACAGTAGAGGCTACGCTATTAATCTACCCTAATGCAGAAAAGTCTCAAACACACACACACACAGAGAGAGGGGGGGGGAGGGAGGAGGGGGGGGAGAGAGAGAGGGAAAGGAAGAGGGAAAGGGAGAGGGAGAGGGAGAGGGAGGGAGAACGCTTCTCAAGACCCTCTCCTATGAGGTAATTTCAAGACATACTTCCCACACCTACCGTCCCTTTCATGACATTACTGAACTGTCAGAAGCAAGTGTGGGTGTTTATCAATGCAGACTTCTTCCTTGGCAAAGCCCAGGCCTGTCTAAACCTCCACTCCCTTAAGCCTTACAAGCCCATGTCACACACAACAGGACGCTGCATTCAGAAAGCCAGCACCCCCATCTCTTACACCTTACTCCATCCAGAAACCCAGGACCATGATGGCCACAGGCAGAATCACACTCCCATCCCTTACACAGCTGAGACAATCCAGACACATGAAGGAAAGACACCTCTTATTCTGGGGTACAACTAAAGAAACTGCTGGCAGAAACAATCCTCTTGTTACTAAGAGATGCCTCAAATAAGAGTATCAGAAGAGCCAGAGAACCATAAAGAAGGCGAAACATGTGACTTTGACATTCAGCCTCTGCAGCATATATTCCTCTATGAGCAGATCATGGAAGGTGTCTCCAGTCAAAACATTTCCTCCCTCTCTAACCTAAGTGTAGGAAGAATTCATGTGCCTTTTCTCTCCCTGTTTCTTTCATCTGAAGTCTAACGCATTTGTAGCATGTATAATGCAATCTGATTGCATTACATATTGCACTGTATAATGTAGACCTCACAATCTGAGTCGCTAAAGGAAAATTCTCTATATTACGGTGTATACCAAAACATTATTATTTAACTTTTCCAAACATTTGAACAATGTAACTTCAAAGGCTGACAAAATCATATACAAAACTATTATACACCTAAAATACACCTGTTTTAAGAAGGCCAGATGCAGATGTGGTATATACTGTCCTTACCATGAGGCTGTCTCTCGCTACTCACGCTTCAATCGGTAAGCAAGCCCTTTCTCAAAGACTTCAAAAACATTAAATCATTTTCTCAGCAAACCCCACCCTGCTCCACGCTCTTATCCTCAGATTCTCTTCTTGACTGAAGCGAAGACACAGCTTTCCCTCAGCAGTGCTCTCTGGAAAGAATTCCAGGCTGCCTCCCTCTGCCCCTAAGTGCTCTGTCTCTCCGAGAGACGCAACACCCAAGCTGAGATACTTAGTCAGCAGAGCTGCTTTGCTCCTTTTACTTTCCTTTCTAGTGGAGACCACGGAGCCAGGGCCTCCCTGTCTTGCTGGCCAGGGGCAACTTCCCTTCTTCACCTCACCACGGAGTTTTCCCTGGAAGCTGTGCTTGGCAGGCTGTAGTGGAGCTTGGACCAGGGCTCTCTGAGGGCATCGGGGACTTCCCTGGAGTCCAGGAACTCAGACAGTCTACAGTCCATCCATGAACATAAATAAAGGAAGAAGGAGATAAGTTGCTAAAATTTCCTGCCAGTCAAGTCTTGTGAACTCTAAAACTTTGTTTTACTGGCAATCAATGCACAGAAACTTCCCACCCCAAATTAGAAATCAGAAGAATCGCTTAGTTTCAAGTTTCAGAGGTTGTGTTTAGAAGGAGAAGCGCTAGTCAGTCACAAGGACGAAGGCACAGAAACATCCCGACTCCGTGTCAGGCCTGGGATGAAACAACAGGGGTCACCAGAGCATCATCCCACACTTAATATGAGACAGCACTTTCAGTGCAGAAACCAGCCTGTTTCCAAGGCAACCTGCCGTATCTATGGGAAATTCACTTGGGAGTCAGTAAAGCCTGCAAGTGCAGAGTTCACTGTTTGAACAAGACACCCACTGGCAACTTAGCTCCCTTTGAAAGCATGACGAGAAAATAAAGAGAAGTTTAACTGCTTCAAAGGATAAAGGGGATTCACACGACTCTATTAGGATGTGGAGATGGGCAGATAAAAGGAAAATGGATGACCGAAGATAAAAAGGGAAAAAAATGGTTTATTTTCTGGTTCAAATGCACTAATCAAGGGTGGTGAGTGGCAAGTCTATCCTACTAGTGCTTGGGAGGCTGAAGCAGGAGGATAGCTCAGTATGGATAAGCCAGTACCATACAGATCCAGTCTCAAAGCTCCAGAAGATGCACCAAAAACATACATTTTGTTCAAAGTTCTGAACAAAAGTTGGAGATGACATGGATGTCAGTGTGCATGCTGACAAACAGGAGCCAATATTAGCAAAAGATCAAAATCCAATCAATGTGTTTTCTAAAATCTAAGCCTCACATTACAGTACAAAATGGCCTTCAGTTTAATTTGCATACAAAAGAAAAAAAGCAGAGCGTGGACTGGAAATATCCACGGGGGCACAGATGGGGAGCTTCCAACAGTTTCTGAAGTGTTTGTTGCTCTGCTCATTGTTTGAGCATCTTCCACGGGATAGATGATGTCCTTGACATTCGCTTAAATTATCTCTGGTGTACAGTACCACGCTGATTAAATTAGGCTCGTTTTAATCATCTGGCAGGTGTATTCTAAAAGCAACCAAATAATGAAAAATTTTAATCAACTCTTCATTAGTACAACCCATTTGCAGTACTGTAAGAAGTAAACACGCAGTAAATACTAATTGTGTGCCAATCCGCTCTCCCACACACATGTGATGGGTGGAAGGATAAAGACAATATCCTGCAAGCATCCCATATATGTGATGAGCAAAAAACAAAACACCAAATAGCTTACATGGATTCTCTCCAGCCTACGAGTCACTTTCAGTGCTTTGGTGTGAGGCAGCTTCCTGGAAAGGTAAATGCCATGGGACCTGGAGAGTTTGCCTAAGAACGAGAACTCAGAAACCCCATTCTAAAGGATGTGGATTCTGAGAAAAGCAAGCCTCTGCCTTGCCTTCTGCCTCCCTGAAGATGACCTGGAATCGGTGGGGCAGAGTAAGTAAGGGACCGCAAGGTCAGTGGCTAGTTGTATGGACCTGGGCATCTTCTTCACCTATCTGGGCTCAGTGTTGGGGCCTGGGACCTGGTGTTAATGATGACGGAAGGCATGGATTGGTTACTGCAAGCAACAAGTGCTGAATACGCTTTTCTTACTCTAGAGAAAGTTTCGAGAAGCTAAGACTCTGGTCAGAGCGTGGTGACAGGCACTGGGAATACAGCTGAGCCAAGTGATCCATAGTCTGAAGACGAGGGCTTCCTTAGGGACACACCATCTATTGGCATTTATTCTATGGATGGTTTCAAGGGGGTGTAGAAAAGGGACCAGAGTGGAGGGAACTTGGGGAAAAAGGAGGATTGGGATAAAGGAAGGTTGGATAAGGGAGCACGGAAGCACAATTCTTAGATAAGGGAGCCACCTTAGGGTTGGCAAGAG
>NC_022011.1:34845444-34849761 GCF_000317375.1 Microtus ochrogaster | reverse complement strand
AAACACTCATAGCCGGCTAGTCCATAATGAAGAAGTCATGAGAGCCTAGACTAAGAGGAAAGCAGTGGAGGGAAAACGCAATTAAAATGTATAGTTATGAAAAGTCAGAGCACAGACTTATTTAAGAGGCGTTGGCATAGTGGTGTGGATGGCATCACAGAGGCAGGAGTGACGCATAGAGTTCATGCCCCCAATAGGGTGAATGGGCAGAGGGAAAGTCCAAGGACAAACCCTTGACTATACACTTGGCTTATAGAAAAGCTAAAAGGAAGAATTGTCATAATTCTCATGTGTATGACAAGGGAAAGTAGCCTCACAGCCTGAAGTCTCTGCCAGCTAAAATTCAAGTTTACAGCACAATTAATACTAGTTGTGCAGCTGCCAACACAGAGACAATTGGTCTTTATAGAAAACTATCTTCAAAGACATGTTTAAATATCAAACAAAATAAGCTGAGGGCCTAAATATGTAGGACCCTATAGGTAGGGGCTTTATTTGACCTTAAATATTTTCTAGGTAACTCCCAAAGCAAAGTGTTAGCTTTGTTTACAGGATGTGAAAGTTCCCTGAGACACTCTGCACCCACAAGGCTGCGGGGCCCGTGAGAACTTTAGAGAAACTGAAATGTAGTTACAGGTGCTTAATCATCACTTGTCTTGGGGAGCCAGGGAGATGGCTCAGAAGACCGTGTGCAGTGCAAGCAGGAAGGTATGAGTTCAAGTCCCCTGGAACCACGTAAAAACCGGGGAGCAGTTGCATGTGCTGTAAGCCCAATGCTGCCGGACTGAGACCGACAATAGGCCCCCACCCCATACAACCAGCCTAACCAAAAACAGTACCCTTCTATTCGATAAGAACACCTGTCTGAGGAATAAGGCAGAGAGTAACAGGAAATACCCAAAGGCCTTCTACAGCCACCACAAACCCATGCACAGGTTCTGATACACATGTATACATATGCACATAAATACACACACTAAAAATTATCTTAATATTCAAGTGAAATAAGAACATTATCTTGGGCTATCTTTAGCCCCCTACTAACTATGCACTGCCCACGTCTGGGGGTGACCTAACATCCTTGTAGGTAAATCCTTTCACAATGCCCAGATTCTCAACCTTCCACCAGCCCAAAGGAAAGAGAGCATCCAGGGCCGTGGATAGCAGTGACTCCTCGCTTGCTGCACCCTGACTGCTTAACCTTCTTACCAACAAACTTGAGAAGCATCCATTCATGTCTTTATCTATTACTATAAAAACGTCATGAGACAGTCGCTACATTGGAGCATAGCGTTTAGAGCAGCCAAGACCTGTGTCCCCAGGCCATGGTCAATGCCTGGTCCCTTAGAGGTGACAAGTGTGCTTCTCCTATGTTGTCACTCGAGACTGCCTAACTTCATGCCTGCAGGTGAATACTTGCTGTCTGTAATGATCGCACAGAAACACATACACCTTGGAACGTCAAATCCGGAGCCGGTGGGATTACACCACAATCCCAGCACTGAGGAAGCAGAGGCAGAATAAGTGCTGCATGTTCAAAACCAGCCGGGGAATTGGCTGAACTCTTTAAAACCAACAAAACCAGTGCTGACTTAAAAGGAAAAGAAATAGCAGCTTAAAATATTGTAGGTGGTTCACTGAGTATCACAACCCTGATTTCAAAAATCAGCATAACGCTTGCCTAAAAATATGAACACGCCTCATCTAAACAAACCATTAAGCTGTGAGTTTTCCTTCGGGAAACGAGCACTGTTGGTAAACTGCTGTCCCTTCAGAACTGACCCAATTCGAATGTGTCAAACCGTAAAATACATTTAGCAAAGTGTCAGATCACAAGCAGAAAAGTCACAACAGAAATGGACATCCCACCCTGCGTAGAGCAGAGGAACAAACGCACACGCTCAGTAGAGCTGTGATCCTCTGCCTGGAGGGTCAGCTACTCGGCAAGCAGGGTCCAAACGAGGCGGGACACATTACACTGTTAAGAGTCAGGCTGGTGCCTTGCACATCATGGGCAGGCTGGTCAGTAATTACTAAAGGTTCTTTATATATTTCCTTTCTTAGAGCCAGGGTCTTACTATGTAGCCTCAGCTGGCCTGGAACATACCACGGACCATATAGACTCAGAGATCCACCTGCCTCTGCCTTTCAAGTTCTGGGACAACATTCACTATATCGCAAACCTCACAAGCCAAGAAAACTACCAAACAAACCATCTGCTCGTCTGCCCCGTGTAGCATGAGAACCCATGGGGGAAACTAGCCCAGGGCAGCCACAAAGACTGACTCTATAGTATCTCCATGACACTCATCTCCATGGGCTTAAAAAGCCTTTATTGTTTCAAAAATCTATAACCTGTGATATTCATTCATAGGAAAATAACAAACCCTAAATAACTGAGCTAGCACACCAGTTTGTTACTCAATGACAAATGTGAGCTTCATACAATCAAAACAACCATTTTCAAGTTCTCAGGGGTTTAAGAGTTCAGTAAACTTTACAGCAGAATAATAACAATCTATTAAAAATTAACATCCATTAAAGATTCCGCTAAAGATCACAAAAATAGCGCCATAGAAAGCGGAGGCAGCTTCTAGAAAGTAAAGTTATTAATAAGCCTTTTACCCCTTTGATGAAAATAGATTTTCTTTCTCACATAATATATCACGGTTATGGCTTCCCCTCCCTCTGCTTCCCTTGCTGCTCTGACACCGTCTTAGGAGATGAGAAACCTCCAGAGGTGAGACCAAGCTCATTTTTTGGTGGCCATCTACTGCTAGCACATGGCTGCCCTGAAGAGTTTTTTGTTTCTCCAGTGGGACCCCCTGGAGGAAATTAAATTGTCATTTCCAAGTGGATATCAACTGGAGGTGATACACATCTTCTTCTTCTTTCTTTATTTCTTTGGTTGTTTTTTGAGACGGGGTTTACCTGTGTAGTCCTGACTGTCCTGGAACTCACTCTGCAGACCAAGCTGGCCTGACACTCAGAGATCCACCTGCCTCTACCTCCCAGAGCGCTGTGATGGAGAGTGCGCAGCACCACCCGATCATACGCTTCTCTTTCAACCAGTTATCTAGAACGATGCTTAGAGGATTTCTTCTTAACTGGCAAAGGAAAGAAGTGTTACCCTTCACTCGATTCCAGGATAATTTTTATTTTATCCATGGGAAAATGTAAGGAATACCAATGCAAAAAGAAGGCAAGAACTTCCAGAGCTTGAGCAACTGACAACAAGAGTCTCTGTTTAGAGAAATGGCAGCCTTAACTTTCTAACCCTCGGTTCCAGTTTCTAAAGCCAGCTGCTTTCCTGACGGGCTTCCTTCTAGAACTCATCCCAGCTCACAGAAAGCCCCAATCAGAACTCTGAGGCCCACAGAGCAGCCTCTTCCTGCAGAGACTGCACCTAAGCCACACTGCAGGCAGTCTGCCTCCCAGACTACAGGGCAGGTGGCATGGAGCAAGGCTACCAGGCCATTCTTCCACTGCAGCAAGAATCATCACAGACATGTAGGAGGTGTCATCCTCTGCAGCCTCTGCTGTAAGGAGACCCAGACAGGCTCGAGAACACCTGTATCTCACAACTCTTTAAAACGAACAGAAAACATACACTGCCAAGAACTTCACATTTGGGGAAGAAAAAATATTTATAACATCTTTTTGAAATAAAATGGTATAGAAAGAATGAAATTATTAGCAAAATAGACAATGTGGCAGGCAGGGATGTTGCTCAAAGTCTGTGCATTGTGTGTGCGTGCACACATACATGTGTGCTTACTTTCCATGCGCTATAACGTGAAATGCATCTCTAACTTGAGGGCTGTGTTTTTTTATGAAGGGCTAATTTGTTCACAGAGGACATGAACCAAGTCTGGGCACACATCTGGGCGTCGCAACTAGGACGGCGTGCTGAGGCAAAAAAAAAACCTTTCTGCAGTGACCAGAGCAGCGCCGGGCAATAGCAGGTAGGTCCACACAAGCTCAGAGGCTGAGAACCTGTCACAGAAGAATCACTCAGACTCTGTGACGTAGCCACTGCAAGAGCATACGCGAACTCAGGGGTGGACCGCCTTATATGGCTTTGCTGATATTTAACAGTAACTAACATCAGGCTTGCAGTAGGCCAAACATTTTTTAAAATATTTTCCCTAGCTATAAAAATTATTTATATTTATCGTTACTACAAAGAACTGTGGAGCCATAAAGAATGAAGCGGGATAGTTGGATGGCTCAGCAGGTTAAGGCACCTGCTGCCAAGAACGACAACCAGACATGCCTTGGACCCACATGGACCAGGAGAGAAGAGAGAAGGGGGGA
>NC_022011.1:34819870-34844670 GCF_000317375.1 Microtus ochrogaster | reverse complement strand
GGGAGGGAGGGGGGAAAGAGAGAGAGAGAAAGAGAAAGAGAGAGAGAGAGAGAGAGAGAGAGAATATGAAAGGAAGAAAGAGGAAGGAAGGGAGAGAAGGAGGGAGGAGGGAAAACCAGAAAATATAGATGTCTACCAGCTATTTTCCATGCCTGCTGATTCAGACAACGAGGTAACTGGACTTTGTCTGAGAAAGCTGATCTTCCATGGCTGCTTTTCTGCAGCCGGGTCACTGTGGGAGCCAAGACCAAGGCTTTTGTGGACTGAGCATAATAAACCAGCTGTTCTTTGTCTTCCAAACTCTGGAGAACAAACATCTACAGATGTTCATCTGCAGATGAACAAGCTGCAAAGTCCCAAGTTAGGAACTTCTTCAAAAAATATAGTTTTTAATCACAACCTCATAAATCTTCATCATTATATTTAAAAGAACTCTAATTACATTCAGGGAAAAGAGTGGATATACACATTGGCACTAATGAAATCTCAGGACACAGATGCTTTCAAAGCAGCAGCTAGCAGCCTAAGAAGCATTTTGAAATCATTTGCATTAAGCACAAGTTTTATCAGAAGGCCAATTAATAGTCAATTTAACAGCTCTGTGGAAAGAGCGCTAAATTAAGTGTGTCAACACCATACATTTGATATCAGGGCCCGTCTCACACGCATCAAGAAAATTACATGAGTGAAGGTAAGTCTCAGAGATGAGAGCAAGCGATCATCAGTGACTCCCAGTTGTGGCTGGCACGTCCAGTTGTTTTCAACATCTGGTAGGGATGACGCCATTAAAAGAACTCAGTCCCCATAGATCTTTCATGAGAAGCAAAGAATAAATTAACTCAAGCTCCCGGTGGAATAAATTTTTAATTATGGAAAATAGGAATCCCAAGTGAAGTAGATACATTAGAAATGAATGCAGAGGGTGAATACTTTAGAAAAATAACCTGAAGTCATTTTCAATAAAATGAAGTCAATATTCTATGTGTACTATCAAAAATCTTCAAGGCCTACATCATCTTAGCCTCCTCATGTCAGTCAGGCTGTCCTCACGCTGATTCCTGTGACAATTCCAGACAGGCCACTCTCGGGTGCCTGGAGGAGTGCTTGCCGTGACAGCTGGCTTGCCCACCATGAAGTACTAAGCTTCATTTTTCTCAAATGTTATCTACATAGTGGTTAATACGCAAACACCAACACACACACACACACACACACACACACACACACACACATTCAAAATAACACCCAACTTTATAACCCCTCCCCAAGAAATTCTCCAAGTGTGGGTGCTGCACTGCCTAGGAATTCACTAGAAATGCAAATATTCATACCCTGAGTCTGAAACGTCGGGACTGCAGCCTAGACAACTGCAACGCAAGCGTCAATCTGTGGACCTCGCCCTCCATTGAGAGATGACTGTGTGGGGATGGAGGACAAGGACAAAGCATCACTGGAGTCCTGTTGTGTAAAGTGACACCAATGATGCGGCTCCCCCACTCAGGCATTCACAGGGACTGACTCGGGAGCAAAGGCACAATAAAGATAAAGCTGAGGTTTCCCATTAACCACGCCACAACCCTGCTCTTACAACCCTCTTCTCGCACGGGAACCACATGCTCAAAATGACACCAAGGGAGTGAAGAGGTTCTAGACTGCAGCTCCGCCATAGAATTCTGGCACTAATGAGATCTCAAGGCACAGATGCTTTCAGAATTGCAGCTAGAAATCTAGGTTGCCTTTTGACATCATTTGCATCCAGCCCGCGTTTTACCAGAAAGCCAATTAATAGAAACTCACACACACTGTCTTAGAATACTTTCCTGCAGCTGGGATAAGACATCATGAATGAAAGCAACTTAGGCAGGAAAGGGTCTGTTTCATCTTACAGCTCTCGGGTCATATTCCATCACTGTGGGAAAATAGGAGAACTCAAGGCAGGAACCTGGAGGAAGGAACCAAAGCACAAGCCATGAAGGCCTGGTTTCTCACAGCTTGCTTACCCTGCTTTGTTAGATATAACCCAGGACCACCTGCCCAGGGTGGGCACAGCCCACAGTGGACTGAGACTTCCCACATCAATTGTTAATCAAGAATATGTACCACAGGCCAACCTGGTGGGAGTATTTTCTCCATTGAGGTTTTCTGCCAAATGACTTCATTTGGTTTCAAGTTGGTCAAAAAACAAAACAAAATGGGAGAGAGATTCAGAGAGAGAGAGAGAGAGAGAGAGAGAGAGAGAGAGAGAGAGAGAACACCACTAACCAGGACAAGAACTGACTCCTCACCTATCTCAGAATAACAGTAGGTAAAACATACCAGTGGATTCCTCTTCCTCAGGTCTTGGATTTAACTGCCTAAGTAAAAACCAACTGAATACAGCCCACCCTGCTACTTTTGCTACTTTTGCAGTCTGCTTACTGTTCCAGAATCAAGGCAAAGTTTTCACGGTTGGTTCCCTCAGATTCCAAACCCAACACTCCCACCTGAAAGGATGAGCCGAGAAAACCAGAATGAAGACATTCTGGGTGTAGACTTTCAAATGGTATCGCATTTAAACCTACTGGAAATTATGAGAAGGCCAGACACCATTATGGCCCAAAGCCTCCTCTGTAGAGATAAGTGCAGGGGGGAGGGACAAGAGTAACTGAGGTGGATACTTATATAGGCTGTAGGGAATGGTATTATTAGGAGAGGTGGCTGTCAAGTGTGGTGCTATTAGAGACAATGTGTCACTGAAGGCAGGCTGTGTGGTCTCAGATGCTCAGGCCCCACCAGTGTGTCTCACTCTCTTCCTGCTGCCTGTGGATCCAGACCTAGAACTCTAAGCTACGTCTCCAGCACCATGTCAGCCTGCCTGCCACCATGCTTCCCACCATGATGATAATGAACTAAACCCCTGAACTGTAAGCCAGCCCCAATTAAATGCTTTCCTTTATAAGAGCTGTTGAGGCCATGGAGTCTCTACACAGAAATAAAACCCTAACTAGGCAGTAACTAAGGGCTATGTGCAGCATGTGGATCAACAGTAGCGCTCGGGGCTCACCCAAGCATAAAATCTACCAGCATAGACAGCTGAAATGGAGGTTAAATATATCGCTTTAACTTAAGAATCTTAATAGCCTCAAATATACACAAGGAGACTGATTAAGCAGGGTGTGGTGGCTCACTTAAATAAACACAACACTTTGGAAGGTGGAGGCAAGAAGGTTGAGAGTTCAAGGTCATTCCTGACTTCTGCATCCCACCTGAGATTCTTGAGAGCCTGTCCAGATGCCACAGTGTGTAGGTAGATATGTGTGTGCACACATATAATAAGACTAAGGAAACAATACTACATCCATATTATTTAAAACGTGTGTGTGTGTGCATAAGTGTGGAGAGGGAAACAAGAAAATTCACCAAATAATAACAAACTGTATGCGATATCTTGAGACAATTAGCCTTAGAGAATCGTATTGGGGTATTTTGTACTGTGCACTCCTTCCCACCTCAGCACCTTATACTAGAAATGTGTTTTAATATGAAAGTATGGTTATAGTCAAGTGAAACCAAGAAATAACAAATATATGTGCTTTAAGAACCTAGCAAAATATCAACGTAATAAATGTCGGCATTAAAGGCATGAAGATTTTGATGTCTGAAATTAATATTTTGTATTAAAATTTAAATGTGACATATCCTAAATATACTTTCACATGAAGAAATCAGCTTCATAGGCCACAGCAATAACCAATACCTATCTCATCAACAAATGCCAGACCCCTCTGGGAATAGAGACAGCTTTTATTTTCAGTGAAATTTACTGAGCTGGCTTTCCTCATCTTTCAGATTGTTTTTGATGTTTAATGTATTCTTCAGGCTCCAAACAATGAACAAACGCATTAGAATTTAAGACCACCCTAGACCCTTGACAAGCAGATAAAACATGGTTATTAGTCTCTGAACACAGCTGAAACCAGCTGAAACAGCCAGGAATTACTGCCCCATTGTCTGGGTTTGAAAACGCACAAAAGCAAGAAATCATCCTAAATGTTTAGCTTACTCTCCTAGCACATTAGCTCATGGAGCTTAGTTATTCAATATTTGATAATAAAAACACAAAAATGTTCGTAGTCTATGCGACTCGTGAAACTTTCAGGCCTTATGCAAATTTATAGAATAGGGGACATGACTGGCCTGTTCATCAAAACTTAAGGGTAGGCTCCCATTGTCAGCCTTCTTCTATTAACAGGTCAAATAAGGGAATATCAGCAATTAGCAATAAGTGACAGGAAATATTTTACAACAGATTACACACTCTGATGGAACTCTTCACACTAGCATCTAAATATAGAACAGCAGGAGTTTCCAGACCCAACACACGGCATTTTTTACCATATATTTTAAACGTAACATAAGTAATCAGCCAGGATCATGCCACAGCGTTTCTCCCTCTGGGAAGAAAACGAATATTACATGTGTCACGTGTATTAAATAATTATGGCTGGAAATCATCGCAGCATAACGAAACACAGGTGTCACTGCCAAGAATTCATCCCGGGATGTATTATATCGAGACACATGCTTCCAAGCTTGGTAAGAAAACCACGTCTAGGTTTTAACATTACACAGAAATAATAGCCACAGCATGGCGGAAGGACAATAAGAACAGGGGTGCATTCCCAGAGGGACAAATTGTGACTGGGCACTTCCCTGTCCTTCAGATGGCATGGCCTGACATCTGCTGTTGAAGAGGAGACTCCAGCTTAAATACTGCTGCTCAGTGATCACAGAAGGAATGTATTGTTCAGACAGACAGACTCAAGGCAATGACTATGTTTAAATCTAGAACGTTTGACCATTGATTCTAGCAGCTGCTGGACCCTTAGCGTGTGTTGTCAAACCTGTCATGACTTTCCACAATTGTGCTTCCTTGTGTTGTACCCAGCCAGGATGGAGACAGGTGACCCACACAATGGGGCAGCCCTCTTCAAGCTCCACTTGCCCTGAACAAGCACACAATCCTCCCACTTCATTCTTTCATTTGTATCAGCGAGCTCAACTACGTTTTCAAAACCTTGTTTATGGCTGACAGCGATTACTAATCACATAAACTTGATGGTCTATATGTCATAGGCATGGTCTTCCTTTGTTCTACATTTCCTACACAAATCTCTATTGATAAAAGTGGCAAGACATTCACTATCCTACATTAAAGACACTTCATGGGACACAGTGGTCTCTAAACTCCTGTCTTCTACATGAAGGAACGCTTTCACTGATTTCAAGACTGGGGCAGAATGAAGGTCACCCTTGAAGCATTGACTTCACTTTGGCAAATATTTTGAATAAAAAGACCTTGTACAAATCTTTGATGCTGTCTCCACAACACCCCAAACCCAACAACTGCTCTCAAAGAAGCCAGCTTCTGAAGAACAGTACTCCAAATACAGTCGTTCTCAGACCTTGCTTCAGCTAGTCATGGTCCATTTGCTGGATCCCCCACGTCCTGGATAAGCTGGATACACGTGCCCATGGCAAGAAAGAGAAAACCTGTGCACAGTGATGCTGCTAAATCACAGCACTGGGAGATATGTTTCACCTTCAATGTACAGGCACCAAACTCCACGGAGAAACTCAAGCCTTGCTTTTGGGGGTACAGAGGGGATTGTAAAGTGCAACAGAAACCTCAGAAATCATCTTCACAGAAGCGTAAGAAAAACAATTGGCGGGCCACGGCACACACTTCTAATCCCAGCACTCAGGAGGCTGAGGCAGGAGCTCCAGGCCAACCTGCTCTACACTGTAACCTCTAGGCCAGCCAGGGCTACATAAATGAGACTCTGTTTTTTAGTAGAAAAGAAAATAGAAAACTGATGTCTCCCCTCGGGTCCTATATGATTCTACAGTCACTCCATATTTGGAGATAATTAGGATTTTCTTCCAATTCAGAAGAAAAAACAGCAAAAACACTTTGTTATGCTCTTTTAACTATTAGTTTAAAAACAAAACAGCAGGATTATGATATTAAAGGTTCCCCTTCAAAACCAGAACGCCTTTCATGATTTAAATGATCTACTCAGTTTTCACTTACACATTATTCTTGAGGAAAGCATGCCTGTGCGGCCCCTACCCACAGCGTCAAAGAGAAGGACTCATGTCCTGCACTCTAGAACAGTCTCACCTACAAGTGCCAATGTAACCCCATAAAAACAAGGGAAACTGCATCATGTTCACCCAGCTCTCCTGAGCTCCAGCTACACAAAAGTGTTAAAACTGAGGATCTACTAAAAAATCCAAGTAAGAGACAGTGGCCCTGGACCCAATGGAGCAGTAAATGAAAACTCTGGATAAATGATATAATACATGGCTTGGGTGTAAGATTTCAAAGTCACAGAACTTCACGCAAATATGCATCAAGGAAAGCAGGCAATGTCTGTGTTTCCAGTCCAGGAATGACGAGCTTGGGACTTCTGGGAAAGGAAGGCAGTGACATCAGAAGCTTGGTCACTAGTACCAAAAGTTCGTGCGCACACACACACACACACACACACACACACACACACACAGGGAGATTTGGGGTCTCAGAAAACAATGACCCCAATGCCTCTTGGCAGGCTGACCACTTTGACCATGGGGTGGCCTCAGATACAACCATACTGACCCTTTCCCTGTTCTATCGTCTCCCCAGAGGCAAGTCACAGAAACCAGAGAGCCTCTTCTACAAGGTACACACTAACCCCTTAGTCCAGAGACAGCTGTGGCTATAAAAACAGTTCTCAAACCTTCTGTCTACCTTTCTGGGTAAGAGCTGGCCACAAAACAGTAGCCCCACGTAGTCTGCAGTAGGCCTTGAGGCTGCGGTTCCATGGAAGCTCTGCCTCGCCCCTGGGGAAAGGAAGAGCTGCCACAGAGCAATTCCTTCAATAATTCCTCAGCCCATCCTGTCTTCCCTCCTCCAATCATGTCTCCACATGGCTGCCATAAAGCCAGCCAACACACTTTCTTCTTCGTAACCTGATTTTAAGTATATTTTAAGTGTCAACTGTGCCCAAGATGCTGGGAGAAAAGGGATGGCACCCTGCTACCCTGACAAATGCCATGATCTTTAACCAGCTGAGGCTAGCACACAAACCATCAACCTGCCATTACAGACATATGCACTCACATAACTGACCCAGCACGCACATTCCCTTAAATCAGTGGTTCTCAACCTTCCTAATGCTGTGGCCCTACAATACAGTTCCTCATGCTGTGCTGACCCCAACCATAAAATTATTTTTGTTGCTACTTCATAACTGTAGCATTGCTACTGCTACGAATCGTAAATATCTGTGTTTCCTGATGGCCCTAAGCAACCCCTGTGGAAACGTCGTTCAACCTCCCAAAGTGGCCATGACCCACAGGTTGAGAACAACCATCTTAAATGAATAAGGATAGCAGACCTAACAGGCTACATACATCAGTATCAAAGAGCCTAGGAGTTCACGGACACCCTCTTTTTGACTGACCCCCCCCACCCCCAAGGCTTGAGGCAGGACAAGGGAGAGTGAGTGACCAGGCTTCCTTTGTACACATGGTTTATAGGAGAGTATCAAAGAACACGGGGGCCAGGAGGCAGACCTGAAGAAACGAGAAGCTTTTCCTCCACAACCAACCCCAACACCTGAGAATCCGGGGGACAGTAGCAGCTAACCCCATTCTGCCCCAGCGATCGACTGAAACACACTGAGTGGAACTCAGAGAATCAGCAATGTCCATATTTTCAGGCACGAGTAAACACGGGTGAGTCCCATAGACGGGGCACAACTGCACACATCACTGCTGTGTAACCAAACGGTTGGATTAAACTCGCACACGCCCCTCATGTGCACGTGCAGACTGGAGGGGGACCTTCTGCAGGGAAGCTAGCTGGAATGTCCTGGAAGCCATACTCCTGCTGGGTGGGCTGGTCTTCCGGGTTCACAGACTCACTTGCTCCCTAACTTCCTTCTTCCCCAATTAAATACAGCTGTTCCTTTCCTTACATCCATTTCTAGTCCACAGCCAGACAGGGGAGGCACAGCCTGAACACTGGGTGCAGCCACGCGGAAGGACATGAACCAACCCTGTCTTTTCCTCAGATTGCTGTGCTGAGCCAGACCCCACAGGCGGAAGGAACCATGACTTAACAAAAGACAACACCAGGGCTAGCCAGGACATCACAAAAAGCTAAAAAATGCCTGTTTAGGAAAATGAGTGCAAATTCAGCCTTCTTCAAAGTCTCTACACTTTAACCAACAGAAAAGAATGGGGGAAGGGCCGGACAGAAAGGAAAGCTGCTATCTAACTATGGATGTTCAGAACCATCCTTTGGGAGACCATGCTACAAAAAACACCCACAGTGACATTTCAGAGTCACAAAGGGAAAAAAAAGTAAATGAAACGCCGAATAAAGGACGCGAACAATAATTTAAATCTCAGGCATCAAGAATCAGATCGTTTAACTGGTGCTTGCGGCAGAAATGTCATTTTAAGGAACATTAATGGAGGAAGAGGCATTAAGATATGAAGACGGCATTGTGTTTACCGGCATCCTCGCTGACCTGGAATCTAAACCACTTCAAACAGTCAAATGGCCTACACATGTGGTGTGATGCTATTCAAGTGGAGTCCTACAAGGCCAGACTTTGAAGTCGATGTGAACATAGCCCACACCGGTGAGCAACACTGGTCCAGAGTCAGGAATGCCCTGCGGCACCCAGTCCACACTGTAGCCAGAGGTTCATGCAGATCCTCCAAATCTCGGAGCTCAGAACAGGGCTGCGGAAAGGCACAAAGAAACTGTCCTGGGAACATTGTGCATTCAGAGAAAACAGACCTCGAAAGGTCTCCCCATAGCGATGCGCTGAACATGCAGCCCCGCGAAGGTGCAACTCAAAATGTTATGTTAGATCAACAACAAAGTCTTGGGGGGACCAAACATGTGGAGGAGAACAGACTGGAGTGTGCAGCAGGTGCCTGCTCTGACAACATGCTCAGGCGCTGGGGTGTACGGATGGATGCAAAGAACAGCACATCACAACATGAGAAAATTTAGACAGAAGAGACAAGCAATTACTCCAGAAACACGATATCAGGGGTTTCCATGCATCATATGCAGGGGGCCTCAGAAGGAAAGGTGTGTTTTCCTTAATCCAAGTGGCCCACAGCAGCCAGAGCAGATTAATAAGCATTGTTTGTGTCTGAATGAAGTCTCAGACCTTCATCAAAACCAAAGAAGCTTTACGGAACTCTACTGAGGCAGGCGGATGGCTCACACCCTGGGGCTCTGGTGAGGTGAGTTGCCTGTAAAACTGCTGGTTTATGTATTTCGCTGTTAGACCAGTGTGCACTTAACACACAGATGCCGGCAACTGCAGAAAAGGATACAAAACTTTATTGTGGATGTGCTTTTAAGTTAATGTCAGCTCACTATCCATCAGCTAGTCTACTGCCAATTAGCACCTTAAAAATTGCATATAAATATTTGAGAAACATGTTTGCAATTAAAAGGAGGAAATATTACACATTAAAATCAGGAAGAGACTTTAGGTTAAACGCTGGAAGGTAGCTGATTCTCAAGACTCCACATTTTCACAGCTTAACACAAAACGGTACACGCACCCTGAAATAAAACACAACGTGTGGCTTCTACTTAAAATTCAGCAAATGTCAATTATTGTTTACTACTTCCAAAGCTAATAGGTTCTCTAATTGAATGTAAGAGGTTTAAACTCGGGGCATCATTAGCTCACATGCCATGTCGGTGATGAAGTGTTGACAAGCACTTTCAGTACCAACGAAGGAAAGTTCCAGAATTTTTTGTATTAGCTCTTAGTGGCTGCCCTTTGTTAAACAATAGGAAAAGTTAGTGCCCAACACTACGCTTAAAAGCAAGCCTTATTCCTAAGTAAACTAGGAACAGAAAATTGCCATAGCATAAAAGATAGAATTTCTAAAGAATATACCCCGAATTGTCATAGAAGTAATATAGCCCAAAAGAAAGAATACAAGAGGTCACAATTAAACCGAGCAACTATTCATCCGGAATTAGAGTCTCACATTATTGGGACATGGTGTTTAAGTTGTTGGGCTTTACAACTAGGTCAAAATTATTCATAGAACAAGTTATACTTCATGGAAATCATAACAATTTCTCACATCAGAAAAGACGCCAGCAGTATTCATTCACGAAGAAAAGTCTAGAAAGCTGGCAGATAGTTAAACGATGATACCAGTGTTTGGGATCTAGTTAAAATTAAACAGATTCAGTCTTTTCAAATCGGTGAACCAAGGGCTGCTGAGACACCTCTGTAAGTGACTGTACTCGGTTCCTCCAAGCCAGAGTCCCACAACTCGTCCTCTGACCTCTACACACATGAACACACAGAAAGAACCATTTTAATTGAGTGGTTAATTCAAGGAGGGTGAGGCAACGGTAGAAAAGAATTGGAGGCAGTGGAACTATACTTTCCAGTTTATAACAGGATCGTTTTAATCTGTGCAAATCCAGACAATGTGCAGCATCCCCTGTGGCTCTCCTGAGAGTGGTAGGACCTGGAGATCCAGCTGCTGAGACAAATGCAGTGTGGGGCAGATGCTGGCGGTGGAGAGGATGGCAAGAGGAGCAGTGGGGACATCAGATCTCGGCATCACACACTCTGTTTGTAGTAAGAGCAATTAGATGGACGCTTTAAAGTTATGTGACCCCCTTCATTCAAACAGAACCGTGAGGCCACATTTCCTATTAAAGCTGGTAGGAAGTGTTTCTACCATGTCAGAATCCAGGTAGAAGAAAAATCTTTAATATTGCATACATGGAGAAACAATTTTTTAAAAAAAAAAAACTGAATCAGAATGAAAGAAGAAAAATCACAGGACCACAGAACCATGAATGTTTCCTCTCTTTATGTATTAGCGGTCACGGGAAGTTACAAGGAGGCAGATCACATGACTTTCATGTGTGTACACCTATCTTATATGTCTGCACTAGCTTTACATGTCTTTAATGTTTTTTGGGAGGTTTGTTGGGGGAGGGGTTGTTGTTTGTTGTTTGATTTGTTTTGTTTTTTCGAGACAGGGTTTCTCGAGACAGCTTTGGAGCCTGTCCTGGAACTTTCTCTGTAGATCAGGCTGGCCTCGTACTCACAGAGATCCACCTGCCCCTGCTTCCCAAGTGCTGGGATTAAAGGCATCTGGCCCAGCTAATGCTTTTACCTTTTGTTATTTCAAGCCCTGAAGGTCATATCATTCTATTGCAGTGCTACTTGCCATTGTTTGAAAGATACCTGTACCCCCAACACACTACCCAATTGCCACATACCCTACAGAGTAAAACAGGTCTGATAGACGTTGTTCTGAGTGACTGTACCCTACCACCCATGACAGTTGTGTCCCTTTGGGGCACATCTGATGAGAACCAGCTTGCACGCTTCACCTGAGATGGGCCAATGGATTGCTTCCCACCAGACTTTGTGTCTCTGGGTGGGCAGCACTGCTACAAGGAAATCCCAGCAGGGTGAAACAACCAGCAGCAGAGATGGACAAGGGCAGAGAAAGCTCCCCTAGGCGAACAAGGCAGGAGAGCAGAACCAGGGGGCACTGGGACTTCTAGAGTTTCCAGCAAGTTCCTGCACTGGCTGGTGCCCATTAGCTTCCCGTGCTGCATGGAGCTGGAAAGAACCCCCGTTGTTCCACTGCAGCTTCACGGTTTCCCTTATGTATGAAGCTAAGTTGACTCTGTTTCTGTGATGTGCAATATAATGAGAGCGAATGGAACACCCCTAACATCCTACGAGCAACAGAAGAGCGCTATGCTTCTTCAGCTCCTTTAAGTCAATCTCAGTGAACAAAACTGGAGCACTAGGAGTTTTTGTTCACGTCTGCTTTGATCGTGAACCCTGAGTATGAGCCAGACTCTTACAGAGTCTCTTTCCACCCTAAGTCAAGGCCCTCCTTCGAAGACCAACATCCTAGTATCTATGAAAGAACATTCCTGGCACACAGACTATGTTCACTCTTGCGCTAAGCCTTTTGGGACACGGTGGTTACTAACCCTTCCTCTCACACCAAGCCACGTAGTATTTCTTCCTTTAAATGTCCAGGAGGTAAGGAATTTTTCTGTGCATCATTTCAAGATCTTATGATCAATCTGCCTTGGGCCACTCCTACCAAATAGGTTACTGCTACCTTTCAAATGTGTTTAACTCAGTTATCCAAGGATATGTGTTTACCTCCAATTTCTTGGGGAAAGGAAGCTAGATGCAAACCTACTCAACCAACAAGATTGAGTTTTATTCATCTCTACAAGCTCAGGGGACAGCAGGGCCTAAGGGGCGTGGCTTGTACCCAGAAAACAACTACCAAGTAGTCAAATAACCAGAACACACAGAGGCCGTGGTGTATGCACAGCAGCAATATAAGTAATTATCACTACGGCAGGCAGTCAAGGCTACTTTTCCGTTAAAGATGGAGGCACATTTGTTGTGTCCGGTTGTGTACAGAGCGAAGGGAGACAAATTGGCTCCTTTTTAGAAGAAGCCAAATGTTGCTCAGCTTCTTCACCTCTTGCAGGTGGAAAATACATTGTTGCTTTGATACAAAATAACAAACCTCACACCTTGCTACACCACAAAGAATGCTAGCATTGCTTTGCAGAGGCTTATTGTGACTTGTCGTATTCCAAAATCAATCTAAGTAAATGTTGCAGCAACAGAATCTAGTAGCTACAGTTCTGTTCTGAATAGAAATTTGGCCCCTGTGTGAGGATCATGGAATTGCAGGCAATAACTGAAGAATAAATTACTACAATTGCTTTGCTTTTTAGAGTAATTGAGGAAATGTTTATCATTCCTGATAATATCAAGTACTGGGTCATTTACAACATGGGAATGAGTTCTTTTCTGGCAGCCTGTGACTCTGGTCAATGTGTAAGAGGCCAACGGTAAACTATTACAAAGAAAGCAAAGGAACCTCTGGCTCCACTCTTCCCTTCCTCCAACCCAGACACATCAGACAGTTCTAACTACACTGAAGCAATAATTAATTCTGTACACACACGACATGTATTTCTTCTTGCATTGCTGTTGTATGTGCACCATCCTGGGATAGACTCTGGGGACCCCATGCTGAGCTAGTGTTCCTCACAAGCTGGGCCCCCTCTATCTTTACAGGCTGGGGTAAATCCCCTCAGTGTCGAAAGCCCATTTTACCTCTAAATCGATGTCCTTTTAACGGCTTTTGAAACCCTTTGATAAAGCATACCACCTTCCTAATCCCTCTGTGTTTCTGTGTGTCTTTTTAACACAGGTGACTGCTATAGTCTGCCTTGTATTTAATTAATTGCGCTCGCGTCTTACAGGGGCTCATTTTGACTGAATCGATCTTATTGGCAAAGTAGTATTTTTCATTGATCTAGGATTTAAAAGACTTTGTTGGTTCATTGATGCAGAGCTGCTATGGTTTTCTAAAGCCCAAGTGCTCAGTGGACTAAACTTGCCTCTTAGAATCATAAATACATTCCTGTGCCTTTTCCAGCAGGAGTTATAAATAAGTACTGGGGAGGTAGCCAGATATAGATTATTATTAAAAACCCAATTTATTTTCAACAGTGAGCATCTAGGCCATTCACAAGATCATCTCGAAGAAAACTGAACACTGAGACAGGAATTCTGCCTGAGATATACAAGAGCAGTTGGGGAATACACACTAAAGCCCCAAGGTGGCCGTATTTTAACAAGCTGGCAAACTAAGAGTTCTCATGAGAACACATACCTATCAGGGTCATGCCTTCATCTGTAAATGACACGTGCTTGACTCCATGGTTTAGCAAAGTTACTCCTCCAACAGAACATACAGGCAGGCACAGCGGGCAATGAAAAGGATGCTCTCTGCCCTCATTCAGTCTAGGAGAAGGGACTTCAGCAATGGGTAACAGACTGCAGAGGTCCATCAGACAATCACATAGCCAACGAGGAAGATGTTGTCCTAAATGATGCTGCCTCGGAGGAAACCTTGATGGTTAAGAGTGCATGCCTGGCAGACATAAGGTCCTAGGCTCAAGAACCAAAGGTGTTTCCAGGAGCTGAGCTGAGACTGCTCATGTTACCTAGAACAGACATTAACATGTGTCCAGAGAAAGATAAACCGATCTATTCTTTAAGAACAGAACTGGGAAGGCTTAGCAAAGCCGGCCACAGGCTATGCGACTTTATTAACACCAGTAACGTCCACTATGCTTCTGAACATATTATTCCAGAGTTGTTCAAAACAGTGGTAAATGTTGGCCATCCCAGGAAAAAAGAAACAACTGAATTTTAAGACCTGGATATAAAAATATCACAGGTTACTCTAACAACTGGAAAAGGAATTAGGGTCTAGAAGAGAATTTTGGGGGGATTTTTTTCTAGACTCTCTAAAGGGCACACCTGTGCACATCAGTAATCCATCTCAAACCTCAATCTGTTATGATTCAAATTGTAGCCATGCAGAAAGACTTGACAATGCCAAAGATATCTTTCATGATCAAGTATGTCTGCATACATCAAATTAACACCGACTGTGTTCAAAGGTTTGGTGGGTAATTTTTCAACCTGAAGGATGCAATCATGAAGAAAGGACAAGTGTCAGAAGAGGCAAAAACTCCCCCTTACGTAAAAACCTGCATTTTTAATTCTTCCAACACTGCATTTTCAGAATTCAATTTGGTTGGCAATTCTGGTGTGAACCATAATTCCTATACTTGGAAGTTTACATCAATAGATAAAGACTTTGTTTTTAAAACTCTGTGGAGATAATGCTTTTGTGAGAAGCAGGGTTGTCCCCATGGGTGACAGGAAGTAGAGAGAAGACAGAAAGCAGAAATAGTCCACTAAGTTACGTTAAACCTCATTCTTTCAACAGATTCTGACGGCACTTTCATGAGATGCAAAAGACGGCCACCACGAGCTAGGGCCAGAACCTCACACGGATCTGTCACAGCCACAGCCCTGGGCACTAACACGGTTTGATCATGAAAGGACAGCAGAACCACACTACAATCTCTATCCTTCCCCGGAACATGTACTTGGTGAGGACATGCTGCAAACACTCCTTGTAGCAAGGTTTGGTTTCTTTTGCATGTGTCGCTGTGTGCTGGGAACAAATCCAGGACACACATATATACTCTGCCACTGAACTGTGCCTCCAGCAACCGCTTCAAAGAAAAACTTTCCTGGCAGTAAATAGGCGTCACTGGCACTTAAAGTAAGCACAGAAGAGTTGAATTCCAACCAAGAGAAGGCAGGAGGGGGTGGGAAGCATAGCTTTGCTTACTGAAAATATCTGATGTAAACAGCATTCTAACTCCAGTCTCATGAGGATGAAGAGTATGGTATAACAGTGCTGAGGAATCAGGAGTTCACTGTGATGGCTTATCATCACTCCCAAGGATTTAAACTGTTTCTAGCTGACCTAACAGTAACTACCATGACAATTCGAGAACTGTAGTATCTCACCAAAGCTGCAACAAAGTTTCCTTTCAATTGGTTCCAATTTCCACTAATCCTTACTCAAAATTATACTCTTTAAAACCAGGTGCGTATTGTGCTGTTCTTGCAGGCGGAAGGATCTCCGAAAGGCCTGTGAGTTCTAGGCTTGATTTTCAATGAGATGAAATTGGAGGCAGAGAACCTCACAAAGCTGCACATATTGGTGGGGGGCAGGGGACGGAACGATGGCTAAGAAGTGCAAGTCTCTTGTTCTTGCTCGTCTGAGCTTTGAGGGGAGAAGCTCATGGCAATGAGCTTGCTGTCCCGCCAGTCACGAACTGGAGCCGTGAACCACATACCTTTTCCCTCTAGAGTTACCATCTGCTGTTATCATCTGCCTGCCACAGAAGCCTATGGCAACAAAGCGGTGTTAGGAAAGTCACGACACCAGGCATCTTCTAGGAGGAGTTACTCAACTCCACACTGTGACCTTGTAGTGCAGGTTGACACAGGGCCTCATCCCCCTTCTCTGCACCCTTGGTGCCGAATGTACTCAGATTAGACCCTACAGTTCTGGACAGAGTACTTACTGTCCCATTTTCAAGTTAGAAGTTTTACAGGATCCTATTTTTACATTTTGGGTCTTAAGCCAAATAAGGCATACGTACTTCAGAAAAATGAACTATCATCCCTTTCTGGAAGGAAGTGCAAAGGTGTCAAAAGATATTATCTTCTTAATCTACTGAAAGGAGTTATTTGAACTAATTGGAAATTAACACGTAACGATTATGCTCAGGCAAGCACTGATGATGGTAACATCTCCTCCAATGCAAGAGCAACAGCTTTAAAAGTCAGAACAATGAGGGTCTTAATCACTGTGCAAACATGGGGCAATTTATTGAGCAATTATATCCAATTAAGAGAGTAAGTTTAATTCTATCAAGACAATTCATCTGGTCACTTCTGAAGACCATCTGGTCAAATCAAATGCATGGCAGGAAAAGAATCAAGCACACATAAACCCGAGAAGCAAGTGTTCTTAGTAACCCTGTGCCTCGGGTCATTCGTTTCCGAGTCTTAAAATTTCACTTTTCGAGGGGTGGTCTGGAGACACAGTGCACCTGGGGACTAATCCAGTTTGCAGGTCAAATCTAAGCTACCTTTAGTACCAGGCTGGTGCATCTTCATCCAGCTGGATGGCGGCAGCTGCTCCTCTAAGACCCCATGGAAACTGAACACAGTGGGACAGACTGGAACTTAGCTCCTAGGAAGCTGAAGCAAGAGAACAGTTCCAGGCCAACCTGGGGAACAGTGAGGCCCTGCCTCAAAAACTAAAATAAAAAGAAATACAAAACAAACCATGAAAGGGCCTGTGGAGGGCGGGCAGATGCGCCTCAGTGGGCAGAGTGCAGGCCTGGCATGCACAAAGCCCTGGGCTTGATCAACAGCAAACAGAACTGGGCATGGTAGAACCAGCCTACACCACCAGCCCCTGGGAGGAGGCAGAACAATCAAGGTGATCCTCCGCTACAAGATTGCTCTGAGCTACTTGAGACCCTGCCTCCCACCGCCATGCCCCCCCCAAAAAAAAACAACTGAGGGAATCTGCAGCGCTAAAGGGATTAATCTTTGCCTCCAATGCAAAGTTCGGAGGTTTTTATATTTGAGCACTGTGTGACGTCATCGCCACCCTCCTCAATTCCGACTACCTCTCAAATGCAGGAGCACATCTTCAGTTACTGTCCTATAGATATCATGTATCTATAAATACAGCCATTGCGTGTTGTCTATTTGTAGATGCGTTTAGAGCTGACTGCTTGGGGTTGGACAACCATTGGGGCTCATCTCTGAAGACCAATTCTCCCTCCCTCAGAGGCCATGAACTGCCTGTGGCTCTTCACAGCTTTTTAAACCCCGTTTTTTACATACAATTGGACAGTCACATGTGTATAAGGTGCATTTTGATAGTCACGCCGTCATCATCCCTCTTATTCTTTCTCCTCTCTGTGCAAACCCTCCCTGCGGTTCCTCTCTTCTAAGTCTTCTTGTCTGAGAGGCTCACTGCGTTTAATTAAAGTCACCTGAACGAGAAGGAATGGTTGGGTGAATCGAGCTTTTTACTGTGGGTAAGGGGACCTTAATATGTAAAGTGTGAACTATGGTGATACGTGACTTTTCCTAATTTGTCCCATTTGTTAAATTCAAGAACAAAGGGGAAACGTCTTGATCTGTCAGTGATTAAATGGAATCTGGTGAGCAGGTAATGAATAACCTGACGTCCACTAGGCTCTTGATCCTGGGGTATCTGCGGTGACAGTACAAGGAGCACTTCCTTGTGACTCCAAGGGTCGGAGGCCGAGTCACCCATTCTTATGATGGGAATAAGGGAACTGGCACCAGACCCTGATGCCAGGCCATGTACAATGACAACCACTCTGCAAAGTCTTGAACGCTTTTTGTATCTTCAAATATGGATAACACACATGCATCTCTAGATGGAATATGAAACCAACATGAAGGTCCCCGAGAGGCCCTTGCAAGCTAATCACAACCCTCCTCATACACAGGGACCTCCACCTTCCACCCTCCAAACCTTCAAAACAATGTCTCCCCAGACAAGCAAGCATTTATAAATAACAATGAAAAGAATAACTAAATTTTCCTTCAGAAGAAAATCATTGTTAACAAATTGCAAGCAATCAAAGACAGCAAGACAGCACCAGCCAAGAAGAAACCCACACTCCACAGAGACACACACATGAGTCTATGGATGCTGCGCAGAAAACATAGTCGCCTCATGGGACCACAGAGGACTGCGAAGCATTGGATCCCAGCACAAGAAACTTCAAACGGGATGCGAAAGATGATTTTGATCCTCCCATTTTAAAAAATGGGAGAAATTATGCTTGAAATAAATTTGGAATGCTTAAAGATAAGACTGCACTTAAATAAAGCAATGTTCTTAAAAGGAAGCCAACATAAATCATAAAGAAATACAACCACATTTACATTTTTCTGTTAATATTAGAAAACAGATAAAATGAAGGTCATCTGTGGCATTATCAAAGAAGACCGAGTGACAGCAGCTTGCCGAGCCTTTCCTTCCGACTTTGACAACTAGACACACTAGATGACAAAAATCCTTCTTCATTATTAGACTATTTTCTCGTGAAAATAAAAATAGGAACAGATAATTCCAAAAATAATAGGAGATGCTTCTTTCCCTTTCCTTCAAGCAAAGATAAAGATTATGCCCAGAGGAAATTTTTGCAAAAATGGGAAAACCAAAGAAAAAGCATGTTTGTAATCTTATAAAGAAAAAGCATGTATGTAATCATATAAAAAATTAGCTTAAATTTCTAAAAAGCTGTTTATGTCCTTGGTCAGTAGTCCTAAAATACTGTAAAGCATTTAAAATCCACACTGATCGTTGAAATTATTCTGATTTGTGGGTTCTTTTTGGAGTCGTTTATTTTTATTTAACACAAGTGTTTTGCCTGCACACATGGATGTGTGCCAAGGGCAGGCAGTGTCCATGGAAGTCAAAAAAGGACCTTGGATCCCCTGGCACTGGAGCTATGTGTGGTTCTGAGACACCTTGTGGGTGCTGGGAACTGAACCTGAGACCTCTCTAAGAGCAGCAAGCGTCCGTAAGCCGGAGTCAGGTCTCCAGCCTCTGAGTCTCTTCAGAAACACAGCAGAGGGGCTGGATTGCAGCAGTACTAAGCACGGTCCTTTCCTTAGCGCTGAAGGTGGAGCGCGGAGACTAGAGGGAAAATAAGATGTAACAGACTGCTTTGTTCCCGTGCAAAATTCAATGGGAAAATCAGTAAGCCTCAAATTGGGAAGGAGACTTCCTAAAGAAGTCTTAGATGAGGTCAGTATGAAAACATGAGCTTAAATTGACATCTTTTTAAATTCTAAAATACTGATTCTGTAGTTCCATGAAAGGTAGCAAAAATGAAGGTTTGTTTTTAATCCCCCTTTAAAATGGGTTTTATGATGTTGGCCAGACTAGTGTGGGATTCTCCATCAGCTCCACACCTTCCCAAATGCTGGGCTAATAAAAGGTGTGCAACACCACGCCCAAAGAGATTTTTCCATTCTTTATCCAACAACCAGAGCTGAAGAGTTCCACACACCTGTGGTAGCAGGGCTCACATCTCACCAGTTCAGATCAAGTTTATAGGACATAGGAATCGCTACCCTAAGGAAGTCCAGCACCACGCACCTGAACAATTTGAAGCACAGTCAGCAGAGAGAAGCTTCTAGAAGTTCACTGCACATTCTGGAAAGGATAGAAGGACCAACAGCAACTATGCGAATGTATGTACCAAGACAAGATAACCATTACCTCAAGAACCCTTCCAAGGATGCCCCAATTACCCACACTACAGTACAAGAGTCACAGGACAAAAAGTACCAAGTGTCTTGATCAGAAGAAACATCAGTTATCACCAGGAACAGAGGAAAACATGTTAGACAGCTGTTGTCTTTCTTCATATCAAGGTTAAAATAAAATCCCATCACCGACAAAATTAAGGCAAAGATTCAACATCCTGCATAATAAAATGTATGAGCAACTGGAAGAAGAGCACTGGTAAATACTGTTGGTGTGGTGGTGCAGTCCTCAACAAGGAAAGTTTCCTTGTTTGTTTTGTTGTTTCCTTGCAAGAGTCAACTACAGGAAACTCAACCAATCAAATGCAGAGCTGTACCTTGCAGTCCCAACTGATACCTACAACACACTCTGGAACATGAGGCTCGGGGAACACTGCCGCAGAGGGGGTGGAAAGACTGTGAGCGCCAGAGGCTCAGGAAGTGTGCTCTGAGACTGTGTCTCCTAGTAGTATCAGAAGCAACATGCAAAAGGGCTCGCCCACACGATGGCTCACAGGTCAGCTGACCAACGAACATGCCAAACTGGACAGAGGAAAGCCCACAAAACCTCAAACCCACACAGAGAATTACAGGTAACACTGGTAGCAGGAGAGGTGGGCCTCCCCAGGGAAGTGCAAGCCAGTTTGTTATCCAGTGCCAAACAACCAGCCCTGAAAACATACATGCAGGTAGCATTATATGGACCAAACAGACTGTATGTACATATGCATGCATACATATATATGTATGTACATATATATGAATGCAATAACAGTTAGGCTTTTTTTTTTAAAGGTATGAATTTGAAGGAGAGCAGGGAGAGTCAGATGTGAGGGTTTGTGGTGAGAAAGGGAAGGGAAGGGACGAGAAATGTAAGCTATAATTTCAAAATTTGAAATTCATATATATGTATAAGTACATGCATTTCATATATATGTACTATACATACATGTGTATATATATATATATTGATGATGCTCTTTGTATGATAATGGAAATGAAAATGAAGATAACAGCAAGTAACTTTTGAGCTCAGTAGAGGGCAAGCATTCTTCTAAATCATTTCCATATATAATTTATTTGGATTTTACAACCCAGTGAATCAGGATTAGGCTTTGTATATCATCCGCCATAAAACATGAGCAGTCGCAGGCTTCTCCTTCAGCGTGTGATTGCAGAGCTAGCAGTAACTCTAAGTCACAGAAATAAAATCTTACGTATCTGGGAAATAAAGCAAATGACACACCAAAGAATAATAAACCCACCGAGCAGATGGAATGCAAGCTTCGAAGAAAGCAAGGCCTGAACCAATTAAGAATGAGAGCAGCCACACTGTGATTACACTAACAATTCAAGTTTTGGTACACTGGTTTGTGAAATTACTTCCTCATTAAATGTAGGGTTTTGCATTTGTTGTCACGTGGTGAGTTTCACTTAGACAAGGTTAGCTATTTGGGAAGTAAGAATACTAGGCTTTTTTTTTTATTTTTAAGTTATTAGGAAAAATGAGCTAGGAGTCTGGGTTAGCAAAAGAATGTAAACAAATCCCACTGGGTTCTAGCTGGTCGAAGTCACATGCTCTCAGGTCATTCGAGCAACTAGAATTTCTACAGAGAAAAAACGTCCTCCAAATTTTGATACATATGAACATTTGAAGCAAGGAATTGCTAAACAACCACTAGCTATAAATGCTTTCCACATTTTCCCTATCTTGAAAATACTACCTGCTATTCCAAGTCAAAGAGGGAAGGGTTCCACTCACATAGCCAAGAGATTCTGAGTATGCAACTTGACAACAGTGCTCTGAGTGTAGGTGGATTAGCAGGAAGCTCAGATGGACCAGCATCTCATTTTTCCCATGGTTTTGTTGGCCTCAGCTTTTACACCTTACCTATGAATCGATAATTTTCCCCTTTACAAAAAAAGTAGACTACAAAAATCTAACTACTAGTTGTGCTATTAAAAGTAAAGATTATAAAACATTATATATTTATACATACATATATATAAACACGCATACACACTAATGATGGCCAGCAAGATGGTTCCACAGGTAAAACTGCCTGCTTTCCAAGCATTATGGCCTGAGTTCAATCCCTAGGACCCATGCCATGGAAGGGGAAGGCTGACGCCTGCAAGCTGTCCTCTGACTTACACAATACTCTATGGCATACGTATATCCACACATATATGTATACATACATACATGTAATTTACCTTTCTAAGGTCAATTATAAAGGGAACTGTGGGAATGCCTCGGCAGCTAAAAGCCAGCTCTGTCTTCCACAGAACCCACATTTACATCCCAGTACCGTGTCACACGGCTCACAACTGCCGGTACTCCAGCTCTATGGGGAATCTGATGTCTCTAACCTCTGCAAGCACCTGCACACATATCAGACAGACAGACAGACAGACAGACACACACACACACACACAGACACACACACACACACACACACACACACACACACACACACACACACACTGGAAACCACCACCTTTTAAATTAATGCTAGTCAAATTGTCAGATAAAGTGAGGCAGAAGAATGAACACAAATGACCCTATGACTTATGTCCTAAAGAGGTCACTTAGTATTTTTCTCCCTTCTCTAACATGTTAGAGAGGCCCCTGCAGAACTCGCTGGTATTCCAGTGTATTAAAGATTTAAAAATGGCTCTGCACTTTATGTCAAGAATTTTGGGATATATTACAGCCATGACTTAGAAGGAACTCACAATGTCAACCTCAACACTGTTTCTAACTGAAATGAACGACAGGTACTGTTCCAATAGTGTGGAGAGATTTGGTTTAGTCCAGAGATGGTTTCATTAAATAAGTTATTATGCATTTATCTTGGCATTGATCTCCTAGTAGCTAACTAGCCTATGCTACAATGTATTGATCTCCTAGTAGCTAACTAACCTATGCTACAATGTATCCTCCAGCTAACATTATAGATCAGCACAATGAATGCTGGTAGAATTCAGGTCCTTCCGAATTCTGCTCATGGATTGTATTTAGGGATAAATTACTTATTCAAAGAGTTGCAGTTCAGGACACTGAAAAGAAAAAGTGTGTGGGGGGGGGTTGTCCATGGGACTCCTCATCTAGGAAGACACCCAGGGTGAAAAAGGTGGATTGAATGTGTATCAAACCAGGTGTGGTAGTGCGTATCTATAACCCAGCACTTGGGTAGAACAAGGCAGCGAAATCACAAGTTCAAACAAAGCTGTACTGCAAAGTGAGATCTGCCCTTTAAAAGAGGAGCTATAGAGACAGCTCTACACTGCTGCTCCTGCCGAAGACCCAGGTTCAGTTCCCAACACACACCTAGTAGGTCAGAATCAGTAACTCCAGATCCGGAGGACCTAGTGCCCTCTTCTAGCCTCCAAGGGCACCAGCAACACATGATGCACAAACATCCATTAATGCTCATATTCGTAAAATAAAAACAAAATAAATGTAAAAAATCTGCAACAAACTTGTCAAAAGAAATGAAACAAAATTCTGAGGACTCACTCATGCAACTCAGACTAGCTTGCAAACTGCACACTATTTTATGAGATTATGATATATATATATATATATATATATAATTACACAAAAAATTAAGGAATCATAATTAAGAAAAATAAGCAGTAATTTTTAAATGACCTTATTTAAAGGTAACTAGGATTCCAACATCAAGCCCCCTTTGAATGTTATGACCTTAGAGCATCCCTGCTAGGGGCAGGCTTTACTGTTTTTCTTCAACCCTATGCTTTCACTGGAAACCTAGACAGCAGCAGCAGTTCTGGATCCGGCCGTCTAGTGGTGTGCACAGGGAACACTTCATGGACTGGCGCTAGCTTCTGTGGATTCAGTGTTCCTCATTCATTTTTGTTTTAAAGACCCTTGACAGCCCAATCAGAGAATCTTTAAAAATTAATTTAAGTCCAATTAATTAATTCATAGACACACATTGTACTCATTTTATTAGAAGTTGGGACAAAAAAATATTTTAAATGAATTATTTAATAAGAATGGGAGAGAAAAGCAGAGCACAGCAGAGCAAGTATAAGCAGTTCTTGAGGGACTAAGGCAGGAAGACCAGACCTCTAATAAACTAATGGATGAGGAAAAGAAGAAAAGCCCTTCTGGACCACGTAAGTGATAAATCAGCAACCAGACAGTCATTGGTTTTCATTTCATTCACGTACCCAGCTCCTCATCAAGGGCGTCACCCACTGAGTGCACTAGCCAGCAGCACCCCACTGGAAGATGTGGCTATGGACATTCACTGGAAACCAAACCAGTCACTCCAGAAATGGTCTCCAGCAACCAAAGATAACACCGTGAGCTGACCGGTGTCAGGATCCGCATACTAAAACACACCAGGGCAGACCTGGCTGCTGCCATGATATTTTTGGTCTCTGTGGAATGTGTCACCACCACACAGCTTCTCCGCATCTAACACATGAATATGAAAGGATATATATACTTTCAACCTGGCATTTCCACTTAAACAAACTGCAATCAATTATCCGTCGTCAGCAGCCAAAGTCAATTTTCTCTGTGCGTGAGGAGGGGAACGTGCGGAAGAGGCTGATAATTCCCGGGGAGCATGTGGCCGAGTGTTTCTAAGCAACCCTGTTCCAGCATCTTCCCGGGTGAAAACAAGGGGAAGAGTTTGAACTGCAGGATGACAGAGCCCAGAATACTAATGATGAGGCAAGCACAGGCTGTACAGACCTTGTGGGCAAACTGGGAACGGCTCTCAGTTCAAACAAACTTTAATTAAACATTAGTACTCTGGTCATAGAGTCAACCCAACACACGCAGATTCTGGGGCTGTCTGTCCACTCAAGTTAGTGTGCTCTTCATTAACACATCTGTACAGATAGTTTAGCAAATGATTGGGGTGCGTGTGTGTGTGTGTGTGTGTGTGTGTGTGTGTGTGTGTGTGTGTG
>NC_022011.1:34806549-34819770 GCF_000317375.1 Microtus ochrogaster | reverse complement strand
GTGTGTGCGTGTGTGTGTGTTCTGGAAATTGCTGGGTTGTGGGGCACGTTCCAAATATATCCACTTCCTTTCTGTGGAATTTCCTCTGGAGAACATGTAAACTGACCTCGTCCTTAAGTCGGCATCCCTGTGCAAGGGACCTTGTATGGAGCTGCGTGTAGAAAGCTCTCTGACGAGCTGAAATGGAGCTCTGAGCCCGTGTCAGCAGCCAGCCCACTGCAGAAGGCAGCAGGAACAGCCAGCGGGCAATGCAACAACCATTAGCAGCTCCTGCTCTGGGCAGACTGTTCTCCCCATGGCTGTGCACAGCAGAGCAGCAGGTCCCTCTTTTTCTGTCTGGGAAATAAAATGGGGATAACCTCTCAACAAATCCCCATGGGACTCAGGGGAAGGGGGGTACCGTCCTTAAGTGTTATATCTGGGCTTCATGCTATCTATGGAGGTGAAGCACTTACTCAACATGCCAAGGGATACTATAACAAATGTTTTAGAAACAGATTATCTGGAGCTGGAGGTTTGGAAATCTAACACCCAGTTAAAAGCAGGTGCAATGGCAGGTGTCTGTACCCCAGCAATGGAGGGAAGAATTCAGGAGAACCCTGAGTTCGCTGGTTAGCCAATCTAACCAAATCATTAAACTCTGGGTTCACTGAGAGAGCTCGAAGGATAGTGAACAACTCACAAAAGTCAGCCTTGGCCTCTATGCACACAAGTGGGTAGTTACAGTCATATACACTATAGAGGCACACATATATACAACGGGGAGGGGGCAATAAACGTCAAAGACTCCAACTATTGCCCTGTGAATGTGTCTCGGCAAGAAAAATGGATGTAACTGGAGACAATTATATTCCCAGGTTGTGTGTAGGTATATGAACCACGTACATATAGAGGAGGCGAAACATTCAGTAAAGCCGCGTAAAGGGGCAAAGAGAGCAAGGGGAGGGGAGGAGAAGAAGAGAAATGTGCTCAGCACACAATTTGTTCATGTGAGAAAGCACCAGTTGTTTTAATCTCAAGAAGAATAAAGGGTTTCCAGTTGTACTCAAAGCACAGCAAATGTGTAAACACTTCTGTGTTATGAGCAATTCCCGCAGAATTTTTGAATAAATAAGCCATAATAATAATACGCCTAATGTTCAGTATATCTTCATTTCTTTACAGAATTCTTAAATTATGCCATTTTTCTCAAGCCAAATGGCCTGAGTTCAGCTGCTCAGGACACAAATATAAGCTACACAGGGCGGCTGCTGCCTGTAAGCCTTACGCTGGGTAAGCGGAGGAAGGAGGACAGCAGGGTCTCCCTGGCTGGCTAGTATAGCTGAAATAGTTCAGGTTCAGGTTCAGTGAGAGATGCTGTCTCAAAAAAGTAAGATGGCGAACCAAAGAGGAAGACAGCAGACCCTGACCTCTGGCCTCCACATGCACACACAGACAAATGCAGCTGCACATGCACATGTGCAAATTTAACACAGAACTGTAAAACATGCGTCATGAGGTAAGCAGTCTGCTGGCCTCTGTGTCTTATCTGATTGTCACCTAACAATCGAAAGGGAAGTTCCATCAGCTTGTGTATCAATCACATAAGGGCACCGTGGGCTGGATGTGGTCAGCCACAACAGAAGCTTGTGGAGCCAGGTTTCTGTCTAAACAGTACACCCTTCCCAACTCTCATGAGGGATCTGAACTTAACCACAAGCTAGCACCTGAGGAAGGACGTATGTCCTATACTCCTAAGGGTGACGCTGTTACCAGTCCCTCAAGCAACACGCCAGGCCCGATGTTTATATAAATGAAAAAAATTAATATTTATTTATTATGTATACAATGTTCCTCCTGTACATCTCTATGCCAGAAGAGGACACCAGACCTCATTCCAGATGGTTGTGAGCCATTATGTGGTTGCTGGGAATTGAACTCAGGCCCTCTGGAAGAACAGCCAGTGTGCTTAACCTCTGAGCCATCTCAAGGCAGAGTCTCTTATAGCCCAGGCTATGCTGAAACTCACTGTGGAGTAAATAACACCTTGAGGTCCTCATCATTTCCAGTGTTGGGATTACAGATGTACCTCACCACGTCCAGTTTACAAACTCCTGAGGATTCACCTCAGGGCTCCACAGCTGCTAGACAAGCCCTCTAGCAAAAGAACCACATCCTCCACCCTTATGTGATGTTTTTCACTTGTAAATCATTTCTGACTGAATTAATACTGCTCATGGGGAGAGGTGCTAGCAAAGGAGGCGGCACAAACTGGCTAACAATATGAGATGTAAGAAATCCACCTATACAAGAGGAAGTGTGTGGGCTAGAATATAGCTCAGTGCACGGCATGTGCTCAGCATGTGTGGGTCCCTCTAGGGAACCCAGCAGCAAACACACAAGGACATACATGCATAGAGAGACACACAGACACACACACACGGGGTGGGGAAACCACAAGCTCTTTGGAAAGCCCAGACTTGTCATGTGGTGGAGCCGTGAGTGTTGGGGGAGGACAGTCCCTTTGGAAAGCCTGGACTTGTCTTACTGTGGAGCTGTGGGTGGTGGGGGAGGACAGTCCCTTTGGAAAGCCTGGACTTGTCTTACTGTGGAGCTGTGGGTGGTGGGGGAGGACAGTCCCTTTGGAAAGCCTGGACTTGGCGTACGATGGAGCGGTGAGTTAGATGCTGAGGGTGGATCTGGCTGGCTGGTTCTGGGTCAGAAGAGTGATGTCACAGTAACAATGTTACAGGTCACCCTTCCGCTGCCCACAGCTGCTATTTGGCATACCTGCCAACTGAGGCGTGCATGGCTGGCTCACTGACTAACAAACCACATTCCCTACATCACAGCAAGCTATTTTCACATTAAGTCTGAAATGGAAGGAACAAAAAGAATAGAAATCTGCTATCAACTGTTTAAAAATTTACACCAAGAACCAAGGAATTCCCCAGTAGAAAATAAAGGCTGTTGGAACTTCCATTATGTGAATTTATTGCCAATCCAGTCATCTTAAAAGTTGTGCTATAAAACATATTGTCCTTTGCTGTTCCAAAATAACATTTTGGGGGCGGGGGAAATGATGACTTTCTTAACGCCATTGCTACAATGTTCTTCCATTCTCTAAAACCAAATCGAAACACTTTAACAAAACAGTGAGCTGGAATTCGCCCACTGTCTTCCAGACCGTTATTAGGTCGACTGAAGATGGGGTGATGGGGGCAGGGGTATCACAAACTGCTCCAATGGGAAGCTGCTTGCATCTCTTCTTGAAGACTCTGGAGAGAATGTGGCGCTGAGCTCAGAAGCAGAACAGAAACATAATCTTAACCTTACTAGCTCAAAAATGATTTGTAAAAAACAAGGATGTTCTCCACTCTATTGTATCCACGTGTGTGTGTGTGTGTGTGTGTGTGTGTGTGTGTGTGTGTGTGTGTGTGTAGATATAGATGCAGATGTAGATGTAGGTATAGATAGATGTAGATATAATGGATGGACTGCAAAGACCACAGATGCACCCACCACTGGGCTCTCCTGCTCTGTGAGGATGCCTGCGCATCACTCTGCAGCAGGTGTTTCCACGTCAGCTCTGAGTAGCACAAGGTGACAGCTAAAATGCTATGTAGCGCTTCCCTAAGCCTCACGGCGGACACCAGATGGCCTGTACCTGTCCATCCCTTCTGCTTCCAGACAAATATGCGTTAGGGCTGAACTCGGGAGCCGCCTTGGGCCATGAGGTGAGCGCTCAAAGGAGACAACATTGGGATGGGTATTGATTGACACTGAGGCTCACACACCAACCCCAGACTGCAGGGTGCTGGACTTGTTTGACATAAGAGAAAAAGAAACTGGGTTTAAACCGCTGCTTAAGATCTGAAAGTCTTAGGATAATATATCACCATATTTAATCCCAAGTAAAAGGGCAAATGGTGCACCAAAATTCCCACACGAATGCTTAATTAACTAAACAAGGAAGGTATAGCCAGCCTGGAATGACATGGGATTTAAATCAAACTACGCACAAACCGGCAAAGCAAAGCATCACTGAGAAAACAGAGCTACTCTGTTCTCCCAACAGCACGGGACCTGCTGCAGAAGTCGCAGGACCAGGATGCCCAGCTTCCTAGACACTCTTTGGGTTTTCATTTCCTGTTTACAGGAAAACAGGTGGGACGGTCTGTGCTCAGGCATTTCCAGCGCAGCTTCTGCTATCTAAAGCCTCTGCACACTCTCTACCCCAACTCTCTGGAATGCTCTATTGGACAGTTAATCAGCCTGGACTTCTAAACTGAGAAAAATTGAACCCAATCCATCAACTCTGACATGGAGCTAAGAAATTGATATTAATAGAACATAATTAGAAAATCTTGTATCCAGAGGTCTTTTGTAAACACCTACAAATGATTTTATTATTAATTTCATCATAAAGTAATCAGAACAGGAAAGGGGATGTTTTCCCTCCCATGAGCAAAGTCCAAATATTTTCTTTATAAGCTGACATTTTTCTTTAAAAATAAAAATGAACACAAAATAGGGTGTAATTTTAATTCTTTCATTTCTAACAAATATATATCAAGAATGCCATAACTTCTAAATATTTTGCTTACTAGAACCAGGGTGTATATAAGCAATCAGTGTGGCAAATTCTCCAATTCATACTACAAAACCTACACACGATACAATGGGAAGCTATGGAGACACCCTAAATGCCTTATGGAGCTCTTGAACTATTGTTTCTCCAAGGTCAAACTAGACAGAAGCATTTCACTAGACATCAAAGGTGTGTTTCCGTCACTACAGCTCTGCAGACTAAAACCTTATCCTTCTTATACAGATATGTATACCTCTAACTGCTTCCTAGCATGGAGAATGGACATCCACCACCAAGACACCAAAGGCCAACGCCCTTCCTAGCATGGAGGATAGGCATCCGTCACCACGCTGCCAGAGACCAGTGCCCTTCTTCAGCACCTGGGACCAGTCCACAGAAGAATAGGGCATCCAGTATCCAAAATTTCCACATGAACTCAGATGTTCTCTGACATGGCCAGGTTTCGTGGGTCTGCAAGGAAACCTTTTTCTTCAAGGCCTTTTTCTTTCACATTTGCTGTTGAAACACATCTCCGTTGGAAAGGTTCACAGCTGAAGAAATTCTTGGTTTGTCCAGTCTAAATACCATCTAATTATGGCTGATAATTGGATGAAACCCATCAGACAAAATGTACAATTCATCAAAGCATCTGCCTGGTATGTTTCCATTATTGAGACTAGAGAGCCTGAAGCTCAAGGCGCTCCAGTCTGTATTCAGAATCAACTGCCATCAGATCCCTACATCTGGAAACATCTGATCATAGCCGTCTCCTTCGCGGACCCCAGCAGTACGTGACTTCTCCCCAGACGATACCAATCTGCTCGCACAGAACAATCCTTTTCACTTTTCTATTACAGACACTCGCGTGCATGGTCCCCTTGCTCCACTGGCGCTAGCATGCATTAAAAGCAGACAAGAACACTTCACCTGCCATTGTCTGCAGATCTTATTAATACACTGCCTCCCTAATTCTTCCAGGTTACTAAAGAAAACATACCTATTATCCTGCAATTTCCCTCAATTTGGCCTGTTTTCAGTAATCATACATCTTGGACAATTCATTTCATGCTCACCCTCGCTTTTATACAATCCAATTCATTTAGCACGTAGGATTTCAAAAACTTTGCTTTCTCGGAATTATTAGATCTACCAGCGACAGCCTTTTTTTAATCAAGTAATTCTATAAAGCGATCAAGGCAAGCAATCAGGTGTTTGTGTGATGATTGCTGCTTCCCAGCCTTCTGTCATCTTCCATTATCTTATAGATGCTTACCCAGTCTTGTTAATGCTTATTTCATTCCTCTATTAGGAAAACTGAAAGTAAACCAGCTAGATGATAGTTTTTCTTTTTAAAAACAATCTGCTGTATTTGTGTCATGCATTTTGCTATTTCTGGCACCACCCCCTATGCCCACCCCACAAACTCTGGGAATCCTCAGGTGACACCATCTGTATGAGAGGAATAAGGTGACCGTGACACATAGGTGCGACTTCCACGGTTGCAGGGTGCACACACTTCCTAGCATTCAAATGGTTCTGTTCAACCTTCAAGGGTCTGTAACTCTCATAACATTCAGGTATTCTTGAGGAAATGGGATCACAGACATTTACCAAGGGGAAGATCATGTAAGAACCCAGGAAGCATGTAGCTGTTTACAAGCTAAATAGACTACAGAAAGATCCAGCGCTGCCAGCACCTTGGCCTTAGGTATCCAGACTCCCTGAGAAAATAAGCTGGCTGTGGTACTCTGTAAGGGCGACCCTAGCACACCTAATGAACCTAAATGCACCTACAAAGCAAAACACATCAAAGGACACAATGTTTCTTCCTGTTTCCAGGTCCGCTGATGAGGGGGAAGGGGGAAAAACCAAGATCTAAAGATTCTCCACTGGGGACTGGGGAAAGGACTTCACACAGAAGCATGAGGACCTGAGTTCAGATCCCCAAAACCACGAAAAAGCCAGGTGTGCCAGTGCACAGCTGTACACCCACAGCTGAGAGGAAAACAGGAGAACTTGGGCTTTGCTCCTCAGCCAGCTGAGGCCGTCAGGGAGCTTGAGGATCAGTGAGAATCCCTTCTCAGAAAATAAGCAATTGAGGAAGACGCCCCAATTGACTGTACAGACCCAATAAACATCGCTATGCTTATTTATAATTCCTATATAATTCCTGCACACACTAGGATTTTGAAGGGAAAGGGAAGTAGAAGGATGGCAGAAGGCATCTCACGGGTGTTGCGCACTTGAAACCTTAACCACTTAGGAGCAAACACTGATGTTTCTAATGTGAGCATGGGGAGAAGACGCACAGGTCTAAAACTGGCTGCCCTGTTTCCGCTTCTCTGAAGACGGCGCCCACCATCAGCCAGAACCACTTCATAAATTCCAGCTACCGTTCTCGTGGGTGTTCAAGTACATGAGTTCAATTAGACCTTGCATGAAAGGTGACTTCGGTTCATTCCCGAGTCCATCAGTCACTACAAGTGGAGTGTGGGCCCTGCCGGCCAGGGGTGCTTCTGGGCATGGCTGCTGAGGACCACTTACCAATCACTCTGCAAATCTCGCGGAAACCTGAAGCCAAGGGAAGAGTGGAACTCGGGCTGGCACTCGATAAATCCTAAGAATTATGACAAGCCCAGTGTGGCATTGCACCTACTTGCTTTATGGAATATAGGCAGTGCTGGTTGCCTGACTTTTTTTGTTTTCCTCTTGTTTCCAATTTCCCCCCTTTAGGAAAACGGGGCAGAGAAATACACCAAGCCTTATTTGCAAGGGGTGACAGACACAACCCATCCATGATCACATTTTCATTGATTCACAATGCAATTCTGCTTATTATTTTTAAACTGAGGGTGGGAGGAGGGATTGGGGACTTGGCTTAAGGGCCACAGCTTTTCACTTTTGCATTAGCGGAAGGAGAGCACTGTTTTCCTTCAGGCAGCGTAGGATCGCTACCTATCAAGAAGCAAGTGGAGGACACCCTTCTTGGCTTGCAGAGGGGAATTAGATCTAAAATAAAATGGCTCCTAAAAGCAGACACAGTGGACTGGCGTGTCCAAAGACAAGGGTGGTATATCTTTGGTTAACTTCTAGGGAAGTCTGTTTCTTTAAAAAGTATGACAACAAATGTCTTCCCCTCTGCTGGGCCGGGGCAGCAGCCACAGAGAGAGGTGAGGAAAGCTTGTGAAAACACAAAACATAAAATAATAATAAAGAACCTCTGGTCTCTGTATGGCTATTGATTACACCTACAGCTCCCCTCTGACTCCACTGACCTAATCCAAATCTTAAAACTATTGTGTCAGGACCAGAGAATGGCCTGGATGGGAAGGGTCAAGCAGGAACAAGAGAAAATGAGTTCTTGAAGCAATTCTGTCCCCAGCCAGAGCTCCCAGTCTCAAGCAGCAGCTCCCTCGGGCCCTTTCCACTCACCCCACCACACGTCACAGCAACCATCTGCCTTCGAATGCCACCTTCTGTAGCTATGGCTTCTTCTGAGAAATGAATAATATTTACTTTATGTCTGCATATGCCCTGCGTTTCTACACCATGTAGCTCTGGGCAACTGTTTGTAATAAGCAAGCATATCTTTCTATTTTTCCTCTACTAGGACTGGGGAAAGGAGACACAGGATGAGGCTGAGGGTTTGTCTCCTCTCCTCCTCACTCTCCCATCCATCCAGCACTGAGTGTCCATCACACACCAATTCCCATTCCACGCACATTGTTAGGCACCACAGTGAGTCCCACAAACACCCTCTTGTCCTGAGGTCACATAAAAACACTAAAGCCTTAGACAATAAAGTAAAAACCGCAACATAAGGATGGTTTGTTAATCCCAGGAGAGCTGCTCTGCGTATCAAGACCACAGGCATAGAGGAAGAAAAGTCTCAGCAGAGAAGAAAGGAAGAGCAGGGCCCTAACATGGGAACCAAAGCAGAACAAAAGCCACTCAGAGGAGAGAAGGTGCTGCCCGTGCGGACAGAATGTGGGCCGTCAGAGGGGGTGAAGGGCACTGCTTTATGACCAAGCTTAGGACTTGAACAGGACCGCCACAAGATGAGACACTTGAACAGCAACAGGCCCAAGTAGGGTCATGGATAAGCGATCCATCACAAAAAGCCCCAAGGTCACCACGCCAAAGATGAAGACTTGGGCACAGACAAAGGGAGTAAATCCCATCACTCCCAAGTTACTGACTTCAGCTGTGGCACAGATTCAAATTTAGAAACCTCTAATGCTCATGAAGTTAAGGAGAAATTGGCCATTTTTAATTCAGAGTCCTCCACAATGTGGACAAGATATAGCCCTCCCCTAGATTGTCACCATTGGTTAGCAGTTCTCAGAATTTGTTGTTACTCAACAAGACGAGTAAATTCTACAATAGGAGCTGGTAGTTAGGCTGTAAATCACTCTTTTTGTTTGCGGGGAGGGGTGGTCTCCTCTCTCTAAAGAGCTAGACCAGGTAACATAAACAGACTCGGTCAACAGGGATTGGTATCTGAGGGTCTCGGGACACTGTTTCTGCTCCTCCTCAATGCACACGCACTCAGGAAACAGCCGCTGGGAGTCTATCTCAGGTTCTGTTTGGACCCTTCAGAAGCAAACATGAACGACGTGAAAGAAAATGGCCCCTTTTTAAGGAGTGGGCTGAGAGGAAGACGCAGGGTGTTATCAGTGCGCACTGAAAGCAAAAGTAAGACTCAGAGAGGGGTACAGACAGAAATGACAACAGATGGAACTCTAGAGATGGATGGATGCAGAAACTAATGCCACGTGACGGAACTTCATACTATTAGCAATCAGTTTTAAGTACTGAAAACATCTGATAACAGGTCTAAAATTACACCAGTCTATGTCAACACATACATACACACACTAAGTACATATTTACTTAAAGGGCATCTGCTTGTCAGAGGTATTAGAACTGAACCTAGGGCCTTAACATACTCAACACACACACACACACACACACACATATATACATCATGGGTCTTACATTCAAAGTTTCTATTGAAGGACGGCTTAAGTCCAACCAGTATTTCTTGAGGACTGTGTTATACTAGGTATGTAGATCAATGAGTGGATTATGGTAACAAAACATAGAGCACGCACTTCATAGTTAGCTCAGGATCACTGCCGGAGTGAATGTCTGGCCCGTTTCTCTGAGGAGTACGTAAAAACTCATTTACTTAGGAATTCATTTCTGCTCTTCAGGACTTGATTCTGTTCCCCAGCTAGATATCGTGAGACCAGAGACTCGTGGAAGGTGCAGAAATCTCCCTATTAAAAAGACGGATAATTCTTATGTGCATGAGCTCCAGAGAGGAAGGCAGCTGTGCGGTTTTACAAGCCTAGGCGTCTCAGCAACTTAAAGCCAAACATTTTTCATGGATTTACATTTATTGGAGCTTACGGTTATGACTTATGCCTCTCCCCAGAATCGAATAATAGCTTCTTTCGGAGCCTCAGATAGAGCAAAAGAAAAGCTTACTACCTTGTCACGCACGGGTAAGCCCTGGGGGCAGTCAGAGCACAGAAGGCACATTCTGTTAGTGGAGAGTTCCTGGTCAGCCAGAGCACACTGCTCTCAGGACACAGAATAGGGGCATCCATTTGCAAAAACACTGCCTTTGAAATGCCCTACAATTCACTCAATTTAATAAAAGTTACTTTTTAACTCCTATTTCCAACTACTAGAAAGTCTCAATAAAATCACAGAGTCAGCCGGGCGGTGGTGGCGCACGCCTTTAATCCCAGCACTCGGGAGGCAGAGGCAGGCGGATCTCTGTGAGTTCGAGACCAGCCTGGTCTAGAAGAGCTAGTTCCAGGACAGGCTCCAAAACCACAGAGAAACCCTGTCTCGGGGAAAAAAAAATCACAGAGTCACTTCTGTATGAAGTGAACTCTCTGGCTTGCGTCTGAAGTTGCCCACGGGCTACACGCACAGCCTACAGGACCAGCGCTTCCTCGCTCCCTTCCTAGGACTCTACAAGCACCCCCAGAAATCCCCAGAATGGGGAATGAGTGTACAGAGAGGACCACTGCATCCAACAAGTCCTTTTGGAAGGCAAATGAAGACAATGGAAAAAAAAAATGGGATTTTTTTAAAAGTTTTATTTTATTGTACTAGGTTGTTTATATAAGGCCACTTTCACGCGAGTATATAACGGACTGAAATCACACTCCCCACACCCTCTACTTGCCCACTCCCCAGTCCCATTGGTCTCCTTTGTTTCCTACAGCTTCGCTGGTTTCCATGACAGCTGTACACACATGATCGCATGTGTCTATATAAAACATGGGCGCCTCAGACGAGGGAATATAGGTGACACTTGTCTCTGTGGAATCTGTGTACATGCAGTGCGTGCACCGTGGGTATCATGGGAAGCCAGCGAAGAAAACCAGGTGCTCTGCTCACTTACTGTTTCCTACCTCAGTCAGGGATCTATCACTACCCTGGAGCTGGTCCAGCAGTCAGCAAGCCAACAGTACTGCCTCTGCCCTGACCGTACTGAGTTGACAGGAATGCCCATGACTGACTTTTTTGTGATGCTAGGATCCAGACTCAGGGCCTCAATCTCGCACAAGAAGCACTATTCCCCACTGGCCCATCTCACTAGCCTGGTATTTATCTGAGACTTAGTTAATTGGCTTGATATGATTTCCTCCAGTAGCACACATTTTTCTGCAAAACTTTGCTCTTCTTTGTGCATGAAAACAATCTGTTGTGTGTGCGCACATTTTCTTACACACTCCTTTGTTGTTGGGCCCCTGGATTGTAAATAATGCTGTAATAATTGCAAGGAAGGGCAAGGGAGAGATGGCTCAGGAACGAAGAGCACTTGATGCTCTTGCAGGTGACCTGAATTCAATTTCCAGCACCCACACCAGGGAGCTCACAACTGCCTGTAAGCTCAGTTCCTGGGGCTCCAACACCCTTTTCTGGCCCCCACAGACATCTGCAACAAACATGGTGCACAGACACACACTCAGGCACACATACACAACACATAATAAATAAACAGCCCTTACAACAAACCCAGAGACATTAAGAATGGGTTTTTAACATGAGAGCCTTCGGCTTCCTCTCCAGTTCTGACTTTTCCATGTGCCATCTTTGGGAGAAGACTCTCCAGGCTTGCATGGCCCCTGGAGGATACACCCTCCAAATAAAAAAGGAAATATGTAATACACACAGGACCAATTCAAGTGAGCAGACAGGTGGTAAAGGTCTTCACAACAGTGACCGATCGTTCGTGTTTACTGTCAACCTGAGCAGACTGAGAACCATCACAGAAAGACCTCTAGTGTGGCCACAAGGATGTTTCTAGAAAGGTTCAGTTGAGCTGAGAGGCTTGTCCTAAATGTGAATGGCACTGTCCGGTAAGCTGGGGTCATGAACCAAATGAAGAGGACACAGGCTGGGCCACAGCATTCACTTCCCTCCTGCACTGGGCGGGCTTGTTCACTCTCCTCCTCCCTCCTCCTCCTCCTCCTCCTCCTCCTCCTCCTCCTCCTCCTCCTCCTCCTTCTCTCTCCCTCTCCTTCCCCTCTTCTCTCCTTTCTCTCCTCTTTCACCATGCCTTGAAATCAACCATGGATTCTCGGGGCCAGTTATGGAAGCCCCTCCTAGCTTTCCTCCATGTAAACAACTGAATCACTTGGGGGAGAGAGGAGAGGGAGGGAGGGGTAAGAGAGAGAGAATAAAGTTTATATATCCTGCAGTAGTATAAGTTAAGTTTTTCCATTGAACTAGACAACATCTTGACACTTAGCTATCCAAATATGAGAAGTTCATTACTTGGGGTTTAAAGACTCTGTATCAGTTTATAGATTAGAATTCCGGGGTGTCTTTTCTACTCTTACCTCAAGTGCAAAGGAACTGACAGAGATAAAACCCCAATTTAAAGCCAGGCATGGTGGCTGGGACTCCCAACTTTGGGAAATGGAGGCTGGTGGATTGCAATGATCTAAAGACCAGTCTGGACTCCTCTGTAGGTGTGCTCTGGGCTATTCTGGGATACATGAGTAAAACCCTGTCTCACAACCCAACTGCAACTCACAAGATGAAGTAAAATAACACTTAACGTTGTCCTCATGCTGCATATCCCCTTAGCAAGCAATTAAGGGGTCAGAGAACGGCTCAGTGGGTAAAGATGCTTCTCTCTGAGCCTCAGAACCCGAGTTCAGTTTCCAGAACCTGCGTAACGGAAAGACCTGATTCCTACAAGTTGTCCCCAAGTCTAGACACACCCACAATGCTATTTGTAAATCTACTGGTTTAACAACTGAAAAACACAGTACTCGTTTAGACCCAGACTTAACCTTCAATTAGTGTAGTTTCTAAACTCTAAGGCAGGTTAAATAGGAAAGCATCACCATGGATCAGGGGAGATGACACATTCCTGCACATAACCTTGGGAGTGTTCAAGTTTGACAGCAATCTGTACAACCAAATGTTTGCTCCGGCGCAAGAAAGGGAACCTGCACAGTTACACATATATAGCTCTAGCTTTTCCCTTCGGCTACAAACACTGAGGGTGCTCAAGCCTTGCAGAAATCGCCCATGTGCACCACAGGAGTCAAAGGCAATTCTGAAAGGTGGGGGGATGAGGAAGGGAAGGGAAGGGAAGGGAAGGGAAGGGAAGG
>NC_022011.1:34792418-34806449 GCF_000317375.1 Microtus ochrogaster | reverse complement strand
AAGGGAAGGGAAGGGAAGGGAAGGGAAGGGAAGGAAAGGAAAGGAAAGGAAAGGAAAGGAAAGGAAAGGAAAGGAAAGGAAAGGAAAGGAAAGGGAAGGGCTCCTCCCTCCAACACAACCTCAGAGAGAGGTTAGGGGTTGCAGTACCAATTTTTAACGTATTATCTAAATCTTGAATAAATCTAGAAAGAGAGTGCTAAACAGAGCAGGGATTTAATGAGCTTCAGGCATATAAATAAGAAATTGCTCCCAGCTGTAGTTCCAACAGTGGGTGGGTAAGTTTTACAACCCCAGAGAGGCAAAGCCATTTCAAGGGTCTGCTTTATCAAAGGAACAATGAAACCCTCAGACTGGAGGATCAGGGACCCTGGGGTGTGAAGAGGATGGGGTGAGTTGTTAGGGGAGGATTGTAGCAAGCCTGGGTGAACATGGAAAAGCCAGGGTGGCTGTGGAGGGTGTGGTGGCTCTGTAAAAAAAGAGAACAAGAACGGCCATAGAGGCCTGGAAATGCCAGCAACTCAAGAGATACACAAGTGCGCCTCCTCAATCTACCGTCTGCTTCCTCTACTGCTAAATCGTTGCAAGAATTTTCTCTGTGGTTTTGTGTTTATTTTGTATTTTGGTCTTCATTTGCTTTTGAGACAGGGTTTCATGAAACCAGTGGGTCCTAACCTAGATTCGCCCAGATTAAGAGACAGATGTATTGTTTTTGTGGTGAGAAGCAAAGTTGAGAAATCTATTTCAGCATCATTCTTAGTTTCCAGAGGCCAATATGAATTATAGAAAGGTGGCACCTGGGTTTCTTCATTTCACACAATTCCCCCAATGGACAGATCGTTAGCTAATCCCATCCATGATGTCACTGCATTACAATCATAGAAATTCCATTTTTTACCAACAAACGTACAACGCTCGTCATCACTTTTACAGACATCCCTCCAGGTGACTACCGTGCTTCACAGACACAGCGGAGACAAAATGATGGCAACGCTCCCAAGATGAGACTCGAGCAAGGGATGCTGCACCAACAGCAGGGAATCTTATCGTGTACCAGCTAGAACAGCTGAATAGCTAGGTCATTCCTTGTGATGGAGGGAGGGGAGGTTAACAGCAAGGCAAAAATGGATGGATAAGTAAAGGGGTATTTTACGTCTCACACAAATTCCCTGGTGATGCCTGCTCTTTATACTCAATTTTCTGTTGCAATGTATTGGAAGGGGTGGGAGAGAAAAGCTCCACTTTCAGCACCTGGCAGGTATCTCCAGGAGGGCATTTTACAATCTGTGGAAGGGCCAGAGGCCATCTGACCAGGACAACTCTGACTCCAGGAACTCCACCTCAACTCCCTCTTCACACCGCCCACACCCAGCAACGGAATGACCCACTCCCTGCCTTGTGAGAAACACATCGTCCACCTGTACACACTCGCCACTTTAGCTTGGTGGTAAATATTCTGAAGCAGTTGTTAAGTTCAGAACAAAGTGCCCAGTCAATCATTCCTTATTGGGCCTAAAATATTGAGCATCCGGTCCTGAGGAAATACCTAACTAGGTGTTGGGTGTTTGCAAATCTTGAGGTGGCTGCTGAAGCTCTGCTTCATGCTAACAGGAATTGGGGTGTGCCTCACGTGACCACAGCGGCCACCAGACCACACTTCTGGCTTCTCTTCACTCTGTGCAAAGGAAGCCATGCAGAATCTGAAATGCACGCATATATACACAGGGCTGGTGAGACAACTCTTCAGGTAAGGATGCTTGCCACCAAGCTTGATGACTTGACTTTGATCCCCAGGATCTGAATGGTAGGGGGAACCAACTCCCACAAGTAAGAGATAATATGAAAACTAGGAATCAATGAAAATTATTCCTTTCACGTCATTAAAAAGAAGGCAGTCTCACCAGGCAGCCTCACTTCTTGAGAGCCATGGCCTGTGTTATTCCTCACAAAAGAACACCAGTTAGAATCTTCACTTTTGTCTCATCGGTCAGACAGCCCTCCAATGACCACATCATTGGATCTGTAACATTTCAAACACCGGGGATACGGTGCAATCCAGACACACCTGTGTGTGAGCTAAATAAACATTAAGAGATTAATTTTGTTTCAAGTTGGCATGTCTTCTAAAATGATAGGTGAATTTTTCTAAACACCAGTCATTCTAGATAAGTTTGGAATTCCAGGCATATTTTCAACTCTGTGATTATTTCTGGTCAAATAATCTTAACAATCTATCACTAATTAATATTCAGATATTAAAGCAAGCTCCTTCCCCCATTTAGCCAGCTAAAATGCCCCGGCGAAGTGCGTAAGGACGAGTTCTAAGAGTTCAATGTGAATTAATCTGAAAGGCCTCGAAAAGCAAGGAAGAGTTTGCAGGTGGGTTTTATCAAGCAGAAAACTTAAGCCACCCAAAGTGGGTGGCATCAGTACAGACACTGAATAGGCTCTGAACACTGAAGCCTGCTCTAAGACCAAGCCAGGTTCCCAGACGTCAAACTCTTGGTGACGGATCATGAAAAGAGAACAAAGTTTTGAAACCTGTACAGTGTTTTCAACTTATGAAGTTACAAAGCATTGGGCAATAAGAGGAATAAACTTAAGTGACATAAAATTACTTCTGGAACAATGACCTTCTGGAGAATTATTACTTTCATTAGGAGTAACGAAGTTTCTACACAGTGGAAAACCACCTAACATGAAGAATCCTGTAACGGCAGAGGCGTGCAGGGTTTTATACAAAACATCCTTCACTGAAGCTCTGTTTAGGACAGATTTGCCAATACCTAGAGTTCAGTGTTTGGCCCTTTACCCCTACACTTACAAATGTGCATTCTGTTGGCTACAATGGAAAATTCTATTATATAAGTCTGTGGGAGCCCTCCCAGGAAAAGTCACATGCCATTAATGCGCTCCAGGTTGCTAGCACAACATCCCAAGACTGAGAGCTATTAGGTGCTCTTACAAGCCACACAGTGACTGTGGCCACTCTTCCCTTCAAATACTCCACTGAGACAGACTTGGCAACGCTACTGTGTGACTGTTCAATAAACAACAGAAAAACAATAGAAAGTACTAATTGGGGGTACTTTTCTCTCATATGTGTATCTAGATCTGAATTCAGACACACATGTGTATATATGTGACATAGGAGTAGAGGGGAGCTATTGAGGGGCAGGAGGCTGGCAGGAGGAGACGGGGTGGGGAGGGTAAGAGACATCAAGAAGGTGAATATGAATATGAACTAAGTACAATGACCTGTATGAATGAAAGGATCATTAAAAATTATTTTGTACGTCAACTATAAACTAATGATAATAAATACCGTAGAACTGAGCAATGCTCACTGAAAACTGATCAGGCACCAGGGAATAAAAACTCGTTTAAACAAAAAACTGACTCAATGTAAAGAGTGTACTAACAGAAATCTTGGCCTCAGGGTGAGCCTGAATGTCTGAATGTCACAGGAAGGCTGTGCTGGCCACTGAAGAAGTGACAGAAGAATGTGGGCACAAAGTATGTCACAGTGAGTACCCAGTGGACCCAGCAGTATTACTGTACAGCTGTGTGGTATGGAGGCCACGTTGGGTGCCAATTTGTAGTAAGGAGGCCACTTGTTGGTTCCTGGCCACTTAGCCCTGAAATAATCACACAGAAACTGTATTAATTAAATCACTACTTGGCCCATTAGCTTTAGCTTCTTACTGGCTAACTTTTACATATTAATTTAACCCATTTCTATTCATCTGTGTATTGCCAGGTGGCTGTGGCTTACCAGCTAAAGTTCTGGTGTCTGGCTTCTCTCTGACGCTGCCTCCTTTCTCCCAGCATTCAGTTTAGTTTTCCCCACCTACTCCATTCCCTGCACATAATGGTGATCACAGCATACAGAGGGGACTCCCACATCAGAGCTGTACTCACTAAAGAACATTTGTGGTTCCTAAGGTGTACAGGCATGCCACAAGGATTTTTTTCCCTTTGATAATGTTGCTAGAAGCATTTTATTTCCTTCCAGTATTTTTATTTGTTTTAAGCAACATGAAACTACTGAATGTTACATATAAGGATTCATCCCAAGATCTGCAAAGTATAGTACCCCTTCTCGTTGAAAATATCCAGAGCTTTCACTGTTGGAAAGCGTCCTAGGCCTGTTTATAGTGAGAAATACAGCCAACCTGAAAACAATGTGTGTGTGCACATCTATGTCAAGCAGAAATGTTAAACTTTTAATAGCTTCAGAAACTAAGCAGGTCTCAGAAAACCAAACTCGTACAGCTACAACGAGGGTAACTTTCCTTTGTTTCGTTAAAACCAAAGATCCTTTGTAAAAAGACCTTGTTAATGAAAACGTTCTAGTCCCCAAACAACTCAGAAAAGCTGTGGTGAGTCCTTTCTCGTGAAGCTTGCCAAACTCGGTCTCAAGCACAGAAACCAGCCACCTAAAACCAGGCAGAGCACGGCGGATTTATTATCTTCACTCGTTAATGCTCTGCTGCTCACATTAAGTGAAAATCTGTGGTGGCTGTAGCATTAATTACAGCTTTCCAAAGGTTCTCTGTGTTCGCTGATTACTTATAAAACATAAACACGTATGAATAAACAGTTCCATCATGACTTTGTACATGAAGTGAGACATTACACAGCCTTGGTTAACAGCTAAATTAATTCCCTGTTAAGCAACTGCAGTCCTTGAAATAAAAGTATGAAGAAAACAAGTGAACCAGGGGGCCATGCTTCTGGAAATGCAGAAACATTTTACAAGAAAGCAAAGCCTCCGCAGAGATGCTATCCTAATGAAAGAGGAGGGGAGACGTGAAGTCCCGAAGCCACACAAGTATTCTCGGCGTCTGCACCAAGGAGGGCAAGAAAGGCAGGCTTGGAGCAACCAGAGGAGACACTGTAGGGCTCCCTGCTTCTCAAGCTGGGTCTCAAATGGCACCAGAAAATGCAAAGCCACAGCTATTACTGGGATCTCTTCCTTCTGATAAGACACATCAAATTAAACTACAGAAACTCCCAAGGGAGAAAAATCTGCTTCCAATTGTTAGTTCAAAGGCATCCTCATTTCTTAACATAGTTAGTCTGTGAGCGGAGACTTTTGCTTGCTTTTCTGTGTATGAAGATGTGTTGTGTGTATGTGTGTGGATGACAGTGTGCCTGGATATGTGTATTGGTTAGGGTGTTTGTTTCGGTATCCTGTCTCAGGTATGAACCACTGTTCCCTGCTTTTATTTAGGTGTAGGGAATATGAACTCAGATCCTCTTGCTTGTGCAGCAAATATTTCAGACTAAGCCATCTTCCCATCCCCTGGTTTGAGATTTTGAAAGGAAATCATTTAAAATTACTAGGCATCTCTTCTGTAAAATGTTCTCAACTACATTCATGTACAAAAATTGCACAGTGACAGCCAAGAACGAACAAAATGCTGCTGTCCTATGCTGCGACCCCAGAGCTAAATAAGTAAACGAGTTTGTATAAGTAAAACCCAAGTTTCCTAATTATTTTTTTTTAAATATTCTTTTTCTTTTTTCTTCCTTTTTGTTATTTTTTTTAGATGTATGGGTGTTTACGCACATATATGTCTGTGTACCACATGCATGCCTAGGGCCCATGGAAGCCAGAAGAAGGTGTCAGATCCGTACAATTGGAGTTAAAGATGATTGCCAACTACCATGTAGTGCTGGAAATAGAAACCTTGTCCTCTGGAAGAATAGCCAATGCTCTTGACTGCAGGGTTACCCCTCTAGTTCCTGCCTTCCTAATCTTTATTCCGAAAGATTTAAGAACCTTACACCTGTGTTTAAGTGTAACAATGACTTACCAAAAAAGAACCCTAATAGAGTCTTTAACAGAAAGACCTTTCAGACATTAGATGATGTACAAAAAGGTCTTTTAGAATGCTTTTTACTCTTGGTTGAGAAAACTTCTATAAAACTATATTCCTTTGCCACCACAGTTGAGATAGCTTTTCTCCACTAACAAGATTTCAACGGTGAAGCCAGCAGATAAGAGCACTTCCTCTGACGGTGACAGAGTCACAGTTGGTAGAAAAATTGCAAAGTGGTCAGGGTGTTGTTACCTATCTATGAGTTCATTTTAAAAGAAAATGGATGTACACAAAAGAAAACCCAGAATGAACAAAACATTCAAACTCAGAAAACAGACAAGTCACACGCAAAACTTCAAATAGCTTTAGGGCTTTGACATTTTAAACTGTACCTCACCAGCCTATCTGCACACACCTATGAGACTGATCCTCCCCTGCTCCACAGTTCTATGTGGGGAGGCATCTGTCAAAAGGCTGCCCCTCCCTCCACATGGGCACCACACGGTCCACACCACAAGGCTGGGCACCACACAGTACACACCACAAGGCTGGGGCACCACACGGTCTACACCACAAGGCTCAGACAACACACGGTCTACACCACAAGGCTGGGGCACCACATGGTCTACACCACAAGGCTCAGACACCACACGGTCTACACCACAAGGCTGGGGTACCACACGGTCTACACCACAAGGCTGGGGTACCACACGGTCTACACCACAAGGCTGGGGTACCACACGGTCTACACCACAAGGCTGGGGCACCATACAGTCTACACCACAAGGCTCAGACACCACATGGTCCACACCACAAGGCTGGGTAATATTGCGTACCTCGCAAGGTAACTCTGGCCTCCTCCCCAGTTGCTCCTGTCAGTGATTGCTTCATGGTACCCTAGGCCCAAGTCAATGCTCCCATAACTCAGCTTTCCCTGCCATGGTGCTCGTGAAAGGTCCAGTCTACCTCACAGTCTTAAACATCATTTATGGTCTAGTTCAACTGCATCTTCTTCCAGACATCTCTGCGGCTCTTACCACTGTGCACACGATCCTGGCACCTACGAAGTTTGTTTGGCACTTCAGTTTGTTGAGCAGTGAACGACTTAAATGTGTTGGATTCCTCTGCCAAGTTTTTTTTTTTTTTTAATCTTTTTCATTTTACCACTGCAGGGCTCTTGAGAAGTCCTGGAGCAGAATCAAGAATGTAGGGTCCTACCTTGTGAGTCTCTCGCTACTGGAGACGCAGGAGATTATCAGATTCAGATCATCCACAGCACCCAATGAGCACTCAGAACCTTTCCACGATATTCCCACCATTTACCCCTCCTTGAACCCTTTCCTTCCAGGCAGCTGTTAGCAACCTTTGACCCGCGGCCCCTGGCACCGTGTAAAAACCACACCTCGTCTTCCAGTGGGAGGAACATAAATATTCTGCTGTTGTCTAGAGGGGACTATGGCAGACTATGCTAATGAACAGGAATACACACATATTATGCAAAGTTTACAATATGTTAAGCATCAGATTTCTCCTTAAGTCTACAGAACAGCACAAGGCCTAGACTGTGTACCTGACTTGCTTTCATTTATAATGCATGTAGAGAAAAAAAGTACCCAACCAGGTTATTTAACATTTCACTCCAGTCGGAGGCTTCTCAAGCACTACACGAATGCCAGCTATGTGATCGCTCTAATGCTTATGTATATCTTAAAAGCCAGTGCAAGAAGCAGGTTCTCCTAAAGGTGGCCAGTGTAGCCCCTGCTCTCAAGCAGACAATTTGGGGCTCGTGTTTGTAATCTCAGCCCTTGGGAGGTTCCTGCAGGAGGAGTGCTCCTAGTCTGAGGACAGCCCTTGCTACAGAGTGACATTAGCCACTGACTTAGAGACATACAAAAAGAAACGTATTTATAGAACCTAATCTGGAAAACATTCCCAGAAAGGATCATCATTCATCTAAGAAAAAAATTATTTTTTGACACAGTTCTCATATTTCTATATAAATATTGATTTGGGATTTGCAGGTTGATACTGGTTTAAATTAAAACCCAAAGCCTCCAGATATTGTGAATTAACAGAGAAAGGAATGTGAAATATGCAAATTATGCATTCGCAAGGACACTGCGTGTTCCCATCTTTGACGGGTAGGAAAGAAACTCTACAACAGAATGGTGCTCTCACACCCAGCAGCCTCGAGCTCGACTCATGGGCCCCAAGCTTTTTCTTCCCTCTTCTATGGGTGAAGGCAGAGTCACTGCAGGGACCAAAATGAGCTTGATTTCTAAGCAAGACACCAAATACAATCAGCCCTATCAGGCGACATAAAAACACAAAATAAATTAGGATAGATGAATGTAGAGACATTCTTCAGCCAGCAGATTTTAGTTTCTTTCATAAAAACAAGACGCTTTGGGGAAACAAGGCGACTTCTACACAAAGTGTACAGAAAACACTAGGAGGGGCCTCTGGCGACTGGTCTGCTTGTAACAAGCATGGATAGGCGGGTTCTGTTTCTCGGTGCAGAGTGGTCCTCTCTGATACATCCTTTGCCCCGAGATGACCGCTGACCTGGGTGTGCACGGAACCTGTTCTCGTCGGGGCCCACGCATGTCTACCTGCCTCCCTGATATCATGCTGCAGGCCTGACTCCGCACGCCCCATTATTCACACATGCCACGCATGCATTTTCAGCAACCCTGTGCCGACACGGGAATTTTCTGTATACCTTTTGATAAGCTGTCAAGCTCCTTTTCAAACTCTCAACAATTGTATTCAGATATACACTTTAAATCTCCAACTTTAATTGAAAGTAAGGCTTTTGAATCTGAAATTTCTATGCCAGCTCGTTTTCTTGTGTTGGCTAAACAGGGGTAGAGAGGGAAACCTTGGAGACTGGCATTTTCCCACATTCAACCAAACAGGAATTCATAAGTAATAAATAAAAGGGCGCATCTTCACAAGCAGTCATCAAACCTACTCTTCAGCGTCGGAAGCTGCTCTGCCTCCCCCAGGTACGTGAACCGCCTCCACCAACACTCACCCACCTCTGCAGGGACTCCTTGCCACACGTCCCGGCCCAGAGCCATTTACAGCTAAGATCAGGTATAACCAGATGCACAATGCTGTGATTTGTTCATGGCTTCTTCCTGTTGATTTGGTGAAAGCCTCCCCATAGTGTTCCACCCCCCAAGTGACGCTCTTGCCATGAGTAGGAAGTTCATGGAGGACACTAATGGCATCTAGGCAGGTGGAGCAGTAACCAGAAGGTGAGCTGCGGGTTTTCCGCCTTGCATGGGATGTGCAGGAGTAGAGAACTCCAAAACTAAACTGGGGAGAGCACAGGAGAGGAGCTACACAGCCCAGGGCAGACTCTTCTCAGGCACAGTAACTCCTGCCCAAGGCCACCAAACTGCTACCAACAGTTACTGTTTAAGTGCTGGAGCAGCAATGTCAACCCTGTGACCATCCCAGGTTCCTAACATGCCAAGAGAGCCGGCAAGGTGACAGACACAGAGGCCTTAAACACTTAACACTTAACTTAAACTTAACCCTAGTGAGGTGCTTTAAGCAGACACGAGCATGCATGCCAGACGCTGACTAGGGGATGTGTTTATGCAGCAACAGGAACTTGCTGGGAAAACTTGAATGTGTTCATTCATGTACAGTTACTGAATAGCCAACAGAGAGTAGATCAAGAATTAGGAAGCTCTTCCTAAGAGCCAGATACTGCTCAAAAAAACAAGGTAGGGCATGAAGAAGTGGCCATGCACGCCTTTAGTCCCAGCACTTGGGAGGCAGAGGCAGGCAGATCTCTAAGTTTGAAGTCAGCATGGTCTATAGAGTGGGTTTCTTGGACAGCCAGGGCTACACAGAGAACCCTGCCTTGAACAAAAAAACAAAACAAACAAACAAAAAAGAACTAGGGAGATGTCTCGATGTCACGTTTGCTGCATAAGCAAAAGAAGCCAAGTTCAAATCCCCAGAACCCACAAATAGCTAGGTCCAACAGTGCACACTAGCAACCACAGCCCTGAGACAAGAGGATCTCTGGTCTTGCTAGCCAACTTGCCTTAAAAATATAAGATAGGGAACAATAAAGGAAACCATTTGACAACAACCTCCGGCCTCCACATGTATGTGCAGACATCTGGACCTATTTACATACATACATACATACATACATACATACATACATACATACATACAGAGAGAGAGAGAGAGAGAGAGAGAGAGAGAGAGAGAGAGAGATATTATGGTGCCTGTCACCAACAGCAGAACTGAATTCCGTTCCCACATGAGCTGAGTAGGCAGTGGAGGAGGGGGAGGGACCAGCCCTAGCTCCTTAGCTCATCTAGATGACAGACAGACCAGAAAGCGAATGACTTTGACAGACAGTGCTGTGGCCCGCCCCAATGACAGGGGTTCAGGGGTGGGACTACACCTGCATTCTAATTCTGCCTAATTCCAAGAAGCAAGACTTAAAAATTAGAACACATAGGCCCTCTCTCTGACCCAACCAAAAAGAGGGGGAAAATGAATAAAAACTGTACTGCTGACCCAAGTCACAAGACATCTGCTAACGTTACAGGTGGCTTGAATATTAGTGGCCTACATCCTTCAAATATGATTTTTTTAATCCCCATGAAAAGCCAAGGGGCCTACAAAATCACTGAAAGAACAGGTCTTTAAACCCTCCCCCAAAGGAGAGAGGGCTGTTAAATCCCTCCTCCACAGCCCGCTCTCCCAGCGTAGATTACTGCAGAGTTACGAGGTGAGTGTAAAGGGTCTGACTGGGGAGGAATGCAGGTGAAGGCTCTGCGCAGGCACATGCCCAACACACCATGGGCCTTAGACATCTGTTTTGACAACCACGCGTGATTTACTGCCTCTGACTCTCATATTCAACATTCCCAATATCTTTTAGCAGTTGATACAACCTGCTAAAATAAATTTCGACCACAAGTCACTCATGCGCACCTTAGGAGTCAAAGGCTACACGAATATGATCTCTTTACAGCCCTGGCCAAAAAAGAGAGGAAGTCTTTCCAGGCATGTGTACAGAAGAGGCCATCCGGGATCGCTATGGGAGATTCCCGCCAGCTTGCACACACACACACACACACACACACACACACACACACACACACACGGCACACACACATGGGCACACACACGGCATACACAGGCCAAGGCCACTAGGCATAGAACTGCAAACATTTCTGCTGCCCAGTGTCCACACGGCACTAGAAAGATCTACCTGCTGGACACAACCCTCAGAGCCAACATCAGCTGCAGGCCCAGAAATACCCACAGACTGGTTAGAACTGATGTTTGACCGCACTGTGAGGAAACACTGCATAGAGACGGCTCAGCATCAAGAGCCAGGGATAAAACATTCAATTAGTTAGCACAATCCTGTGTATGACTTGTGGAAAACACAAGTCATACACAATCCTGTGTATGACTTGTAGGGTGGCCCATTGTTAGGATACTTACCTATTGAGCCCATGATCCTGGGTTCAATCTCCAGAAAAACACGTAACACATGCAAGCACGTGCACACACATACACACAGACACACACACCATGCACAGTCAAGACCCTCAGATTTGGGGGTGATTTGTCATTGTTTGAGGTCAGCAGTATGTAACATGTATTCATGCACTGAAACATATGGGCAGTGTGTGCTTCCACACAGAGGGTCTCAGCATCTGCACATGTCTAGATGAACACCCAATGTGTTCAGGAGAGGCTGGGGTCTAGTGCTGATGGCGGACTGCTTGGCTACTGCACACAAGGCCCTAGGTCCATGATGCACAGCACATGAAGTGGATATGAAGAGCGAGTGCATCTGCAAACCCACTCGGACACTCTGGAGATGAAGGCAGGAGGAGGTGAAGCTCAAGACCCTCCTCAGCTACATGGAGACGTCGAGAACAGCCTGGTCTACACAAAGTCCTGCCTCGACAATAAAATAAACAAACCACCAGAGTGCGTCGGCCTCCTCCTTCCTGTGTTCAGCTGAACTTGAACAGATGACCTGGAATTCCAGATGAGCAATGGGACCCAAGAGTCAACACCAACACTGCCTGTGCTCCCATCTGTACGAAACCGCCCTGCTCACCTTGAGAAATCAGGATCCTTCTGCCTCTACCGTTCCACCAGACATAGAGATAGAAACCATGGTCAGGACACCCTGAGAACACCCTGCTGGTGTCCTGGCAGGCATGTCCATGCAAGCTCCCAACCTCAGATGGCTGAGTCAACATCCATGCTCACCCCGACATGCCAGTCCAAGCTGCAGTGTAGCTGCAGGAATGGAGAGTTTTGTCCTCCAGTCCCAATGCACAACTCAACACCGTCAGCTACAGGCACCGCTGGGGCAAATGCCACACTCAGTCTTCTAAACCTGCACACTCCCCTGCCCTTCAACAGTGACCTGGCATCTCCCTCCAGACTGGGCGCAAAAACACCATCACACAGGACAGGAACAGTGGTATCAGATGACAGTACACGGTCGGGGAAGGAAGGAAGACAATTGGGTGTGGGCACCAAGCAACACCAAGCCCAAGCCCCCTTGCCCCTGCGAAGAAAGGTGGCTGTCAGCTACACAGCTGAGACCAGGCAAGGGTCCAGCCCCATTGTCTCTCCCACTGCCTGCCTCCAACCTGGAACAACATACAAACTGCCAGAAAACACACAATGGATGCTCCAACTCTGAATTCATAGAGCAGGGGCTGGGATCTGGCATGAAACAACCAGGCAATTACATTTAAGCATCAGCATGGGAGACCTAAAATTTCACACGGCTGTCAGTTAAGAAAGGAAAGTCATCAGCAAAGCTCTCAGCAGACAGCTCCCTGCTGGAGCTCACTGGACTGTCTCAGGGCATCACAGCCTCCATCATCACAGCCTCCATCATCACAGCCCCCATCACAGCCTCCATCATCACAGCCTCCATCATCACAGCCTCCATCACAGCCCCCATCACAGCCTCCATCACAGCCTCCATCATCACAGCCTCCATCACAGCCTCCATCATCACAGCCTCCATCACAGCCTCCGAAGCCCGGGCCCCACATCCCATCCCCGGGCCAACAGGGCATTGCAACCCCTCCAGCAAACCTCACACCACAGAACAAAAGGGGGTGGGGAGGAGCTGGTGAACAGCCTGACAGCGAAGCAAAGGCAAAGTTCCCAGCATCAGCTTCTGTGGCATTCACAACTAGATAAGACTCAGAACTACAGCCTTCGAAGACAAATTCAAAATGGCTCGTTTAAAAAAGAATAATAATTTAAAATGTGGGTTTCTAAAAATACCCATCAGAAGATGGCTTAGCAGTCAAGAGCACTTGCTGATCTTGCACAGAACTTCAGTTTAGATCCCAGTACCCACGTGGCTGCTCACAACCATCATAACCGTTCCAGGGGATCTTCTGGCCTCCAAGGACATCAAGCATGCACACAGGTAGTATACATCATACATGGAGGCAAATGCTTATATACGTAAAATATAAATCTTAAAAAAAATTAAAATGCCAAGCAGTGGTGGCGCATGCTTTTAATCCCAGCACTTAGGAGACAGAGGCAGGCAGATCTCTGTGAGTTCAGGGCCAGCCTGGTCTACAAGAGCTAGTTCCAGGATAGGTGCCAAAGCTACAGAGAAACCCTGTCTTGGAGAAAAAAAAATCCCTTGCTCTACAAAATAAAACCAGCAGCTATAATTTAACCAAAGCGCTAACATCCTCCACTGATGCAAAAATATAATAAATTATAATTTCCATTAAGACTTTTGTTCTTCCCTCCTTTTTGAGACAGTATCTCCAGTAGCCCAGGCTGGCCCCCAAACCTCTATGAATACACAGGAAGAACTGAACGTCTGATCCTCCTTTCTCTACCAGCCAAGTGCTGAGAATACATCCATGTGCTGCCATGTCCAGCTGCACAGTGCTGGGGACAGAACCTGGGAGCCACTTGCATGATACACAAGCACCAACTGACTCCCACACACTCAATGGGACTTTTCTAACACATTGCTCCTGCTTACACTGAGTTCACGGGGACTTTTCTAATGCATTGCCCCTGCTTGCACTGAGTTTGCGGGGACTTTTCTAATGCATTGCCCCTGCTTGCACTGAGTTCACGGGGACTTTTCTAACACATTGCTTCTGCTTGCACTGAGTTCACGGGGACTTTTCTGATGCATTGC
>NC_022011.1:34772714-34792318 GCF_000317375.1 Microtus ochrogaster | reverse complement strand
CATTGCTTCTGCTTGCACTGAGTTCACGGGGACTTTTCTGATGCATTGCCCCTGCTTGCCTTGAGATGCTGTGAGAAGCAGAGCTCCAGAAAAAAACAGTTCCAGGAAGAAAGGGGAGTGACTACACAGAGATTAGGACAAGTGGTGTCAGGTCACTAGCTCAAAACAAATCACACACACACACACACACACACACACACACACACGCATATGCAAACACGTGTGCACGTGCGCGCACACATACACACAGCCTAACTAGCAGAGAGGTATCTCGTGAGATGGCCAGCTTGGAGGCTCAGGATTTAAAACACCTGACTAGCAGGCAGTCCCTGCCTGTCTCAAGTCTCAATTAGTAGCCACAGCCTGGCCTCTAGCCTGCCTGCTCGTATCAGCAAGGATCTGGTACGGAGTAACAGGGTGCTCCAAAACATGGGGATCACATGGGAAAAAAGGAGGCAGAGGGAACCCTGGGAACATCTTCAAAGCAGCAAGCAAAACAAGAGAGTGGGGGTTGTAAGAAAGGACCCACTAATTACTGAGAACTGTTGGTAACGAAGTCTATACTTACCCCAATTACTATGGCTGTTAAGAGGAGGCGGAATTCTCTATATTCTCTACTATAGAAACATATCCAGGACACACCAGCACACGGTATCACAGCAAGAAGCTATGAGGGGGCGTGGAGCTCAGAGTATTCGCCTCATCCTCGTGTGCGGACTTCTCTAGATTCCCTGCCCATCAACACGAACTACTGTGATAACTAAACAGACCTGCGAGAGCCCCACAGGGTGGGGATCACTGACAGCAGGGACTCACATGGTCCACAGAGAGACTGTATAGTGAGAAGCAAGGAACATGCAGGACAAAAGTGCTCTTCCGTGCGCAGGGCACGGCTGTAGGCAGAAACTCTCACCTGGAGCCCCAGACTCATCTGCATCTGCAGGGTCACCCGAGTCTGGTTCAGAGCCTAGTGGACTGAATGGAAGCCACAGCACACCCTTTCCAGAACGGAGAGCCTTAATTTGTTAGCTGAGTTCCGGTAAAGACTGAGCCTGGAGTGAAGACTAGGCATCGAGATCTGGTGCCCTCTTGTGGCATACAAGCAAACATATAGCCATAACACTATATACATGATAAATAAATAAAACCTTCATTTAATAAAAAAGGGGGGGGAGAGAACAAAAGAAACCGCCATCCCAGTGGGGACCGGACAGACGGCTGGGCAGTGAAGAGCACTTAGTGCTCATACAGAGGACCCAGTTCCAACTCCCAGCACTGCCCATGGTGGCTCACAACTATCTATAATGCCATTCTTGGAGATCTGATGCCCTCTTCTGACTGCTGTGGGCACCAGGCATGCACGTGGTACACACACATAAATGTAGGCAAAATACTCACAGACCCAAAATAAGTCTTTAAATAAATAAATAGTAAAAGCGCCATCCCCGAAGGAATGGGTTAGGGGGAAACACTGAGAACGAGGAGAGCTGGGGGGAGGGAGTGGACACACACGGGGACTTTATAAAGTCTGGTCTCCAGGTGGAGAGTGCCTGGCTGCACAGAAGACTGACTGCAGCTGCCTACAGCTCCAGGACAGGCACAGACAAGCACCACAAGCCCCTATTTAAAACACCACTCGGGATGCAGAACCCAGGCTGAAGAAGGCAGACGACTGTCACACTTGACCGGAGAACAAACGCAGCTCTCTAAGGGCTCTCTCTTCCAGGTCACAGGGTCTGCACTCAACTTACACGGGCAGAGGAAGTGTCAAGGAGTGTCAGTGGTGAGCTGTGATTCCCATGACTAAAAACACTAGCCAATCTACTTAACTGCCCTGGAAGTCAGTACACGCACACGCACATACACTCACAACACACACATAACGCACACACATGCACACATGCCACACACATATGCATACACAAATGTGCACGCATGCACGCGCACACACACACATGCATGAGGGATTCAGACACTTCAACACTTCATTCTACTTTTCTACTGATTCCGTCTCAAAGACTGAAATTCTCTGCTGCACCAGGCGGGTGCGGGACCTCAACACAAACCACAGCACTTGCCGTGGGAGGAGATGTAACAAAATGAGCCGTGGTCAAACTGCAGGAAGATTCTGGAAGTACCCAAGTCTACAAGGCTGATGGTGCGTACTCATAGAGCCTGTGAACATATAGACTCATATTCCCTCAGTGAGATTTTGTGTCAGGGTGCTAAGGGTTATTGTTCTTCTACGCTTTTTCCCCAGCATTTAAAAAAAAATCTATGCCTTTTTGTTTGTGAAAAGTCTTCATTTTGAACCAAGACAGTGGTCAGCCCAGATCTCTGGACATCTATATACATTGCCTGCCCTCTGGCCCATGGAGATTTGGCCTTTGAGCACACAGAGTGTTATTTTAGCACTCTCCCACACTCACCTCTACTATTGCATCCTCTCCACTCCACCCTGTATGGGCCCCTCACACACTCTGCTTCCTCCTCCAGCTTCACACGAACCCCTCCCTCCCGCTGACCCCTCCACCATAAACGGTGATCGGTAGTCACCACTGTGCCTTCAAATGTCACCATTCAGTCCGAGAGGGCCCATGGCAAGAGGCCATAGTATAAGACAGGTTAACTGGACATGGATGGGGGGAGCCTGAAAACTGAAGGTCACACAGTGGCCAAATCGTCACTCAAATCGCCAAGCCAGCACCGCTGAAGTAAACCTGCCAGGTCCCATCAAACCGAATGCTGCCAACCAATTAGTAGAATAAATGGTTTGCCTCATAATGGGCTTTGTGCTAATTTGCCCATGTGGTGGAAGAGAGGATCTACAAGTAGAAGATGGAGCCAGGTGCCATCCCAGGGCTGGGATGGAGGAGGAGGGACACAGGTGTGAGACAGCAGCCCACAGCACAATTGGGAGAAAATCAGTCACACGTGTGACAGAGGAGACGGTAACTCGTCATTGGACACAGAAGCTACTGAGGCAAACGCTTACTAAGATAAGCATTCTGAACTCTAAACACAGCAGCAGCGAGAGTCAGTAAGGAGGGCATCAAGGAACTGAAGATCAAGGGGGTGGGCAGAAAGCCGCCTGCACCACTGATACAAAGAAACTTTAAAGTATGCTCCTTTGCTAAGCAGAGTGTTGCCAAGGCTTCTGCAGGGAGTGGCCTCATTTTGTGCCTGCTTTATCTCCAGAAAACAGTAAGTAAAAGAAACCTGCTGGTCAGGGCTTTTCATGAGATGGATAAATTAGCTGGCGTGCTTTTGTTTTCCTGTATTTTTCATTCTCTTCTAAAGCTAAGGGGAAGCTATGCACAGGCCTACTCTTTCCTGGCTAACCCTTCCTATTCTGACATCCCGAAACGACTCAGAGGATGGTTCTTAAGATGAAATAAAACCATCACCATCAAAGACCTGACACATATTTTGAAGGCCTACAATGACAGCATCCATTAACGCTGCAGCTCACGCCACCCACAAGTGCTGCTCTTGATTGCCAGTGACCCTGTGGATGAAGCCTTACCCTAGAGCCTGACACAGGAATGCTGGGAGTTTTCCATATCGTGTATTTGAGTTTACTGTGCTACTCTGCCACTGGATTTTAGGTGTTCAGTTAATAGCGTGCTTTGTTCTCAAAACTGTGCCCCAACACCTGCCATCTGAGAGAGGACAAGGCTCTTGTGGGGATGGTGCGTTGTTGTGCTGCCCTCTAGTGGTCACGCGAAACAGAGCCAAAATGGGTGGAACCATGACAAAAAAAATGAGCAAAAAAAAAAAAAGGAAAAGGCTGGAACAGGCGATAACTTGAGAGAAAAATATAAAGAGATCACTACTAAAAATTCTTGTTATTCTATTGGCATAAAACGAATTTGCAGGCATGTCACTTCGGACATGTCTACTCCCTTTAAAAAACTTTAAATACATAAATAAATAAATAAAGCCAGGGCAGAATCATCAAGTGCACACGTGTACAAACATGCACACGAATGAACAGCAGCTTTAAGGCAAGAGGACACTGGCAGCCAGGTCTACAGAATGTAATGTTTGGTAAGGCGGCAAGGACAGAGAAAGCCTAAGACGGTGGGGTGGGCAAAAGACGGTGAACCCGCTAACTAGGCAGCGTGATTGAAGACGCAACCATTTCCTTGCAGTAGCAATGCAAACTTCCAATACCAACACTTGAGAAGCTAAGGGGCAGATCACAAGTTCAAGGCTAGCCTGGGCTCCAGAATAGCATTTTCAGGTCAAGGTGGGTAAAACAGTGAGATTTTGTCTACAAAAAGGGGACGGTGCACTGCAGCTCTTTCTCCAGGATTCAGGGGGGGGGGGGGGGGCGGGCGAGCACTTAACAAGCTTGCAATGCTTTTGAGGGTGGCAGGGGTGACACATTAAAGTCACACTGAAAATCAAAATCACTCTCTGAGTTCATATCAGCAAGATTTTCTTTGTAAAAGTCAAACCAAGTCGATAGAAGAGACACAAAGTCGGGCACCCAATGGGTTTAGTAGCAGTGTCTTCCAGTCAGTACGTGCAGGCAGCAGGAAATAGGGGAGTCTCCAGAGATGGCTCGCAAATGCTGTTTGAACACTTACAATAACCTCCATAACGACATCTTAAAATAAAACCTATCTTCACCAAACAAAACAGTTTCATCTGGAAAGTATGTAGACATAGGTCGCTTATCATCCAGCAACAACCTTCAATTACAGACAGACAGCGACCTCTTCTGGTCCATCAAGGAAATTGCCCCAACAAGAAGACAAAGCTTCCATCCCCAGGTAAAACCACAAAACAGCCCGGGTCACTGTCAGGTCCCAAAATCAAGTCTAGAGCTAAGCTTTGAGCTCGTTGTCTTTGATTTGGAAATCAGTTATGACGCAAGTTCGGCCACCTGAAAAAAAAAAACCTTTTCCTCTTGTTGCCACGTACATGCTTTATAAACGTTTCTTTTCCAATTCTGAGCAGTACAAACTATGGTTGTTTATATCTACACTTAGGATCACATACTATCAGTATAATATCTCGGGTCCTGCTCTGGAATTCTTTCTCATCATGGAACCAGGCTTGAAGGGAGATGAAGATTTTGTCAGAAGTGTGCCAGGGAAATGAAATGGGTGTGTGTTATGAACACAAGTCCTTTAACAAAACACAAGAAACACACATAATCCAGAAAAGCTCGCTCCTAATCAAGCAGGAAGAGGAACTTCCAGGCCTGGAGCACACCTGAGACATTGGGTATGGGCTGAAAAACAGATCCAAGCTTCCCTCACCCTGACAAGCAGTTTTTCTCCTCGAGTAACCCAACTATAAACACAAAGTAGAGAGGGGAGCCCCTGCCTGCGGGGGATTTTAATAAAGTACTTAGTAGGGCCAGGTGGTGGTGGTACGTGCTTTAATCCCAGCACTCAGGAGGCAGAGGCAGCCAGATCTTTCTGAGTTCGAGACCAGCCTGGTCTACAGGAGCTAGTTCCAGGACAGGCTCCAAAGCTAAAGAGAAACCCTGTCTCAAAAAAAAAAAAAAAAAAAAAAGAACACACTTAATATTCCATCAAGTACACAGGTTGCCAGGATGGAAGGCCACATATCATATACATAAACAAAACCAACAGGCTGATACTCCCTCCACAAACCTCCCACAGTCTCTGTAAGGGGCAGAAGTACATTCTGACTCTATCTGGGCTAGATTTCCTCTCATACAGATATAACACAGCTGAAACCCAGAGAGCCTTTCCAGCGGGTGTTGAGGATCCCCAGGAATGGCAGCCCTGCTCTTGTCAGGATGCAGAGGCTGCAAACAGGGATCCTCCAAGATCCTTGCATGGCCTTTGTGCCTGAAGAAACTGAACTTTCCATAATACATACCTTTAAAGGGGTATGGTAGTGCGCACCTGTAAATCTACTATTCAGGGGACTGAGGCGGGAGGATCGTGACTTCAAGGATAGTCTTTGATATATGGACAGACCTTGCACCAAAGAAAAAAGATCAAGAAGATGGCTTTCTAATAAAGGACAATTCGGCAACGTCTATCACTATATAACCCACCATTCCTTTCCTAGTTATATAATTGTTAGATATATTTAAACAAGTTTAATATAGTATTGTTTCAATGAAAAGGAAAAGAAAAAGAGGAAGGGAACATGACACCTTAGTAATCATGAAGTTATAAAAATGAGAAGCCTTGGCCGGGTGGTGGTGGCGCATGCCTTTAATCCCAGCACTCAGAAGACAGAGACAGGCAGATTTATGAGTTCGGGGGCCAGCCTGGTCTATAGTCTGAGTTCCAGGACAGTCAGAGTTACACAGAGAACCCCTATCTTGGAAGTGCTCATGCACTAAGTAAGACACCCCAAATTATATGCTAAAATTGTAAAGAAAATTGCCTAAGACCACCCATGCATTAACTCCAATTTTCTATCCATTTAGCATATAACTGCACAAACATGTACAGTTAACTCTGGGTGGGCCAGAGCTAGAGGTGAAGAGAATTTTCCGTTTCTTCCTCAGATTCCCCTGGGAGGTGACTTCTTTACCATGAACATGGTCTATCATTAAAGTAACTACAATAAGACATTTTGTTTATGTGACTACACATTCAGGAAGCCAATGGGTGTGTGGAGCTTCCTACTAAGGGACAGGAGAAAGGGGGGTGACACTCTTATCCTCTTGGCTAGTGACAGAGATAGCAAAAATATAAAACAAATGGAGAAGAGTCCCTGGGGTCTTACCTACCTCTGCTACATTACACTTTAGCAGTTAACTGCCATCTCTCTGGGCTCCTCTTAACTCAGGTTTAACTCCTCTGATCACGAGTTTTAAATGAAATTCTTCACAGACACCAGCTAGAATTCTAATGTGTTCAGAGGTGAAAGACTACAGGAAAGGAAACATACAAACAAACACACATTACTTCAGTTTTTCATTCTGTGCATGTGTACATGTGCGCACACACACACACACACACACACACACACACACACACACAGAGTGACTGGCTACTCAATTCTGAAGCCAAGGAAAGAGAGAACATCCAAACTTTAAACTCACTTCTCCTTTGGGCTGCCCGGGTGGAATCTGCTAGCGACACCCTAGTCCCCGTGACTGCAGCCTGGGGGAGTGCTCTCCCTGCAGCTGGAGCCTACTGAGGAGCCTGGAGGACACACACAGCCTTCACTCAGCTCAGTGGGACTGTTCACGTTTCAATACCTTCAAACTGTTTCATGTGAGTAACAGCTAAATCCCGAGGGCCATCTACGCACTCTGGCAGCTCTCTGGCTATGGTGACATGTGACGGCTTTGTCTCTGATGTCCCAATTCGGCCGATACTGGCTGACATGAGTCAACAGAGAGATTTAAAGTGGGAGGGAAAAGTGTGTGTCAATGTCATGATTCCAGACATGCTAAGGAGCTTCAGACATTACCAGAGTGCACAGGATCCTGGCATTCTTGAAGCTAGCTTGTCTTTTTGGACAAGAAAGCTGCCCCTGGCTTCTACATTGTCATTTAAGAAGTGGGACAATAGCTACACAAAATCTTCACATTCTCCTCATCCTCTCTGACTGACGGGAGAAGGATCCCTTTAGTGCAGCCAATAGAAATGCCGAGAATTGGGGGAAATTAACGGGCTGGGTAAAGTGAGAGTATGGCCACGCCTTTGTCACGACTGAAGCTTACGTGCTGCAGTGTTTCCTTGTGGGGTTGAGACACTAGCTGACTTCCAAAGGGAAGCACCTGTCACACCCTGAGCAACAGAGAACAAGGCTTAAAGAAAATGCAACATAAGCCAAAAAGCCCAATTTAGTGGCAGAGTCCTCTCAGCCCAGCACTGGAGAAATGGGGAAGAATCACATGTTCTAGGTCAGCCTGGAATACAAGGCAAGACCCTGAGGGGGAAAACAAAGACAAAAAAAAAAAAAAAGCAACCATTTGAGAGACAGAAGCAGGGGGATCTTTGTAAATTCCAGGCTACCCAGGGCTACACAGTGAGAGCCTGTCTCAAAAACAAGACAGGAATCAGTCACCTAGCCTCCAGATCATTGGTTTCTATAAAGTTAGAACATTAAGAGGCAGAGGTTAAGGAGTAATAAAGTTGATGTGCTTGTTCAGATTCCTCCCCTGCTTGTATTTATGTAAGATTATCCTGTTGAGGAAGAGATGTCAAACCAATAGTCAAGAAAACGTCTTTAGGCCTGAGAAGAGACCCCAGTCACTAGGGTAGGTAGGACGTACCCACAGCTTAAAAAAAAAATGACACACAGCACTCTCCATGAAAGAGACGAGCAAGAAACAGGAAGTAGATGTGCAGTTATAAGATGTATGGCCACAAGAACCAAATCTTTTTCCTAAACAACGATCAACAACCGTGTTTCATCTTTGTTTCTGGATTGTTACCGACGAGAAACGGCAATTAGCTGGACATTTCTGATGGCGACAATGAAGCCCAGGCACATCCACCGCTCCCCCACGAAAGGCTTACAAAACACTCTCTCTACGTTAGGACTGAAACCTTTACTTTATAACTGAAACCCTTAAGCTCCAAATAATCTCCCAACTACACTTCACATTTAAATCCTAAATTTCCCTCTTGCTCCCTAGGCACTGGTTCTGCACTGGCGTGTACTTGAACCTGCCTAGTGAGAGCAATACAGGAAGGTACAGTGTCTCACCGCGCCAGTCACTGACACCACCTCACACTTTAGAGCGGACAGCAGCCGTGTGGCCGTTAAGACACAAGCGCCAGCATCGTCGTGGAAGAACAAAATCACGCTAGGACTTTGTTCTGTCCTGGGATGTTTTTCACACTTAACTACTTGTTTGGTGTTTAAATGAGGGCGCTCACACGCTGGCTTCATAACTACCTCTTCAGGTGTAGCTCTGCCCCCCTCTTCAGTTCCCGAGCCCCTGTGTCCTCCGGATAATGGAAACACACCACCTACACCTGGGTATTTATTTTTCAGAAATACAAAAACATTTACTTTTATTTTAGCAAAAGGCTTTATAAGTTACACATCTGTCCTTTCTCTTCTGCTGGTGGTCTTTCTCTACACAAGTACACGCTCTCTCACAAGCTGACCTAAACCACCAATCCCAAGAAGTCCTTCACCTTGCTTGTGGCTTTAAATGCAGCAATAAGCATCCCAATGAGAAATCACTTTTTTTTTCTGCATCTGGGCATCACATTTAAAGAACAATTCATTATTCATTACTTTTTATGAATAATCATGCATGGCCTATGACTTACTACCTGACAGCTCGGAACCGGAAGCTGCATCCCTTCGCAGGGCCAGCTTGTCTTTTATACTACTAGCTTGTCTTTTACACTACTCTGCGTCACGTCTGGCAGAATGCTGCAGGTATTCGGCGTGCATTTACTGACACGGAAAATGTGAACGCACAGGAAGGCAGCCGTGAGAGTCTGCCAGGCCAACCTTTAGCAAATTCAGCAAACTTACAGACATTCCCAAGCCTGGAGTGACTCTGCAGTCTACCACATGAAACAGCACAGTGAAAGGGAAAACTCTGAAAGATGTTTTTCCTTGGAGCATACCACAAAGTGCTGCCAGAGCTCAGAGGCTCCAAAGCTCCTTGTCACCCTAATTACTTTGTTACTTTAGCTTTTGTGCAAAGTGAGGGCCATCTACTGAGTTGACAAGACCCATTGGAGAGAAATCCTGGGGTGAGTGAGCCGAGGTAAGCACTCCACAAAGGGAAGAGCATACACTTGAAAATCCAGCTGTGTAGCTGCTGTGCAGATGGCAGCCCCTGTGATAGAAGGTAGCTGCTGCCTCAGCACCACCCTGTGGTGGTTTCAATAAAAATGGCCCCATGGGACCACAGGGAATGGCACCATTAGGAGGTATGACCTCGCTGGAGGAAGTATGGCCCTGGGGAGTGGGCTCTGAGGTGTCAGATGCTCAAGCCAGGCCCAATATCTCACTCTTCTTCCTGCTGTCTGCTGATCCAGATGTAGAACTCTCAGCTGCCTCTCCAGCCCCCCCCCCTGCCCGTGTGTTGCCATGTTTCCCACCATGATGACAACGGAATAAACCTCAGAACTGTAAGGCAGCTCCAATTCCCTTTATAAGAGTTGTCATGGTCATGGTGACTCTTCACAGCAACAGAAACCCTAAGACAGAAGTCTAAATTCAAATTTCACAAGAATGCTGTCAGGGGCAGGATTGGAGGAGCTCCTACAGGTTTCAGGATGCATGCAGATCTGCGTCACTTCCAGACAGACGCCCAACATGAACATCTCACATAAAATACTCACAAATATATGTTTATTAACAGACAAGCTGGACTCACCCAAGGGTCTCCACATGGCCTGTGCACAGGTGTGAAGAAGGCATCTTATTTATATCAACAGACTGAAGTTTAGTGGATTGCCTTTCTCATCTTCAAACACAGTAACAGATGTGGCAACATTAAGTCAGCTTCAAAGACATTCTTGAAAGAAATTCCAACAACTTCCATGAATGTTTCATAGTTTATCTTTTAATATTGATGTAATTCATGTTACTCCTGCCGCCAAGAGCTGCAGTGAGGGTTGGGGGTACTGCCAGTGTCTTTGGTAAGACACCTGTGACATTACACAACCCAAATCACATACAAAACTGTGAAAACAGTGTATCTGAGACACTCTGACAGAACTGCACCCGTTTCAGAAGGCCTATCATTTAGCACTTCCTGGCTAGCTCAGAATTCCTGCTGCTCCTTGGACAGTCGCCAGGGTAAACTTCTTATAGCCACTGCCAAGCCTTCCAAGAACAGGAAAGCAACATCATCAGTTTTAAATGTGCCCACGGAGCTACAAAGTCAGAGACTGGTGATCCAAGTTCAGCAGTTTCCAGGACTTCAAAGCACTTACAGCTGCCAACAAACAGCCAGGTCAGGCATGGCTTTGCACAAATATTTACTCATATTTACACTTCAACCAAAAGCTAACAGTCCCAAGCCGATCTCCAGAGGTCCGGGGTGGAGCATTGCAGAGAGCACTTCACAGCAGGCAGAGGGAGAACCAGAAAAGCCACCATTTTTTCCCCAAGTTTCCTTGATGGTTAGAGAGATTCTAGTAAAATCTGAGGCTTTAGAGTTTGGTTTCAGGAACTCTTCCTAACCAGGTCAGTAGGCTACCACTGATTAGATCAGACGGTGGGGGGGGGGGGGTCACTTAAAGAGAGGTGACAAAAACCATACTTGGGGTGCACTGGAGTGACTAAGTAGCTCAATCACCATCCAGTGAGACGGGAGAAGCTATGTGTCCACCCATGGGCAGGGAACACAGCGTCTAGGGACGACTGCATGCTGACATGCTCCTCTCCCTTTCACAGAGCGAGGCTTCTACTGCAAGTGGGAAAAAAACCATGCAATAAACACTTTTCACACATTCTTTCTTGTGGTCTGTGTAGAGAATGGCACTACATATTTTCGGTGTCTTTCCCTTACTGCCGAGGACCAATTGGCCCCTGATGCTCCTTCCTGAAAGAGAATCTAGCCAGCTTTTTCTCTGTTATTTATAAGTTTAGTCAAGGCATTACCTACTGAGCCAAAGGTGGCCACACACAGGAAAGAAATAGCGTGGGGAACTGGGCAAGGTGAGGCCCACAACCTCAGCACTTGGGACGATAAGGCCAGAGGTCCAACCCACTTAAAAAAGAAAATCAGGAGTATGAGAAAGAACTACAGAGCAGGTACTGAAGAAGCCTGGAGACCCATTATAGCTGTGCTCCCCACCCTCAGGAACCACAGGAACCACCAGCCTGGGCCTCGGTGGACCTGGAGTTCACCTCAGCAGACCAAATGTGACAACAGTCTTCAAGACGCTAGTAAAATCCCACTAGCAAAGATGACTCCCAGACCCTGCTTAGCACAAAACCAAGATGCCACTTAGCTCTCCTTACCAGAAGCATAGCATGGCTACCTCCCTAGCTCCAGGCCTAGCACACAGCTCTAAGCTGGGACATGACACACTAGGAAGCGAACACTGTCCTGTGCAGAACCACCATGTTCCCAGAGAGCAGACTTCCACACTAGACCATACTCGGCAAGCACTAAGAGCCCCACCTGGGCTGGCTGTGCACAGATCTGACAGTGTGTGCAGAGGAGAGGCCTGTGGGAAAGCTGCATCGTGTCCATTTCCTTAGGCGCTTCACACTAGAGATGGGGAGGCACAGAACCAAGCCACTAGCTGGTCACCTTCCTCCTGAATGCATTTCAGGTTCTCCTCGGAAATCCATTATTTCTGTTCTACTTCCCACCCCTCCCTTGCAAACTTCACACTTCGTGGTGCACCTGTGTAACTGAAACAATAGGAGTTAGGCCTGGTCAGTATCCTGGAAGAACAGGCAAAACCACAGCACAGAAAGTCCCAGAAGACACCCTCCCAGCAACCTACATCTCCTGCACTGTTCACTGAAGCTGTAACGGCTTCACTCAAATGGAGCAAGGAGACGTGCCTCTGTGTCCACAGCTTCCCAAAACAGCATCAAACAAACAGGCAGATTCTGGAGAAGGGGACGAGGTCAGTCCAAGCCTAACTACAGCCATGCTCAGTGATGACTCAGTCTCCCCAAACATAAAGAGGAGTTTGTACAAACTCATGAGCAGACTGGTGGGGGAACTGTTTAGATGTCGACAGCTAAAGAAAATGGGAACAGTGAAGTGAGATGTGACAGACGAAGTCTCACTCGCGTGGCAGAGCTCAGAGGGGGGACAATGAAGGGGGAGGAAGTGCCTTGGACTGGAACGAGGCTGCTTAATTTTGGAGAGAACAAAGTATGTTCCAAGTGTGGGGGCGGAACTATTGAAACAGAAAAGCCTCATTTCATACGCGGCAGTATGGAACAGCCACTGTCCCTTCGTAAGGCCATAGTCCAGCAAAGCTGAATCCCAGCAGTTTCCAGCCCCACGCTCAATAATGACTTCCTCGGTTCCCCAGAGATTGGTGCTCATCACCTGAAAGGACGGGACTCCTTTCCTTCCTTGTTCAGACAAACTTTCCTTTGGAATAGACAGCTCCTGCAATGAATTATGGGAGCAGTAAGCATAGCCTGAATGGCCTAGCCATGGGCAAGAGCAACATTCTTTGCACAGAGATACCTAGCCTCTGACTAGTCAGCGCACAGGACCCTGAGAAAGCCACAGTGTATCCACAGTCTCTGGCCAATGGGGCAGAGAAAGCCACAGTGTATCCATCCACAGTCTCCGCCCCCTGACTCTGAGGACAGACAAATGCAACGTCAGAGCAAAAATCAGACTCCTGGAAGAGACAGCACTCGGTGTGCGGGTCTGAACACTAGTCACAGAAGGATGCTCATGAGCTGTGCCCCAGAAACACAAGACACAAGCTCACAGAACAATCCACACCTTCTCTGTATTAATTGGTTTAATATTAAACTGACAGCCTTGTAAAAATAAAAAATAGCATGCCTGTATGGTTCTAATGAGGATTAGGTGAGGATAAACACACCAGGTGCTGTAAAAATGTGAAAAATATTTCAAACAACGATCAGAGAACCCCACTGTTCACTTCGTGGAAAGGATCTGCAAACAGAAGAGCATACCAGCAACTAATAATGTATGTAAGGTGACACTGTCGCCAGATGACCCTCACAGCAACCTGGGGTGACAGGAATGCTAACATTCACACGTGTCCTGAGAGGAGGACACGGAGCCAAGCTACATGAGCCAAACTTTGCTGTTCAGGATGCAAGAAGCTCCCTGACTGTCCATGGAAAAACATCCATGAATCTACAGCAATACACTGCTGTTCAAATGACTGGCACCAAGACAGCTTCATGGGTCAGTAGGGTGCTTATGTTGCCAGATCCAATCACACCTTGGAGACACAATTTATTAATATTATTATTATCATCATCATTATCATCATCATCATCATCATCATCATCATCATCATTCAACAATTTCCTTGATGTCACTAATGTACTCGTTCATCAGACTCACATCAAGATCTTCCATCATTGGCTCTTCTCAAGCTGCTCATCAACATGAGAGCATTGAGCTGCCACATAAGCACACGGCACACATTTCCACACTCCACATAAGCACACAGCACACATTTCCACACTGCCATGTAATCACACAGCACACATTTCCACGCTGCCACGTAATCACACAGCACACATTTCCACACTGACATGTAATCACACAGCACACATTTCCACCCTGCCACATAAGCACATAGCACACAGCACACATTTCCACACTGCCATGTAAGCACGCAGCACACATTTCCATGTCCTGCCCACTTAGAAACCAGACATCACCTTAGGTCTGAGATGGCCACATGCTCCCCTAGTTGGGAGAGACCTCCCTGGGGCAGATCTTCAGAACATTCTGGCCTTAGCTTCCTTAAAATCAGTCTGATCCTGACTATTCCCATCTACTGAAAATTTCCCCTTCTGTACCTCCTGCACCAGTAACAAGAGCCAGTGAATTAAGCACCTAGTGGCTATCCTTCTTTCCTGATACATGACAAACGCTTCTTCTGAACCCAAAACTCCAAGGGCCTTCATTGAGCACATTAAAAACTGTTAGCACTGAAATCAGCCCTCAGGATCTGTGGGGGACTGATGATCCCAGGATCCCACAGGTACCAGCTCAGCCCTCAGGATCTACAGGGGACTGATGATTCCAGGATCCCACAGGTACTGACTGGGTAGCTGCTCAAGCTACTGGTATAAGGATGGTGCAATGTTTTCACAGACTTTACCACACAAACCCTACTGCACTGGTGCAAGCTAGGCAGGCACTGACCCCCTCCTGAGTACATTAAATCACGTCTGCATCACACAGTATCTAACAAGGCCATTAGAGTGTTACTGATAAAGCTGCCATGTTACACTGTTCACAGAAGAACTAAGGGAAAGGAAAGCCTACATGCTTAATGGGTTGGCTTTTATTTTTGTTCTTCCAGAATGTTTCTGACCTGGGGTCGAATCCATGAATGCAAAACTCACAGATGTTCAGGGTTGGCTGTATTGGCCACTCAGACATGTTTTTAACTAAAACCAAAAAAGAAACCTACTTTCCGTATATGACCAAGAGCTGCTGAGTGCTTTTACATACTCACTCTACAAACTTACCTGCACTATACTGGCAATCTGAAGATGGGTCCATTCTCACACACACACACACACACACACACACACACACACACACACAACCGTAGCCCATATTCAACCACCATTACTTGACCAAAAAAAAGTGTCTGAATTGTATACAATACAAATATAGTACTATAATGTATCTTTTAGGACCACCTGCTTGGCTCTTTCAAAGTATATGTTTTTATATATCTTTGTAGCATTTGAGTTTCCAACGATTTCTCTTTGTGTTTGATTTATAAAATTCAACCTGGCAGTGCCGTAGCTGTGTTTCTCCAAGGTACACAGAGGGCAGGAACTGGCATAGGACAGGAGTGGAGGAGAACAGAGTATGTGCAGAACATAAGTACTGGCAGAAAGAAAGAAAGAAAGAAAGAAAGAAAGAAAGAAAGAAAGAAAGAAAGAAAGAAAGAAAGAAAACAGAATGCATTGAGAGAGTGCACAGGGAAAGACAGCCCTGGAAACAAAGAGATGCTCACTGTCTGGGCAGTGGTCTAAGGACACAGCCATTTTCATACAAAGGCAGGAATGAAGTTGCAGTAAATGCATGTGCTCTGTAACCCAAATACTTGGGAACAAGGCACAGAGAAAACACCAGGGGGCAGTATGGTCATCTGTAACCTAAGAAGACATTTGATTGCTAAGAATTTAACCATCCCATAAAGACAAGCCTCAGAAGAAAGATGAACCCTGCCAGACATCACGGTCCACACCTTTAATCACAGCACTGGGACCCTGATGCAGGAGGATTGCCACCTCTTTCAAGACATTCTGAGTTACATGGTCTTAAAACCCCGTCTTAAAAACAAAACAAAAATGATGAGAATGGACAAAATCAAGGGTCAGGAGAGATGTGGAAAAACAAGACACTAATTACAGTGACACCCTGTGCTCATCAGATAGTCCCTGGTGATAACCTCCGATGGGCGCTCAATCAAGTATTTGAGAAGGATACCCTAGAAACAGCCCTCTCACACAGGCAAAATGTTATGTATGGTATACGAATGAGAGGTTGAAGAAAAAAATAAGGAAATATTTTGGTTTGGTTTGGTTTGGTTTTGCTTTGCTTTGTTTTTAAGACAAAGTCTCAGGCTGGCATTATATGTAACCAAGGATGACTTTAAATTTCTACTAAGCTGTAAGAACCACAGTGTTCATGGACGATATCTGCTCCCTATGGGGCTCTTTATGGCCTCTCCTACTCAGTATTTAATTTTCACTTTTAAGATAAAGTATCTCTCCATGTACGGCACAATCCACTCAATATTTTCTTGAGATAACGAACCTAAATTCCAGGAAATAATACATGATATACTGTCTGTAAAGAGCTCAAATATTGTTACTGAAGATGCAATTACCAATGTTCAAGTTTTCATACTAATTAAATCTTGGCGCTATGAAAGAAATCAAGGGACAAATGTAATGGAAGGAACCATGGGCCTCAGAGGACCGTTTAAGGAAGAGCTGGTGGAAGACTCTAGCTCTGTCCACTGTCCCACAAATCCTAGCACACGAAAGGACCAACCTGACAAGACTCAAAGGGGGTTGCTTCCCCTTCGGTTCCTCTTTCAGAGCTAGGCAGGTACTTCAAATGCTTCCTAATGACGGTAATTAAACATCTGGTAACAGGGACCCAGATGTGCCTGCGGAGTTTGCTGGGACTGTCCTTTTCATTTATAACGTGCATGCTGAGTGAGAACTAGGAGGACCTGCATTACGAACCAACTGGAGGCTGCAGGAGGAGTCCTCACAGCTGTCTGTAGGAGGCTTTGTTAGCAAGCTCAGAGCTGGGAAGGGGAGCTGCAGGAAACTCAAGGCACACATGCAAGCTTGAGGGGGCCACACCGTGAGGAGTGATGTTTACAGAAGAGTTGTCCCCGTGCCTAGAGAGTGCAGTGGCCACGCTGTCGCCTTTCCTATACTTCACTCCAGACGGATCCTGTTCAGCTGCAAACTTAAGATTATAACCTTTGCACACAGTGCCCAGGTCTGGCAGAGCATTGGCAGAGACGCAAACAAAATACCACATTAAACAAGCCAGCGCTTTCAAAGACCACTTCAGACTTCCCTAAGGTTCAAGGTGAAAGACAGAGAGAGAGAAAAGTAGGAATTCACAGATCGTGATAAAAGAATGTTTGTCAGAATAAAAACTCACTTTGTGTCCTTAAATTAACAGATAACTATTTATTCCAGCTGCCCAAAACCATGAGATTTTTGCTAATTAACACATCACTGCTACCTTTTTTTCACCTTCATTTAACTTTCCTGAAGATGAAAAAAGAAAGAGAAAGAAACAACAACAACAAAAAAAAAACCCCAACCACATCCACTTTTTAAGAACAGAGTTTAGATTGTATAACCTTTCGTACAAAGACATGAAAACAAGTTCGTTAAAACCTAGCAGTGTGTCGCATTACAACAGTACTCAGAGAAGAGTTTTCCAAAGTCATCTCGGGTCAAATTTACTCAATTCGGAATACCACTTGATGAACACGTACAGTAAAGATCCAGCAGGGAAAACAGAATCCCTAGCACAGGAAACCTAAGGTGGCCAGTGCCCTGTGGAAGGGCCTGGAGTGAGCCGCACACTGAAGGAGCGAGGCTGAGCCATCCAAACCCCAGAGTCAGCTGGAAGAGGCGCCAGACGTGGACTCAGTCCTCAAGGACAGGGTTCGAGTTGGGCTGTACCTGGATTGCCTAGCAAAAGAATCTGGTGGGAGGGGCTAAGAGAGCCGGGCTAGTACCAAAGGCTGGTGTTGAGACCTCCAAAGCCTGAGGGAAGCCGCCAAGAAAATTAAAAAGAAAAAAGATGAGATTACGAAGAGGGATACTTCCCGACCATTAAACAGCAGAAAGGCCAGGGCCAACCCTGGCTGTCCTGCCGCCTGGCTCCCTCTAGCAACCTCTAACCGGGGCGCTCCCAGCAAAGGAGATCACAAAGCACTAAACTGTTACAAAGTGATCTTCATCCAACTTCATGACTACTGAGCTTCGAGCCTCTGTAAAACAAAGACGATACCAGAAGCGATTCGGGTAGAGATGAGCACCGAGTAGGTCAAATTGTGATCCCTGAGTCAGTCACTCCTGGTGTTAAATTTAAAATGTCATGATGGTTGGTTTTACGTCCACTCAACACAAGCTAGAGTCATCATACGAAGGAAACTCAATGGAGAAAATGTTTTCATATAATCTGGCTGCAAGGCATTTTCTTAATTAGTGAGGTATTTTTTAACCAGTCCATGGTGGGTGGTGCCATCCCTGGGCTGGTGGTCCCGGGCTCTGTAAAAAAGCAGGCAGAGCAAGCCATGGGAGCAAGCCCATAAGCAGCACTTCTCTATGGCCCCTGCATCAGCTCCTGACTGCAGGTCCCTGCCCTGCTTGAATTCCTGTCCTGACTTCCTTTGGTGATGAACAGTAATGCAGTAAGCCAAACAAACCCTTTCCTCCCCAACTTGCTTTTCAGTCATGGTGTTTCACTGCATCAATAGAAACCCTAACAAGACAGATGTTTCAAAGTATCTGTTAATTTCCACAGCTAGACTGGTTAGAATTTACCCACAAATCCCACTTGTTCATAAAATTAGTGGAATATAATCACACAGCACTGGCTCAGCAGATGTGAGAATCTGATTCCCCAAAACAGACAGACCCCACCCAGCAAAGAACCAGGGGCCAGAGAAGCTTCATTACCGGCAAGCCCATCTGGCTTCAAGCTGCTTCCACTGAAAAATGAGCATCCCACGCCGCCAGTCCTGGGCTCCTCCTAGTATTTAAAATTATGACTGTGACCGTGAGCCTTCTTTTCAGCTCGTATGATATAATTCTGTAGGACAGTTATTCAGTGAGTCCCTATGCATCTCTCACCCAGGGCGAGGTTTACTAATATTTTGCCAGTATTGACCATTCCCTTTCAGGGCCTGGCTGAGGAAGAAAGTGTCGATGCTACAGGGATGAGGAGCCAGGTCAACAACGGTCTGCAGCACAAGGTGAGGAGATGAAGGGTTAATGCTGAAGTTAAGACATCATCGTTTCTTAACCACTGAGCCACCTCTCCTCTTCCAAAGGTCCTGAGTTCAATTCTCGGCAAACACATGGTGGCTCACAACCATCTGTAATGAGGTCTGGTGCCCTCCTCTGGCCTGCAGACATACACACAGACAGAATATTGTATACATAACAAATAAATAAATATTTTTAAAAAAAAGACATCATCGTTTTTGGAGGCAAAGTGGAGGGCTCTGTTTTAGAGACAAGGTCTCACCTACCCCATGCTAGCCTCAGACTAACTGTGTAGCGAGTGTGGCCTTGAACTGCTGGCTCCAAGCCCTACTACAGGCAGATCTGTGCCACCACAGCCAGTTATGTGATGCTGGGGCCTGAGTCCAAGGTTTGTATACGCTAAGCAAGGAAACTGTGCTTCGAGTGAATAAAGTTATATTACTTATTCTTTTCCTTTGAGTCTGTGTTGTTATATCCCA
>NC_022011.1:34760584-34772614 GCF_000317375.1 Microtus ochrogaster | reverse complement strand
CTAAAAACTGGGAAACTCTCAACAAGGAATGCTTACTTTAGAGCAAAGAGAATCTACCACAAAGAAACAGAGGGAGGCAAATATTCCAGATTGTTTGGGGTTTGTGGCTTCAGCTAGCTGAATACTGCTGATAAATGTACGTTTTACTTAACTGCCTATGAGAAAGCCAGAATTAAATATTTTAAAAAATGAGATGTCACCCTTGAATCATTAAGTTGCATACAAATTAAGAAACCACATTAACTGAGGTTGTTAAGGAAGCAAAAGCTCCAAGTACAACACTTGAATAAGTAGAAACTAAGATTCATATTATCTTGGTGTTTACACAATGACTGGTGTCACAAGACTCATCAAGAACACATTTCTCCCGGAGGTCGGGGAGAAGTCAGCTGCCAGTGCCACCTCTTCCTCTACGACCAGCAGGGAAGGGAATCCTCCCGGTGCCACCTCTTCCTCTGTGACCAGCAGGGAAGGGAATCCTCCCGGTGCCACCCCTTCCTCCGTGACCAGGAGGGAATCTTGCCAGTGAAGCAAGGCCACATGCTCATGGTAGATGTAAGGGTCTAAGTCATTATTCCTTTTACAAATGAAAAAGGCAGATAAAATTACTGTCACCTTCTAAAACAAGAAAACATACTTGCGTATATTCCTGGCAAGTGGCTTCCTAGCAGGCCTCTCAGCCAAAGCACACACATGTTCCAGTGTTGTGTGGCATGCAATGCGGTACCATGCAGAACCACTCATCCACATATCTCGTCACTACAAGTGGCAGGCAGTATCCGCACTGGAGATAAAGACTCGTAGAAACACAAGTGTGGGAGCCAGGGGGCAGCTCAGCTGCTAAGCACTGGCTGCTCTTCTAAAAGAGCAGGCTTCAGGTGCCAGCACACAGCAGCTAGCAAGCATCCGTGACTACAAGTCCAGGTTCTGATGCTCTCTGCTGGTTTCTGAGGGCGCTGCACAAGTGTGGTGCAAAGACATACATGCAGACACACACACACACACACACACACACACACACACACAATATAAATCTTTAAAAATTATATAATTATGGTACAAAACTAAATTCAACTGATAATAATTCTATAGTCTATATAATTCATATCACTTTAGGAACAAGGACAACCATAAGACACACTTGGATATGCTGTCTTCATACGGTCCGTGTATACTTACATACAAGTAGAAAACCCCAACCTCCTTTGTGTTGGGACAAAGCGGTTTGAAGTTAAGTAAGGAAGCTGGAGAGATGGCTCAGTGGTTAAAAGCACTGGCTGCTCTTCCAGAGGACCTGGGTTCTGTTCCCAGTAGCCACATGGTGGCTCACAACCATCCTAAACTCCAGTTCCAGAGGATCAAGTGCCCTCTCCCGAACTCCACAGGTACCAAAAAATAAAGCAAGCCAAACACTCATACACATAAATTTGAAAATAAAAAACTATTTTTAGATTTTGCTGAGAATTTTTACCATAAGATCATATAAAATAAACCCATCGCATCTTCCCCCAGTAGACTGTCCCCACATGTGGCTGTTAATCTCTAGTGGGGTTGTCGAGTTATGGATAGAGGGGTCTACACTATGTAGCCCAGTCTGGCTTTGGGTGCTCGTCAGAATGCTAGGATTACAGACCAGTAGCACCGGAAGCTATATCTTTTCCATTTAATACATGATCCTAATTTTCTAGACAAATCCGAGGGAGCATTATACTTTCCTAACATACCTCCTTTCCCCCAGAATGTGTACAAACAATTCCACAGGCTGGATCCTGGCAGGAAAACCATGCTCTGTAAAGGGGCGCTTCCCACATCAGAGCAAAGGAAATTCCCTTTCTCTTTTGCCAGTGTTCTAAACTGTCATAAGCAAAACACACATGTCTTCACACAGGTGAGCGTTTCCCATGAACCAATGTCCTCATGCAACCTTCCAAAAGCCACATCTCCTATTTATGATGAGAATTAACACCACCTTGCTAACAGCTCAGAACTTAATCGGTGTGTTTTACAAGAGCAAGACAACGCCACCACTACCCCTGGGATGAGCAATGCGAAGAAGGCTGAGGGCAGGGAGTTAGACGTGCACGATACAGTTTAATTAACACACTGGATTCGGACAGGACTGGAGGCTGACACCCAGCTGCCACAAAGTCACTATGAACTCCTTTCTGTGAACTCCTGTACTGAGACCAAAAAACACACAGGTGTCAAATACCAGGGCCACAACTGCACCCTCAGGGTCAGGCAGTTTCACTTCCTGCTTAGCCAGAGGAGGAAACCTCGGACAGTGGATCAGTGACAATTCAAGACTATGCCTTGATCTCCTCCTTCCTGTTACATCCCATGTACTCCATGGAGAAGCTTTAATTATCTAAATAAATAAATAACAGGTTTTAGGACTCATCAAATTACACTGATCCAATCAAAATATTATCAGAAGAAATAAATCCGGAATGCTAAAAATATTTAACTCCAAAACATCTGCTATTGTGTTTCCTGCTGAAACTGCTTGTTTATAAAATATTTATAAACACTTTAGAGATAAATAATTTATTTATAAAATAATTATAAGGCTGAGGCGATAACTGAGCTGGTAATGCTTGCCTAGGATACAAGAAGCTATATAAACTGGGAGTGGTGCCCCACACCCATAACCCCAGAACTTGGGAGGTGTAGGCAGGAGGATTAGGAGCTGAAGGCCATCCTCAACTTACATAGACTTTGAGGTCAGCCTGGGTTACATGAGATCGTTGCTCATGAAGTAAAATAAATAGGACTCAGAATGTCTCTGAGTTGCCTCCAGCATACAGATGGCCTCTGTGACCTCTCTGACCAGAAGGAAAAGAAGGCAGGAAGGAGAAACTGCAAATACACAGGACAGAGTAGAAGACACGCAGCACTGGCTCGGCGAATGCCAGGAATCCAATCCCCAAAACAGACAGACCCCACCCAGCAAGGAAGCGGGGGCCAGAGGAGCTTCACAGCAGGCAGAGCTGAGTGCAGAGCAAGCCCGCCTCGTTTGCACAGACTAAGCTTATAAAACCGCGTACAAACAGTAAAGCAAAACGTCAAGAACACAACCACACCCACTTCCCATCATTTACATCTAATACTTTGAAAATAGAAGGAATGAACTATATTACAATTCTATGAAATAGGAACCTCTACGAAAGTGAACACAATGTAAAGCGTTTTGTTGCATGTAAAAGTTTCCTAATCTGTTTTGTAGGATGTTCTAGTAACATAAATATATCCCTTAAAGTCGTGTTTGGGAGATTACACATGAGAAACTAGAATCTTCTGGTGGCATGACAAGTGTTATTTGTAAGACACAAATTCGACACTTGTGTAACAAATGAAGAGGCATTCAGATCACACACATCCATACAGAAACCGGGAGCACAGAGATCGTCAGGAAGAATTTGAAGGCGGAGGTGTTCAAACTAATTCGGAAGCTTTTCTCCGAAGAATGTTGAGGAATAAACACAGAGAAGAACAAGAGGTTTCTCCCAACTCTCGAGGAAGTTCACAGGGATCAGAAAGGTCTGTACCAACCTGCCTTCTGCTGACTCTCGAAGTGGCTCTTTTGAGGTTCAGAGACCTTGACAGTCGCAGGGCCTTCACTGAGTCCTTCCTGGAGGTGCCAGAGAAGGAGAAATACTTCCCTGTATTCTGCCTGGACTGGTCTGCCATTTCTAGCCATCAGGTGGTGAGGAGAACCAAGATGTCCCAGAACACAAAGCTAAGTACAGCACAAAATTGTTCCCCAGAGTCCTCAAAACCCAAACATCCAGTCTGCAATTTCCTTGGTGATCAGGAGGAACACGGGCCTGAAACGGCGGAGGAGGGGCTCCAGCTGATTCACGCAGTCCTCCCTGGAAGCTGACCGAGACTACACAGGGCACCGTGGATCCCGGATCATCCAGGGACAGCCCCCAGAGCACCAAATTAAAACACCCTTCACCAGTTAAACAGGCTTGGTAGTTTGTCAAGACTAAAACAGGGTGTAGCAATACACCCTGGCATTGGCTGAGGATGACTGGACCCATCAGAGTCAAGGAAGCCTCTAGATCATGGGGTAACAAGAAAGCAGGGGCTCCTGATGGCACCCGAGCACAGCCCCTCCACACTGCAGGGTCTCTTCATAGGGTCACCGGATATAAGCCCTGAGAACCTTCTCCTCCCCATGAATGAGAAGTGGATGTGAGGTGCTCAGGTGGACACACTGGATTAAGAGAAATACAGAATTCAGAATGCACAATTAGCACCCACTCTGGCTCGGGGACACCCTCGCTTAGACCTGGCAAGGGAAGGAAGGCTCTGTTTATGTTCTCTCCAAGGAGGTCACGCAAGAGATATGAGGACCGAGGGGATGTTCTGTGGGAGAGCTCTTGCCTAGTCATGCCAGGCCTGAAGGGCATTCTCGGGGTTTCTAGGAGGAGGAAGGGGAGGGGTTAGATAATGAGAAATTGGAGATGTAATACTTTATAAAGTAATGGATTCTATGAAGATTTATAGCAAAATTGTGATTATACCAAGATTAAAAAGAAAACTGCATACAACTTAAGAGCTGAGAGTGGCTCAGGAGTAAAGAGCCCTTACTGCTGCGGTGAAAGAATGGAGCTCAGCTCCCAACACCATACGATGGCTCACAACCATCCATAACCGCATTTCAAGGACATATACACACACAAACACATAGATACTATATATTTACCATAAATGTATATATTCTTTTGAAAAAGGAAAGGAGTTAAGAGTCCACGTTGATATTTTCAGTGTTTGAGAACAAAGATCACGCTGTTAGCTTCTCCTGCTCCTCTGTCCCCTGGGTATCTCATCCTTCCCCGCCAACGCAGACAAAGATTTAAGTGGGTAATTGTTAGTTTCTCTTTCATGCACATTTTCTGGAAATAACATGAAACACTAAAAAGGATCATGCTATTGGCCCCGTGTGGAGGTCTGAGGAAGACACAGGACTTGTTCTCTCTACCGTGTGGGTCCCAGGAATTGAACTCAGGTCATTGGTGGGAAGGAAAATGCCTTTACCTGCCAAGCCATCTTTTGTACATCAAACGTGCTGACTTACAGTCGTTGCATTAGGTTTGAATGTGTTCTGAAGCCTTAATTTTAATTAATTAATTAAATCCTAATTTCCAATTGATTAGTGGTTTGTATGATTTGCTGATGCTGAGTGTATGAGATCAGGCGAGGGATGTCGTGGCACATGTGTGTATATGTGTGTGTATATATATATATATATATACACACACACACACACACACACACACACACACACATATATATAATATATACGGAACTATCAAAATCTAAGGATATAGAAGCCTGTGTGTTTTGTCCTGCAATTACAGGTGAATTCCATTGCCAGTCCAGGCTTGCATGAAGCTGATAGAAAAGTAAAAACAGGCCAAGGAAACCGAAACTAATCACCTATATAAAACAAATGCCCAGAATAGCCTGGTTAATGTTTGCCTTTGAACCCTTAGCAGGGTTAGAGGATTGGCACCACTGATAGCAGGGCTGGTGATCAACTGCCAATGGTGCCCACAAGGAACCTTTCCCAGGACCGACCACAATCTAAAACCATTTGATCAATCCTTAGGCTTAATCATTACCCCCCACTTGCAGATAGTAAAACTAAGGTTAAGCAGCCTGCCCGGGCTTGTGCCGCAAAGCCACGGGGGAGGGAAATATGGACTGTGTGCTTAAAGTCAGACAGTGTGGCTCCAGGCACCGCAGTACGAAATGCCCCTGGTGTATGAAGCAACACAAGAGAAGCCTGACCATCAGCTTACAATGACTAGCACAGCCAGAGAGGGCTCTCTGCTCTTCCTGCCTGACTAGGAAGCCCTGGAGAGCGCTTCTCTATCATTTTCTGAGGAGGCTGGGGACCAGCTTACACCAACCAGAGTGTGTCCACTCACAAAGGCCCTACTTGTTTCTCAGAGGCCTGTGACCTCCCCCCCCCGCCCAGCAGGAAGCATAGCCTCTTCCGATCTGACTCTGCCCTTTTACACTCCCAGTCACCCCTGCCTCTGCCCACACTTGAACTGCCGTGCCCTACCCAGAATGCTGAAAATATTTAAATGCTAGGAACTATCGCTTTGATTTAATTAGCCAGACATTTGGTTTCCTATGGGTAGCTAAGTTAAATGCTCCCTTCCGAGCCGCACTAAAATGAGTCCATTAGGAAGAAATTAATCAAGACAGCTGGTTAGAGAATTCCATTTATAGAAAGTATTTCAAGTTCACATTATCAAACTTTTTAATCATCCCTTTCCCACGCTAAGTCATACAAAAGCTGCAATCACAAAAGAAGCTCCCATCCAAAGCTATATTTAGATATGCCTAATGCTCTCTTCCTACTGGAATTAAGCAGAAAGAGAAATACCAAGAAAAACAAATTAAGGTCGATAGTTTGAAGACACCCCCTCTAAATCCATCATACAGCCCCCTCTCGGAAAAGCAGCATTAACACTTTGTGCTGAACGCTCAAACTTTTTCCAGCAACCGTAATGGTTTCTACTAACATTAAACCATATTTGGGCTAGAGAGATGGGGTTCAGCAATTCAAAGCACTGGCTGCTCTTGTGGAGAGCTTGGTTGCCAGCACCCACAGGGACTCCTGATGCCAACCAGAACGGACGCTGTCACCCACTCTCCACACCCATGGAGGGGTCTGGTTCTCAAGTGCAGACCTCGTCACCTGAACCCCCACCACCACCATTTTCAGTTAGGAGCCAACAAAATAAAGGCTGCATCGGCTAGCACAGCTCATCAACCAGTTTCCAGACTTGTGTGGTTCACAGGCCCAGAACCCTTTAAGGAAGGGAAGAGCAGCTGGATCCACTTGAGGAGGGACCTTGTTTCAATACCAAAGAGTTTTGATGTAAGCCTTCCACCTATCATTTGTCAGAGGGACCTATGGCCTTTACCAGGACAGCTGTACCTTGGTGGGAGAGGGGGAGATAATCAGACTCGTGGGGCCTATTGAACGCTAGTTAAACAGACACTGGCAGTAGGAGACACTAGAAAGCATCGTGGCCTACTTAGAGACTTGTGGAGGTCAGGCGATCAAAGGAGCTTTGACAGAAGTCTAAGGTCACAGTCCAAGGGGTCCCAGACTCATCCTGTGGCTTTTTCCCCGGTGCTAGAGTATAAAATTCGAATAGCTACACTTAGAAGCTGACAGATTTCCCACACTGGCTCCCTGACCTATAGAAAGGTAATAAGGAAGCCACTGGAGTTGCCTCTACCAGAGAACAGTAAGCCAAAACAGTATCACCTCCCTGAAGGAATTGCAGAAATTGATGCCAGCCTCAAAGACTTGGATGACACAGAGGTAGAGGCCCCTGCCACATCTCCCTAAACTCTCCTATCTAGCCTGTGCAGAAGACAGATGGATTGTGGGGAATGACAGCTAACTGCCGAAAACTTAACCCAGCAGTGACTCCAGCTGCAGCAACTAAACCAGATGTGGTGTCCTTGCTTGAGCAGATCTGGAGATTGGTATACATCTTTAATCCAGCAAATGCTCTTTTTCTTGACAGCCATTAATTAGGACCACCAGAAGCAATTTGCCTTCAGCTGGCAATCCCAGTAGTACACCTTCACAGTTTTACCTCAAGGGCATATTAACTCCTCAGTCCTGTGTCTTAATTTTACTTTTTATTTTATATGTGTGTTTGCCTTATGTATGTATGTATGTATGTATGTATGTATGTATGTATGTATGTACACAAGAGACCAACAGAGGACACTGGACTCCTGGAACTGGAGTTACAGATGGTTGTTACTATCTGGGCTCTCTAGAAGAGAAACCAGTGCTCGTAGCCACTGAACCATCTGTTTAATTTCAGTTTGAAGAGATCTTAATCTTCTTGCCCTTTCACAAAAGATCATACTGGCCTACCATATTGATGACATTTTGCTGACTAGACCAGGTGAGCAGGAGGTGGCAACCACTTTGGTAACACAAGCGTGCATCAGAGGAGGGGAAATAAATCTAACCAAACCTCAGGGACTTTCTACCTTAGTGAAACTTCTCAGAGCCCAGGGATGTAGGGCATGCAGGGATATCCCTAATATGAAGGACAAGTATCCGGACTTTCCCAGCACCAAGAAAGTAGAGGAAACTTAGTGGCCTATTTAGATTCTGAAAGCAGCAAATCCCTCACTTGGGTGTGTTACTCTGGCCCATTTACGAAGTGACTCAGAAAACTTCTGACTTTGAGGAGGGCCCAGAGCATCAACAAGTCCAAGCTGCTGTTCAGGCTGCTCCACCGTTTAGGTCATATGATCTAGTAGATCCAATGGTATTTGAGGTGGCAGTAGCAAACAGTGGTCCTTAACATGACTGTGGCAGATAGGGATGCTGTTGGAGTCTCTAGCCAACGCCTCTAGGTAATGACAGTAGAAACCCTTGGGCTTTTATACCAAGGTTCTATCACAATCCACGGCTAAGCATTCTCCCTTCAAGAGGCAGCTCTTGGCCTGCTTTTAGTCCTTAATGGAAACTGGACGTTTGACAATGAGCCACCAAATGGCTGTGCAGCCTGAACTGCCCGTCATGAGTTAGGTATGATTTGATCCACCAAATCATGGAGATGGATCTGCAGGGCAGCAATTCATCAAATGAACTGGTATGTGTGTATGAGACCATGCCCCAAGAGGCGGGAGGGCACAAGGAAAGAAAAGCTGCCCCTAAGCCTATGGTTCCTACTCCCGCTACAATGTTCCAGTCTATCCTTTAGCATTCTACTTAGAAATCTATTTCAGGAATCATGATAGGAAACTTAAAAACAACAATCACACTTCCTAAAACTTCAAACCTTTTTCTAACACTAATGAATGCATGGCTTTATCATCATCTGATTTGTACAAGATTACAAAGCAAAAATGCAGTTTACTAATCACATGATTTAGATATGCAAAGCCTTTAACAATCAGATCTAGAGCGGCTTGTTCCTGGTTCTTTGTCATCATGCAGTTAAGTGTACATGGTTTCCAATTGATGACAAATGACAAACTGTCCCAAAGATCTAAGCACCAACTATCTCAGCCTAGTGGACTTGGACTATACCCAGCTACTGCAGAGCACACACTATGGGTGGCAGAAAAAGAGAGAATAAGGAAAATAAAGGAGCAGAAAGGAATGCCAGAACAATCAGTATAGCAGTGAATTTCTAGCATTGTGGTTGAGATAGCACCACCAATTCTTCAGGTCTCCAAAGTCGCTTTCAGCTTCAGAACTGAACCAACACCAAACTAACCACGGTTTCAGGACCCTTCACAGTGCTCAAAGGAAATCACCAAGTGTGAGCCCTGCTAAATGAGAACCCCTAATGGGAGAAATAGCACCCAAGAAAATCATCATCAAACTGCAAACAGGCCTAAAAGATTTGTATTTTTTTTTTGACACAATATGTTACTGGCCCATGGTAGCTACAAAAAGACAAACCATAGCAAGTACTGAGAATTCAGGCCTCCTTGAATTTTTTAATACTTGTACCTGCTATGTTTGTTTTCTTGAGATTTCAAGAAACTATGTAGAATTTCTATCCAATTCACAGCAGGCATGATACCAACTACCAGAAACACGCACTTGAGAGGGCATCAGCAGCTGTGCCCACCAGCTCAGTCCAGCAACAACACAGATAGAGAGTGGGGAAGACTGCCAGTCACGGTGAGCTGAGCGTCCCAACAATCTTGCGGCTCCAGAGCCTCCTAAAGTGGCCTGGCTTTAACCATAAATGCCCATGTGTGAACACTGGAGAGTAATGAGGACCAGGGCTACCTGCAACCATCTCAGCACAGCTGCGGTGATATAGCTGTGTCTGTGGCTGCTGGACCCTTGTGCAATTTCACTTCGAGCCAAACACAACAGGAGGTGCGGGCAAGAAGCTCTGTGAGCCTAGCCACTCTCATCATCTCAGTGCAATAAAAAAAAATGTGCTGACTTTCATATGCAGAGCCCAGCACCCAGTCACACATTTTTATCATGCTAGGAGCTACACTCCTCCCTGTTCCCTCCACGCAGTCAGCAAGCATAAACTGGCATGAACCACTATGCCTGCAAAACCAAGACGACCTTCAAGCTGGTAGTGAAGAAACGCAGATGAAAGGTGGCAGGGGGTGCAGTGGGGGGCAGTTTCATGACAGGAAAGCACACACGGCACAAACAAAAATGCCTGGACCATGCACAGCCATCCGTAGCAAGACAGCGGCTCAAGGAGGTGAGTCATCATACAGGGCCATCTCTGAGCCAGCACTAGGACCAGAACTGGAAGACGCCACATATCCTACAAGATTAGAAACAAGATCTTCATTGTGTCTGGCAAAAATAAGGGTGGGATGACAAAAAATACTTTGTGCATTTTCATTGTAAAAGTTGCCGGGTAAAAATTCTAAAGAGTAAGTGTTAAACCTCCAGTGACAGGAGAGTCATTGCTGTCTGGCACTGGGCAGTGAGGGTCTTTGTGTCTGTTATGACACAAATCAAAAGGGAGTGGGTGGCCTGTGTGACTTTCCACCTGTGTCTCGAGCGCAGAAGGGAAGGGCTCCCCTCTGCCACTCTCATCCTGGAAAACTGCCTTTAGAGCAGACTGCCCAGCCATGAACTCACTCTGTCTTTGTCGTCAGCAACATCACAGAGGATGTCATCCAGGTCTAGAATCCCTCCGTCTCCATGCTCCAAGCGGTGCACCTGTATCCAGTAGTTTGGATCCTGGACAAAAGAACAGAAATGCCAAATACGTTAGCATCACAGAAAGGGAATTCAACAATTTAAACTCTAATAACTTCCTGACCATTAAAGGGAATATCAATAATATTACAACCAATTAAAACTTCAAGCAGGGCTCAACACATGGTAGAGTCAGTCCTCCTCTTCCTCTATGATTAGGTCACTCACACATACTCTTCCCCTTGGCCACGGTCTTGGAAACACTGAGTAGATCAGACTTCCCATTGTCTGAGATACAAACTAGGCAAGAACCCCGAGAAAGCAATCTATAGAAACACATGATTAAACAGCACACATTCTACATCCGAAATGTCACATATTTGTTCATCTACAACGAGCATATTGCATGTGCTGGAGAGTCAATGTGCTCCTCTCAAACAGGCCTGAATAAATGGACAGAGAAGCAGACAAGCCAGCACATGGACCAAGAAGGCTGTGTTGGGAGCCTATGCTCCAAAAGGTCAAATTTGGCCCACGTGGACATGTGCACAATGAACTATTTAAAGCAACCCGTTAAAGATGCAGGGCCTGTAGCTCAAAAATGGAGATGGAGAGAAAGGAGAAAAAAGATACCACTTAAAACGTTGAAATATTAGCCAGGCAGTGGTGGTGCATGTCTTTAATCCCAGCACTTGGGAGGCAGAGGCAGGTGGGTCTCTGTCCATTTGAGGCCAGTCTGGTCTACAAAGTGAGCTTCTGGACAACCATAGCTACAAAAAAAGTAATATTCTATATGATGTATTTACACACACACACACACACACACACACACACACACAGACTGTAAGTAATTTGAGAAGGGCACAGTAGTCCCTGAACTCCATAATAACTCTGATACAGATGCTCATATAGAAATACGGGAAACTGTATGCTGTCATGAACTGATTTCCCAAAAAAAACACAGAACTGCTACCCAAAAGTTGTGTTAACACTGTTTTTTTCTTTCCCTAAAAAAGGATGTTTGACACCATCCTATCTTGAAAACAAAAGATGAGTGTTAGCTTAAACACAGATTCCACCAGATCTATGAGCCAAGATGATGCAAGGCAGGGTCAGAGGTGAGCAGTCTCTGGAAGCTGCCCAAACACATCTCTCACACAGGTATGTCTCAGATCCCATAATACACAACACACATCACAGAGACAGGGAATTACTGGCCTTATCACTGTTTAGCCAGTGGGACAAGCAGTTCAGACCTTACTACAAGAGCAGGACCATGCAAACTACCTCCGCTACTGAGATTTTTTTTTTTTTTTTTTTTTTTTTTT
>NC_022011.1:34757198-34759954 GCF_000317375.1 Microtus ochrogaster | reverse complement strand
GCCTGCCTCTGCCTCCCGAGTGCTGGGATTAAAGGCGTGCGCCACCACCGCCCGGCTCGACATTTGAGGTTTTAAAGGCCGTTTCAGAATGATCTGCTTTTACAAGTGCCAAACACACATAGTTCTCATCCTCTAATTGATAAATCAATTCTGCAATCATCGTAACCACAAATGTTTTTCAAAGAATTATTGAGAAGAGGCTCAGTAAGTGGCATGCTCTTATGAACTTAAGTTTGATGCCCAGAACCAGGTAAAAAGCACGTGTGTTTCGATCAAAATGCGGAGTTGTGGAGCCCCAGTCACAACAGATAAATCTACAAAACATTTGCAGATCTAAGTCAAGGGCAACTTTGCCAAACGGGAGTGGAAAGATCGTAAGAGCTCGAGGATCGGGGAGTTTGCTGTGAGACTGTCATCTCCTAGCAATGTCAAAAGCTGTGTCCGTAAAGGCTCATCTATGTGACTGCCCAAACAGGAGCTGAACAGGACCACTCGCCAGAGTGGACAAGGACATGGGGCCCCAACCCTAAACAAAGAACTATAGTCAACCAAGGACAGTTGGGAGTGAGAGAGATGTTCTTCCTCAGGGTTGAGCACATCAATTATTAGCCACTGCCAAACGATCAGCACTGAAAGCATACATACCAGTTATATGTTTCCTGAACAGGTTATATCTGGGAACACACATGTATACATACAGTAACAAATATATGTGTGTGTGTGTCCAATAATAATTAATGAAAAAGGTCATGAATTTGAAGGATAGAGGGGAAGGGTATATAAGAGGCTTTAGAGAGGGTCAAAAGGGAAAAGAGAAATGCTATAATTATATATATTCTCTAAAAAATGTTTTAAAAGTAATCATAAAAAGGGGGGAGGGAAACTGATGTTATCCATCCCAAAATTCAAGAATATCCTCCACAAATGTTTTGTATATAAGAAATACCTTTAAGAAATCATACAGTTGTCAAAATAGTATACATGCATATTAACTGGGTAAATACAACAATGTTCTACATATACAGCGTCTTTTAAAAACATCATGTGTTGTGGTACATGCGAGTAATCCCAGCACTGGCATTAGGAAGACTAGAGATTCCTGAGGCTCCAAAGCCAGCCAGCAGTCTAGCATAGATAGTGAATTGCAAGTCAATGAGCAACCCTGGCTCAAAGTGTATGGATAGCATTCCTAAGAACAACATGTGGTGTTCCTCCAGCCTCCAAATACATATATGGTACATGTGCAGGCACGGGAACATGCACACGCCTCAGGTACACACATAAATATTTTTTAAATAATCAATATGCTTTTTGCTTCGGGCTCATCTTCCACAATCCCAGAGTACTCAGGCATCCTCCCATCACACTCCAAAAACTGCTCATTAAGTCAGCAGCAGCTCCTGCAGGGCTTCATGCAATTGGTCCTTCCTCAGTCCTTGGTCTGCAAGCAAAATCTGACACTGCCAATCACTATCTCTTCTCTAAAACAGCCCATAAATTTTCTGTATCCCCCAATAACTGAGCAAGGCTTTCTGAACTTGAGACTTATAGACTACACATCAGGAGGGGCCCTGATTCAGTCAGACACACTACATGGTTATGACAGGTATCTGACTGTTATGAGCACCTGACAGCCAGGATGAATGAAAACTAGCAAGAATAAAGCCCTGGTTCCATCCCCAGCATCACATAAAAGCAGGTGTGGTGGTGCATGCCTATAATCCCAGGACTCCTGAGGTGGAGGTAGAAAGACGAGGAAAAGGAGAGCATGTATGTGGTGGCATGCTTGTCTAGAACTGCAGCTGGGGTGCACAGATACGAGACCCATTGGTTAGCAGGTATAACTGAATGGAGGAGATCAGTGTTCATTGGAAAGAAGAGGAGGAGAGTGGATTGAGACAAGACACCCAAAGTCAACCTCTGGCCTCCACAGGCACAGACATACATCTGTATGTATCCTCACATACACAGGAGCATACACCCCAGGAACAAGCAAACACAACACTGTGCATGCATGTGTTTGTGCGTGCTTGCGTGCATGTGTGTTACAGGATAAACTTGTAGCTTGTCTCCTTCCACCATGTAGGCTCCAGGGACCAAACTCAGACAGTCATGTGTGGTGGCAGGTGAGACTTATCACCAGTCCAATATGCACAAATCTTTAAAAAATTAAAAAAGAAAAACAAAAGCATCAGCAAGCAGCAGATGACAGTATTTCAGTAGCTTCCCTCAAGAAACCCTCTATCATGGAAGCCCCCACCTTGTCTACTTGTAAAACTTAAAAGGTAAGAAAAATGTAACCTTCACTGTACCTTTCTCGGAAAGTATTAGATGTGTTCCAACAAAAGAAGGAATAAGCTATAAACAAAAATGACATGACTTATGAAGCAGACCATGTGAGGAAAGAGAACCCCTGAACTACAGAGATCACTGGGACACTCACCCCAAATAGTGACAAGAACCCAGAAAGCTGCTGGAGGCAGACATGCCCCCACTTAGAATGAAGCCACCAAGATCTCTGAGTGAAATGTCTTGGGATGCTGTGGAAAGAGCATTCAAAGCACCCAGACCAACCGAGACCACCTTCTAGAGGATGGGGCTGGGGCGGGGCTAGGAGACAGAACACAGGAAGGCTGCAGGGCAGCTCAAAAATGGAAAGAGGGCTGTGCAGAGGGCTGTGCAGATCAGCTACAGGCTGTGCAGAGGGCTGTGCAGATCAGCTACAGGCTGTGCAGAGGGCTGTGCAGATCAGCTAC
>NC_022011.1:34745301-34757098 GCF_000317375.1 Microtus ochrogaster | reverse complement strand
GTGCAGAGGGCTGTGCAGATCAGCTACAGGCTGTGCAGAGGGCTGTGCAGATCAGCTACAGGCTGTGCAGAGGGCTGTGCAGATCAGCTACAGGCAGCACTCCACCAGGAAGAGTAGCTTACCTAACCAAGCCCCAACTAAATCTGGTGGAAAGCAGTCTGTTAATAAGTACATGTGTATGAGAGGGAAACACTCACAGCAAGACTGGCTCTCTGAGATGGTGGAAAAGGAAAACATACACTGGGCAAGGGGCAGGGTCAACCAACAAAATAATGAAAATATATTTTTAAAAAGAGTCAAGAAGAATACAGGCAATTTAGCAGAAATATGTTGGTAGATTCCAAATGAATGGATTTTAAGTCAGAGAGGGCAGGATCCACTCACTGCCATTTTTGGAGTATCGTATGTATGCATGTATATTAAGAAACAAAAAAATTGAGAATTTCTCTTCAATGATAACAAGCAACCACTTAATACTAAACATACATTTAACCAATTAGCCATAAGGTAATTACATCCCTAAGATAATGAAGTCACTGTTGCTAATGACAGAACAAGGAGAAAACAATTCACTTTTGAAAGCTGGTAGAACCAATCAAAGGAAATAGTCTTCATTCTTGGCAGTGTTGTAACTATGTATCTAAGTGTGTCACTAGCCAGGGCTATAACAATGTATCTATACAAGCTAAGAGGCAGTGCTGTAACTATGTATCTAAGTGTGCCACTAGACAATGCTATAACAATGTATCTATACAAGCCACAAGGCAGTGTTGTAACTATGTATCTATATAAGCCACGAGGCAGTGCTGTAACTATGTATCTAAGTGTGCCACCAGTCAGAGCTATAATGATGCATCTATGTAAGCCACTAGGCAGTGGTGTAATTATGTGTCTATGGGAGCCACAACAGACAGTTAAACACGGGGTCTGTTTGGGGAGTTATTTAATGAAACATTAGCATTTCAAGACAGGATGTGGCTTTGCCTGATTTAACTACTTTTGCACTTCAGAAATGCACGTCTTTACCATAAACTTAAAGAACTAGTTTATCTGTTTGCTGTGGTAACTCAGTTAAAGAGTAAATACACTTTTGTTGCCTTCTCAGCAGGGGTGGAGGACATGGATGGTCAGATGTCATGTCTGACATCCAACAATGAAAAGATTTGCATTCTTGTTGGGGAGTGACTAATACTGAATGCATGCGCTCCTCAGGCCCAATACTCAACCCCAAGCTACACCCATGCTAAAGCCTCAACACCAGCCCAGCACATAAGAGAACCACAAATCTCTTGCCCCACAGGAGAGTGGATGCAGTCATGTCTCTCGCTAATGAAAAGGAAAGAGGCAACGGGGAGGGAAGGTAAATTCCAAGTTCACGAAAATAACTTTGCATGTCTTGTTCCTTTAGAACCAGGCAGTTTCTCACAGGGCACAGGGATGAAGCTGTCATTGGCATCTTCCCTTGCCATTTTTATAAAGATGGGTACAATAGTCTCATTCCACACCAAGGAGGAGCCAGGGCCATGGACACAGTTTTCATCTCCATTCTGGCAGAACAGGAGCCTTCCTGAGTCAACCCGATCAGATCATAACCTTTCCAATGGTGATGTGGGAGTGTCATATATCAATCTGTTGATTTCATTGGTTAAGTAATAAAGAAACTGCTTGGCTGGCCCTCATAGGTTAAAACATAGGTGGGAGGAGTAAACAGAACAGAATGCTGGGAGGAAGAGGAAGTGAGCTCAGACTCGACAGCTCTCCTCTAGGGGGCAAACGCCTCAGAGAGATGCCATGCTCCCATCTCCTGGGCAGACGTGAGCAATGAAGCTCTGACCCAGGATGAACGTAGGCTAGAATCTTCCCGGTAAGTGCACCTTGGGGTGCTACACACAGATGATTAGAAATGGGCTAAATTAATGTGAGAATTAGCCTAGAAGAGACTAGATAGAAATGGGCCAAGCAGTGTTTAAATGAATACAGTGTCCGTGTAATTATTTTGGGTAAAGCTAGCTGGGTGGTGGGACATTAGCTAGCAGGTGGCCGGGGTGGTGCCGGGGTACTGGGGACGCAGCCCCGCCGCTCATATGGCAGGCCAGGGGACAGAGAACCCAGTAAGCAACTAGACAAGTATAAACTGTAAGGTGCTTTTTAGAAACATGACTAAAGTGATTTTTCAAAAAAATCAAGAGTCCATGGCTAGGGGAGAGGTGGCTCAGTTAAGAGTACAAACAGCTCTTCCAGGGAACCCAGCTTTGGTTCCCACTACCCAAAGGCGCTCACAACTGTCTCTAACTCCAGTTAAAGGGGATCTGACTCCCTTTTCTGGCCCCTGAGGGCACTAAGCATAATGCATAGTCAAGAAGGCAAAACACCTATATACATAAAACTGAATAAAATCTAGAGAAGGAAAGTACATCTATGCCAACCTGAGTACAGCACAGGACGCTAAAGACAAAAACCTATGAAAAGGATAAAGACACTTGTCACATTAAATAGTGAGTCGTGATGGGAGTAACGCACAGCAGCTAAGTAAACGCGCACTCTTGTTTGAAGGGAGGGAATGCCTGCCGAAGTGTATGGGTGGGAGTGGCGTACTACAAAGGCACCTACCTAATGGCAGCATTTTTGTAACATGTCGTTATGTGCTTGTGAGAGCATGAGGACGGTGAATGTCATTGGGTGTCAACAGCTAACAAGCTAGGCAATGGGTGAATTGGTGGCTCAAATTTTTTTCAATAAAGAGCTGTTAGAAGTCTGTCCTTTTAAAGTCACAGGGGGGCTCTTCAAGATCAAAAGGGACTACAGAAGCATGAGAGTATACAAACGTGGTTCTAGACTGAATCTTTGTTACAATTTTTACAAAGAAAAGAAAATCAGGCTAGGAATGAGGCTCAATGATGGAGCTCAGATCTAACTACACAAGGCCCCAAGTCCATCCAAAATTACCACACAATTTTTAAAAGGGTTGTAGCACTGGGGAATAAACCTTTCTGCATGCTATGTGAGCATTCTAACTGACTTACCTATGTCCCCTGCTTAATATTGAGACATTATCTCACTCAGCTTCAAAAAAATGACCTTAAATTTGTTCTTCATTCCAAGCAGGCCTACCTTGAACAGAAAGCTGGGATTATAGGCCTGTGCAATCATATCTAATACATGCAATAAAGTTTAATGCTATCTTGAGGACTGCTTAAAAACCATTACCATAGATTATGTATCAAGTAGTTGTTAGAAGTTGTTAATTTTCAAAATTGTAATTATGGTTTTGTGAATATTGAAGGAAACAGCCTTCTGAGAAAATGTTATGAAATATTCATCAATGAAGTATCATAACACTGGCTATTATTTTAAAATAGCTAGTTCAAGCTGAAGGAGGGCTCAGGTGGCCTTGCAAGCCAGAGAGCCTGAGTCCAATCCCCTGAACAATGTAAATCTGCCAGGTGTAGGGTGTACTTATAATCCCAGGGCTGAGAAGCAAGAAGGGGAGGACCCCTGGTGCTCTCTGACCAGATGGCCAAGCCTGATGGGGGGGGGGGTCCAGGCCAGTGAGAGGCCCTATCAACAGAAGTGGACAATGCCATGGTATGCCACCCAGAGTCATCCTGCATTACACACACACACACACACACACACACACACAAACAACACAAACACCCATGCATACACATACACACACCCACATACTTGAAACTAGCTTGTTCTCAATACAGATGTAAACAAACAAGCATACACAAGTAAGCACCTATGTGCAACATGCATCTAGGAAAATAAAAATCCCCCAAGTCTTTAAACCAAGAAAGTAAACCAAGAATTGGTTATAAAACAAGGAAGAGCTGAGTTTCCCAAGCAGAGACTTCTGAGAAAGCCACTCTCCTCCATGCTGACATAGGAAAAAAGGTGGTAGCATAGCCCTTTCCTGTAGGCAGCAGCTGGCCAGCAGAGTGTGGAAGTGCTGGAGCACCAAGGAGGAGAGACTTCACTGCAGAGACTGAGCCCAGGGTGGGAGCTGGGATCTGTCTGTGGAGTATCATCACGTGACTTCCATCCGAGCAAACCTCCCATGGCTCAGCCTGGCCAGCTGTGGCAGCTACAGCTAACCCACAACTATCCGTGGACTGTCCAGAACAAGCTGACAGCAGAGTAAACGAAGGCAGTGGCTGAGTTAATGAGAACACAGGAAGCCGGCCTGTGTAAAACCATCAAGCACGTGAGAGGGGAGGCGGGAGAATGGAAATTTTTACTCAGTACAGAGGAAGAAATACAGAACATTACACATGCAGGGCAAGTCATCTACCCACTGAGCTGCACCTCCAGCTCACTAGTGTGATCTGCGGGGAGAGATTTGGTATCAAGTAGATAGATATTTTTAAAGGCTTAATATTGAAAATACCTACAGACGCAGTAACCAAACATGGGGAGAGATAACGTGGTTGATCTCCAGCTAAGCATGCAGTTTTCTAAAACAAGCTGAGCACATCCAATCTGTGGAACACTAACAGCAATTCAAGCTTTTTTCCCGGGAATGGAGGTGTGGCTCAGTTGGTAGAAGGCTTGCCTGGCACGAATGAAGACAGCATTCCATCCCCAGAAGCACACGTAGGAATAGACATGCCAAAAATTCCAGCAACTGGAAAGCGAAGGCAGGAAGAACAGAAGTTCAAGCTCACCCTTGGCTACAGGGTGAGTTCCAGGCCAGCATGGTTGGTCTACATGAGACCCTGTCTTTAAAAAAGAAAAAAGAAAATCCCAGACACTCTTAGTTCAAGAGAAGTAACCCCTAGGATCCCTATGAGTTGGAGGTTCTCTTCCCCTGCCACTTCCGATTTTCCCTAATGAAGTTGATATAATCTTTGATCTAACCATTCCAACAACCGGTGAACGCATTTCTCCCTTCTTAGCCACTCGTCAGTCCTGCTCATTCCTGTAATCATGGCCACCTCATCTCACTTTGCTCCTGCCCCTTCTGCTACCACAGCAGTCAAGGGCAGAGCACACAACACCCTACACACCCCAGCTCGCCTTCCCCCTCCTAGAACTGTTTCTCCTGTTCCTCACCGGATGCTGCCACGGCCAAATTCTGAACTCCCCTAGTTGTATTCACCTTCCCATGTCGTCTTGGAAAAGCTCCTCTATAGGTTGGCCCTTGGCCCTGGGTACTCATCTAGAACTGACTTGTACTGAAGAGCCTGCTTCCTTTGTGTTCCTGTAGCATCCTGCCTTTCTCACTGGTAAAATACCCAAAGGGACTTTGTATAAGCTTTTTAAAGTGGAGAACAAAGCACTGTGTTATTTAAAAAAAAAAAAGCTGTATACTAAAGAAATAGACAGACTAACTAACTGTGTGAAGTAGAGAAAAGGCTTCACACAAGTGCTTCTTGGGAGATGTAATCAGCACACAGCCCTGTGCTTTGCTCAGAGAAGTACATGGTCAAATCTGCTGCTCATCCTTCGTCCTCCAGTTCTCCAGCCTGGCTAAGAAGTCACCATTGGTTACTATGTCTTATAGTCCAGACGACAGCAAAGCTAAGGCTGTTAGAGTCCAGACAGACAATGAATGCCCCATGTGGTGGAGAGACCAGACTGCAGCTTGGACACCTTTGCTCTCACCCATGGGTTAGCTGCATCTAGGAGTCAGGACACCCTGGCATCTTGCCTCCAGTCCCAGTGAGTGTGAGAGACAGGACGAGGTCAGTACTGCCACCTGACAGTGAGAGAGACAAAGGAAATACGTGAGGCCCTGGATGTGTAGGGCATCCAAGTCAGGTATTAATTCACAAAGCAGCCTGCAGGACAGCCTCAAGAGTGCCATCGGCAGCTCTGCCACCGTAAGCTCCTGAAGAGTGGCATCGGGTGGCACACCCATCTCTCTCAACCTGAGTTCAACGGGTGAAGGGCCACCTGTCTCTGGGCATATCTCTGGGCTACTCTTAAGTCTTCCACTCCATTTTGTATAAGAGATGAAACACTAAGAAACACGACTTGAGGGAGGTGATCACCATGTAGTCGACGGAAGGGCAGAGGAACACCACAGACTTGGAAATGCGAGTCGTTCCCTCCAGGACACACTGCCATCTCTCCCTGAAGATCTAGTAAGCAGGTCAAAGGGTCAACATGGGAAGGAGAAATTGAACCAAGAGAAAAACCTTAACCAAGAGAAGGGTCTTTTCAAATTATCAGTGTTGTGTCTAGGAAAGAGCTTGGTAGGCAAAGCGCTTGCCTCAGAATCACAAGGACCTGAGTTTGGTTTCCAGAGGTCACGGCTTTTGAAAGAGATGAGGCATGGCAGCGTGTATTTATAATTCCAGTGTTGGGGCTCACTGACCAGCCAGCTTAAGACACTTGGTGGTCCCAGGTTCAAGGAGAAACTGGCTCAGAAAAAGATGGACAGAGCCTGAAAAACAATGTGTAGGGTTGATCTCCGCCATCTCCCCCTGTTCATCTAAGCCTGTGAGATTGATTTCTGCTGGTTCGTTCTCTCTCTCTCTCTCTCTCTCTCTCTCTCTCTCTCTCTCTTTCTCTCTCTCTCTCTCTGTCTCTCTGTCTCCTTCTCCCTCTCTTTCCAGATTCAGTATAAACTGTCTCAGAGAGGCTTAAGCTGCTTAGTTTGCAGTTATCCAGCCTTGGTAGAGGAAAGACTTCTCCAGCAGCTTGGCTTTTCTGGTTTTCCAGTTGGATTTATTTATTAAAATACAAATAATATGCCACTATAAAAAAGAAACTGTCTCAGAGCCTGAGAAACAACATGTGAAGCTGATCTGGGGCCAACACACACACACAACCACCACGACGCATCAGACAATACTTTCACTTCCTAGAGTGTAAAGAAAGAATGCTTTTTGCACTTAGTTGTAGGCTATGATTCCATCAGCATTGGAGTCAAACTGCAGGAAAAAAAAATCCATCAACTCAAAATAGAATCAGGGACCTCAAATAACTATTTCTCTCATACACAGCAAAACGAAATCCAAATAACCTCCCTAGGAGATCTTTAAAGAGAGTTATCCGCTGACAAAAGAAAATCTACACTCACACATTGACTCCCCAGCCAGCAAAGAGGAGTCCCAATGCAGCAGACCAAAGGGAACTCTCTGACCTTGGAAAGAACACCCCCACTGAAATACGACCCAATCGCAACAACTCAGAATTCTGAGACAAATAAAGCAACCCAGCTCCCTCCTCCCACTTAATCCAAACCCACCCCTTGGCTTATTCCTGAGAAACCAAAAAGAAAACAACAAAACAACTTCTCTCAGATTACCCCATCACAATTACATAGAAATCCCATATACCTGGATACCCTAACCAGGACTATATCAAAGGAATACTCCCAAACTAAGGGATGAGGGGAAGAGAGAGAGCATTGGAAGACTCAGCACCTACCTCTGCTTTCCACCTCGGAAGCCTGGGCAAGCAGCGAGCCAACTGTAGCTTGTGACGCTTCCATTCAAACTCAGCCCAGCCCACCCTGTGCCGGCTTGGGATTGGGGCCCCACAGCACCACATTGTCACAATACCAACGTGGCACCAGGCAGGGAGGGTCCCAGACTGTGGTGCTCTGCATGCAAATCAGAACAGTCCAGGGAGAGTGGCAGGCCTGGGCTCCAAGGTCCCTGAGACTCCCTGAGACTGCTGATGCCAGAGGTGGGGTTCCCTCTTCTCCCACAGGGCTCCTATCCTCAGTCAAGGGAGGGATCTACGATGCTATCTTCAAAGGATTGCCAGGACAGGGATACTCCTTCCTGTGACTGCACCTTCGGAGCAGAGGGAGTGACACCTCTCTCTCTCTCTCTCTCTCTCTCTCTCTCTCTCTCTCTCTCTCTCTCTCTCTGCCCCATGTACCAGGGAAATGGATTCTCCTCCTACTCAGCCTCATGAGTGCCTGTCTGCGCCTCCTCTCTCCTGCCCACTGTGGCACTCCTGCCCACACCTGACTTCCTGGCACAGATCAACTCTTCCAGACCCGGGTCTTCAGCCCTCTTCGTTTATCCCAGTCCAACCATGGGAGTTGGAAGGACGGAAGCCCCATGCCGCTGCACAGGCTGCCATCCATTACCTGGACAAATATTTGGGTAACATTCTTCCCCCATTCAGGGGGACTTTGGGCAACAAATAAGTCCTCACCCTCCTGGAGATGGCTCTGCCTTTACTCTCAGCCAAAACAAGGAAATTTTTATTATATTTTATTAATTTTTCATAAGTATTTTCTCATGTTTACAGCCCCAACTCCTCTCTCTGACGCCCCCCACACCTTCCTGTCACACCCCCAACATCATGTCCTCTTCTTTTTATTTTTAATAACTAACCCATCTTAGCCAAATTGTACTGCACACAGACTCCTGGGTATAGGACCATCTACGAGGACCTGGCTGACCTACCAGGAGCCATGCCGCTAAAGAAAACTGACCCTCCTTCCTCCAGAAGCCATCAGGTGTTGGAGTGCCAGTTAGAGAACCCCTGCCCTTCCTGTTGGAATACTGGCTGGCATGTTTGGGTATGGTGATTGCAACCTCGGCTGCTTTGAGTTGATGTGTGTCAGGTCTTGTCATGCCTGGGAGGTTCTGTGTTGACCCAAGCCTCATACACTTGTTCTGTGTCCTCTTCTGTGATGGTCCCTGAGCCTGGCGGCAAGTATGGCAGAGATGTCCTGTCTGTGGGCTGATTGGCCTATTAACACTTAGTCTTTTATAGGGGAATTACTCTAAAATGGGAATTTTTAAATAAGGGCTAACCCCACATGCCTTTCCTGAGGAGGTTACAGTTACATATTTAAGGGTATATTTGTAACAAAATTAAAGAAATAGAGTCTGAATTTGAGAAACAGCAAGGGATAAGGAATAGGGGAAGGAAAGGAGAGGAAATGGAAGGGAGAATGGATTCTGTAATCATGTTTTAATATTAAAAAATGGTTAAGTATTTTTTAAAAGAAACAGCCTCAATGTATTTCCAGAGAATGATAGCCACAAATACTGGGTAATCACCTACACCAAGGGCTCTAGAAACAGAACCATTCTCCCTGAAATGACACTCCCAAGCGCACTTAAAGTCCCTTATAAAACCCTAGTTGGAAACAAAGAAACAAATTAGCTGTGTAGGAATGCCAAAGGATGTAATTACACAGCCGGTAATTAGGAAACAGACTTCCTCAATGACAACACTGGAAACTGCGACCTTATCAGATGAGGGAGGGAGAACACTGGAGTAAAACAGGTTTGTGGGGCTTCACCATGGAGGTAAACAGTGGAGAGGTGCCAGCCACACAGAAACAGAGAGGACAGGGTGGAGACTTCAGGGGACAGCACCAGAGCAGGGGCTTTACGGGGAGGGGCGGGGCAGGAAGTGCAGTTTCCAGACGTGGGTAAGAACAAGGCCTTCATGGCACAGCCAGAGAGTGGTGGCAATGCAGAGATGACCAGGGCATCCTTGGGGCAGCTGCCCTGTCAGTAACCACCATAAGGCAATGAAACTACTCAGCGCCCTGGCCCTGCCTGAGCCACTCCACTCTATACAGCACAGCTCTACGGTCTGAATGAAACACACTCCCGGAAGATTTTTTTCCCCTCTCAAAACAAGGATAAATGAGGTAACTGTTCTCATCAATACATACTTTAATCCTGAAAACGACTCATTATGCACAATTTAACTGTGTATCAGGGGCTGGAGAGGTGGCTGGAGGTTAAGAGCAGCGGATGCTCTTTACGAGGACCTGAGTTTCATTCCCAGCACCCACCTGGCTGCTCACAACCATCTGTAACTCCAACTCCAAGGCACCGACGCTTTCTTTTTGCCTACTCTGCCACCAGACACACACATGGTACCACAGACACACATGGCGGCAGAACACTAAACATATACGATATTAAAATTTAAATAAAATCAACTACCTCTACTGTTTGGCTTCCCTGCTGCTGTGATTAAACACCGACCAAAAGGAGCATTGGGAGAAAAGGGTTAATTCGGCTTACACGTCCTAACCACAGCCATCATTAAGGGAAGCCATGGCGGGCACCTGGTAGCAGAAGCCACACAGAACTGCTGCTCACTGGCTTGCTCAGTTACCTTCCTCACACAAACTAGGACTGCTTCTCCAGGGCTGGTGGCAGCCACAGTGGCCTAGACCCCACATCCATCCTTAATCCTTAATCAAGAAAATGTTCCTACAGACTCTCCGACAGACCAATCTGATGAAAGCAATTCCTCAACTAAGGGCCCCTCTTCTCCAGCTCACCACACTATCCTGTCTCTATTGAACATACATGTAAAAGCATAAACACTTGCAACAACCTGGGTCTGAGTCCTGTGCAACCAACTACAAGGCAAGCTTTCCCAATCTGAGATTCCAGCTCCACTAGACCCCAGCAGAAGACTCTCCAGGTAAAAACAGCAAATGTATTGAAGAACCCCTGCACGGCAACTCCTTCTCACCCATCCACGTTTAGAGAGGACTCACTGAACCTCAGGCACTGCTGGAGATAACAGCATTTTGTGTGCACACACCACTATGTGCACAGCATGGGTCAGACATTGAGCTCCGTCCCCAGCATCAACAAAGAATAAAAAAAGAATCTGTCACCAGTCTGAAAGTGACATCACTTCAGGACATATGGCTACAACCAGTTCCCCTTCTTTCGGAAATGGTGACGAGCTGTGCTGAGGTGGCCCAGGCCAACCCCTACTGGAAGAGCCCAAGGCAGAGCCCTTCATGTGGGCGTGCCCAGTGCTCAGGACCTGGCCCCTGAGCATCACCAATGCTACTTTTGTGATAAACAACTGTCATGGGAGGTGCCTGCCTGGGACAGCAACAGCAAGCACAACAAACCCACAACTTACAGTAGAACTGGGGAAGCACACAAGAGACCCCAAGCTACAAGTTTTACATTCTAAAACTGGAAACACTGCATGAATATTTTATTGGAACTCCTCTTAAATGAGTTGAGTCTTTCTGGTTGAAATCTCCGCCCTTCACTGTGCATAACAGTCCCTTAAACACTCCCTGAGTGGCCTGGAGTAGCGCTTCCTGTTTATCAAAAGACTAAAGTAACCAGCTGGCCAACAAGACTAGGCAAGGAAACATAACTTGTTTGACGACCGAGGCCACAAATATCTGCCTAGGAGTTCCAGAGAAGCCAGCAGAAGCCACCATGGGAGAGTGTCCATGTGACTGCGAGCAGACCCTCCCTGCCACCTCCAGCAGTCTCTAGCCCATGCCCTCCAACCTCCAGCACACAGGGAAGACCTTTAAAGCCATCCAAGTAAGACATGAACCCTGAACCCAGGAACATCAAGATTTCAGCTCTTGTGTCCCAGCAGCATAACATGTATACACCAGTGACTCAATTAGCATAAAAGTCAGCACACAACATATATGACATAAACCTCAGAGTCCATGCACTGGTAATCCAGAATGGAGATCCACTCATGGGGTGAGTCTGAGCGACTGTGGTATGTATTTGTTTCTATGAGAAGCCCGAGGTTTCTTCCTGTATGGACCTGCCCATAGTCACCTGCCGTTCCTGCAAAAACTTGTCTTTCTTTTCTTTGAATACTCAAAAAAACAGGGTTGGGGCACAAAGCACCTTAGAAATAAATGCTCCCTCAAGGAAATCAAATCCAGAGTGCTTTACAGACATTCTTTTTTTAGTGCTGGTTTCTTTTGTTTAAAAATGAAGAAGGGGCAGGCAAAAAGGAGCAGGAAAAGGAGGAGGAGGGAAGAAGAAGAAGAAGAAGAAGAAGAAGAAGAAGAAGAAGAAGAAGAAGAAGAAGAAGAAGAAGAAGAAGAAGAAGAAGAAGAAGAAGA
>NC_022011.1:34738188-34745201 GCF_000317375.1 Microtus ochrogaster | reverse complement strand
AAGAAGAAGAAGAAGAAGAAGAAGAAGAAGAAGAAGAAGAAGAAGAAGAAGAAGAAGAAGAAGAAGAAGAAGAAGAAGAAGAAGAAGGCGGCAAAGGAGGGAGAGGAGAAAGGTGAGGAGGAAGAAAAAGAAGGAGGAGGAGAAAAAGGGGGAGGGGGAGGGGAAGAGGGGGAGGGGAAGGAAGAGTAATAGGAAGAAGGCAAAAAGGAGGAAGAGGAGGAGGAAGGAGGAGGAAAAGATGGGAGAAGGAGAAGAGGAGGAGGAGTAATAGGAAGAAGGAGAAGAAAAGGAAGAGGAAAAGGAGGAGGGAAGGAGGAAGAAGAGGAAGAAGGAGGTGGGGAAGATGGTGAAGATGACCTCCTCCTCCTCCTCCTTTGGGGGCTGAAAAGATGGCCCAGAGCACTTTCTCCAATATCAAAGAGGACCAGAGTTTGGATCCTAGCATCCATGTAACAAGTCAGGGGTCTCTTTAACCTCCCTGACTTGGGGAGGAGATGCAGGGAGGCATGGACAGTGATAAGAGGTCATGATGCCTGGGGTTTGCCAGCTCACAAGCAAGCTGAGAAAACAGGAGCTCTGGATGAGGGAGAGTCTCAAAGGGAAAAGGCACAGAGTGACAGAGAACACGGGACGCCTCTTCTGGCCTCTGTGAATACACAGGCATGCACACAAGCATGCACACACATACACTCATCCAGAAATATACGTAAAGCACTCGCCGACCACTAGGGCTGTAGAGAGCATCTACACAGAGCTGGGACTGATACATCTCTGTATTTCATTGGCCAGCAAGCCTACCAACTGCTGAGCTCTGGGTTTAGCAAGATACCACATCTCAAAGGACTGTGGGTATATTCATTCTCTCTCTCTCTCTCTCTCTCTCTCTCTCTCTCTCTCTCACACACACACACACACACACACACACACACACACACACACAGTTTTTTGTCAGCTTGGCAATAAAGGCAAAGCATCTTGAAAATGATGATTCATTTATTCTAAATCAACATCAATCAAAAGAAAAATTATATTTTGAAAAACTACCAGACAGTGTAGCATGGCAAAAAACAATTAACTTGGCTCTAAGCTTTAGGCTTTACAAAGACCTGTGAAGAAACAAAGTCCAGACCTGAGAACCAGGCACTTATGGGGGGGAGAGGGGGTGAACTCTAATCTTGCTAAACCTAATCTTGCTAACCCTAAAATTGCTGCTTCTTTAGTTACACCCTATTCTTCCACGGAAAAGAATCTCACCCCGTGGGAAGACTGGCATGTGAAGTAAGCCCCGTGAAAGGAAGGCAGGACAAACCAGCTCCCGTAGGAATGTGGCCTCCTGGCAGGTGGCTGCCTCTTCCCACCACACAGCACCTGGTGCGGTGCTGGGGTGAACACTCTGAACTGGGAGGACTGGAGAAGAAGCCGGTGAGGCAGGTGAGGGCACTCCTCAGAGGTGCCTGAGATCTGCTACCCGTGAGTTCACAGCTCTGGTCACAGACAGAAATGCTGAGCACACCTGTCCTGGAGGCACTGATGCCGAGCTGATCTCCCCAGTTATGATAAACCAGACAGTGTGGCCACTAAGACAGGACAATTCAGACACACAGAGGGACAGTGCGCTAAGTATCACTCTAACCTGAATGCAAGACAGAGGTCACCGGCAGTTCTACAGACAGCTGCGGTCAAGCACATATATAAATATTATTCCCCACCAGAATCCTGCCATTCATCCTTGCAGTACCGCCCCAATCAACACAAAAGTGACATCACAATTCCCGCCGAGGGCTCTGTAAGGGATCTCCGCCAATTACAGGCACAGCAGAATGAAACAAACGCAGATGTCGCCACAATCAAGGTGTAATTAGCGAACCAACCCTAACAAAAAGCACGTAAAAGCCAGGGAGTTAAGAAGACGTTGTCTGTATGCATGGCAGTGCAATACACCATCGCAGAATACATGCTTGCACGAGGGCCACAACTCTATACCAGGAGTGCCTCAAGAAGACCTGGAGATGGGTGTAGGGACACAGGAGGCTGAGGCAGAAAAGCTGCTGCGCGTCTGAGGCCAGCATGGCTCCATAGAGAGTGTCAGAGTCACTGCACTACAGAGCAAGACCCTACCTCAAAAAGAAAAAAAAAAAAAACACAAAAAAGAAGACAACTGGGCCCAGAATCTGATGCCTGACCCAGGACTGAAGCCGCTCGTTACAAATCATGGCAATCAAGCATCAGATAGATATCGGTGCTGGGTAAGGTGTTTGTCGCATACATCCAAGGACCTGAATTACACAGATCCTAAGAACCCATGTGGACAACAGAGCAAGGCAGAACATGCTGGCCATGCTCAGAATCCCAGCGCTGGGAAACCAGAAACAGGGGAGCTTCAGAGCTCACTGCCAGCCAGCCAGCCTAGATGATCCAGTTCCTATTCAAGTGAGATACTGTGTTTAACAAACAAAGATTGTTGGCACCAGAGGAACAACTTGTGTTCATGTATGCATGTACACACACACACATACACACATACACACATACACAGAAGGGGGGCAGGAATGCACCTGGTATAACCTCAAATGTTCTAAACCTTCCTGTCTTTCTTGCTGCCTTAGTACTTTAAAGACACACACCCCCTGGATCTATTATGAGTTCCCCAAATTGTCCAGGCAGGTACCTGTCTTTGTTTCACAAGCATCTCTCACCTTGGGTTACTGGTGATTTTGAACAATGTCCTAAAAATCAAAATGGAATTAGATATTAATCAGACCACAATAATCTTAGTTAGCTTCCTTTTATCAGAAACCTTCTAGACTTTCATTTAACAGCGAGCTCCCAGCATGAGAAAAAGGAAAATACAACCACTTCATACACCCTGCATTATACTGGCACACAGTGCTTTAAAGAAAAATTTGGGTATTGGTTACAGTGAGATGGACGGGCACTGGGGCTGCAGGCCTGGTCACAGCCTACATGCTACAAGGATGGTTCCTTTTCCTTAAGAGCTCCTTGGTCTCTGGGTGGCACAGTAGAAAGCCTGACAAGCTCAGGCTACAGTGTGGCTCGCTGCAGTGTGTTCCTGCTCCAGCAATTCTTTAGAGACCGGTCTTTTCCTGGTGTCCAAACCCAAACCACCAGCAGATGGCACTCTCTGAGCATAAGCATTCATTCTCTGCAGGCACAAAACCACACTTAAAGGAAACATCGTGACTAGCCTCCAAAGACACAACTAAAATGTTCAAGAGAAAATTAAAAAATCAGTTTGAAGCTTTCAAAAAGGAAGTAACCCTATTTAAGATTTTTTTTCTAGGTAACTTTTTTTAAGAACAAAAAAAAACAAAAACAAAAACAAAAACAAAAACAAAAACAAAAACCAATGCATTGTGATAGGAAACTCTATCATGGTCTATGGCTTTACCTCTGCAGTTACCACAGCCTTGGGAGCCCAGACAAAAACCCCACGTGTAAAGTGTTTGTTGTGCAAGCGTGAGGACCCGAGTTCAGATCCCTAGCACCTAGGTAAACACTGGGAAGAGTGGGAAGCTATGCAACCAGGTACCAGAGAGAGCAGCAACAGGAAAGCGGGAAGCTATGAAACCAGGTGCCAGAGAGCAGCAACAGGAAATCCCGGGAAATGGGTGGGTAAGGCAGACACCAAGCGAAAGTGCCAGCTTCCGTGGGTGGGAAATCCGGGGGCTGGCGAGAAGACAGAGGGAGAGCCACATGGTGGGAGGAAAGCCGCCTTCTGCAAGTTTTCCTCTGGCTGCCACACACCATGGTGGCACACGTGTGTGTGCACAAATACAACCAGTTGTTCACAAACTAAAAAGTAAAGCGGTCAAGAAATAAAAGATAACTGAAGCGAACCTCTGTGGTGGTTCTGCTTGTTTCTTTGACACTTCATTTTACTGGAGAAACTGTTTTCTTTGCAGAACTGAAGGGGAACCCAGACTCCAGCAGCCAGACAGGAATGCTGCCACTCAGCTCTCCATCCCGGCATAATTTTGTTGACTGTTGTTTCTTTAATGCTCACGTATTTCTAAACTTGTTAGAAAAAATTCTAAGTCTACAAATGACTTTCTAAACTTTCCAATAAAATATTAAAGAGGGCACACAACAGAACACACTAATAAAATATGCTTACTAATGAAATGGGGCAGTTTTCATACACCAGGAATCATAAAAATTAGGCATGGCATATTAATTTGCTTATTTATTATATGTCATTTCAAAACAGAACATAGAAGGAGTGTTGCTCCTAGGCTACTCCCCACAAGCCATCCCACAGACAATGCTGAACAATTTTATGTCAGCTTGACATAAGTTAGAGTCACCTGAGAGGAGAAACCTCAACTGAGAAAATGCCTCCAATAAGATCAGGCTGCAGGCATTAATGATTGACACGGGAGGGTCCAGCCCACTATGGGTAGTGCCATCCCCCGGGCTAGTAGTTCTGGGTTCTCTAAGTAAGGCTGAGCAAGTCATACAGAGCAAATCAGTAAGCAGCACCATCCATGGCCTCTGCATGAGTCCCTGCCTCCAGGTTCCTGCCCTGACATCCTTAAGTGACCAACAGTGATGTGGAAGCACAAGCCAAACGAACCCTTTCCTCCCCAAGCTGCTTTGGTCATGGTGTTTCACCACAGCAATGGTAACCCTAACTAAAAACACATTGCTCCGTCTACTGGTGCTGCAGCCCCAGGGACAAAGCTAGGCTAAGGAGGTGACAGCTGAGCTAGACATGGCAGAGCTTCTCAGATCAGCTTTATAAGCTTCTGGTCTGCTCTCTCAGGCATGAAACTGGATGTGCAGGAGGTAAACACTTCATGTAGAGAAACTTTCCACATAGAGAAACGCAGCAAGACCATCCGATTCACAGAGCTCTTTCAAGGGTTAGATGGACCCAGTACATTTAAAGAATTTCAAATGGGAGAGGGGGCACACGCTTATGCTCACAGTAAAAGCTAGGGTGGGAGTCTAGTAAGTTGAGATTCCAGTCTGAGAGTAAGGCCTGCCTCAGCGAAGAGATGATAGGTAGACAGGAACAAAGCAGAAAGGTATTATGGTTATCCATGCAACTCAACTATGGGATGCAAGCTTTACAAAATAAATTAAAACTTTCCGACAGTTCAGGGCGGTTCGTTAGTCACTGCTCAGGAAGGGCTAGGGGCTATTTTTGCAAACCAAGATTTTCAAAAGGGTTCTTGCATTTCTCAACCGTGTGAACTTAGGTCTTGGGCTGTGAAATCTTTTGGGAAGACATAAGTACTCGATGGCAACCTTTCTTTAAAGGGACTGAGGAAGGCAGTACTGGGTCTCACCCTGGATATATCAACTTGGATGGCTGACCAGTACTCACCTCCCAGGCCAACCCTGACCCACTAAAGGAGGTATTCAGGTGGGGCTGATGGATGTCAGACTGCCCTGGCATAAATAACAAAAGTGACTGTGTAAACAAGCAACATCTCCACAATTCCCAGAGCAGCTTTTGCCTGATTGCCTGATGTGGGCTAATTCTGCTGCCCTGGGGATGCACTTCTGGGGTTGTGGGAAAGGAGGGAGAAAGGGAGATCCCACACTCTCAAAACATAAAAATGCATTATCTAAGCATCAGTTTCTGAAGACAGGAATATATCTGAGTCCTTTGTCTTTATAGTTCTCAGTGAGTTATCAACGTATGCCTCACAGATTTCTGCCTAAAACGAGCTTCAGCTGCCACAGAAGCTCTCTAATGGGACTACTTTTCAAACACACACACACACACACACACACACACACACACACACACACAGCCCATACATGCCCATCCCATTTTATGTGATGTAGTGCACGAAGTCTGTCATGCAAAAATGCCTTGGCCCAAGAGCCACAGGCACACATAGCTACAGGAGCCATGGGAGCCATGGGGTCAGGAAGGGGATGAGGACCCTGGGAAGCTGTGTGGCACAAGCGTGTGTCCCTATTCTGGATCAGAACTCTCTAGAAGAGGGACTGGAATCATAGGGTACCTAGAGGGCTATCTTCCCACTTTCCCAGGCTCTAAGACAGGCACTGTGAAAGGCCTGATGTGTCAACATCCTCTGTGGACAGGCCATTCCTGACCAGGCACCGGCGGGTCATTCCCTTTTATACTGCACACATGGGAAGTACAGAGCGACCTCTCTGGACTTTGGAAAGGGTTGAAACTCGTTCAACTGATGCAAGCCTGAACACAGCAGGTCAACAAACTCCGGGTTCATTTGGAAAAAAAATGATCCAGGTTTATATACACAATGATTTATGTGCGTTTGGAAGTCTGTATTATATACACAATGATTTATGTGCACTTGGAAGGCCATAAGATTTTCTTTCTCTTCTTGCCTCATCTCTATTCCAAATGCTACACATTGGTGCCAGAATTTAAAAAAATCTTTCCAGCGCTGTTGTCAAACATTCTCCAGTTTGAGACTCAAATGTGGGTACTCTCATTTCCTCTCCTGAGCTGGCATGTGGCAGAACTCCATCCCCACTGAAGGGAGGGGGGGAGGAACTGAGGGAGAAGGGAGGGAAGGAGGAAGAGAGGGAGGGAGGGACGGAGGGAGGGACGAGAGAGAGAGAGAGAGAGAGAGAGAGAGAGAGAGAGAGAGAGAGAGAGAGAGAGAGAGGGAGGGAGCTTACAGTTGACAAAATCGCCTCTTAAACACTTCCAGCAGATTGTGGTGGCACACACCAGTAGGATTTGCTGAAGAAGGTGGAGGCAGGAGGATCACAAGTTCAGGGCCAGCCTGGGCTATACATTTAGAAAACATTCCCAAACATGGCAGTTGGCTACATAGTGCTTCAAAGTGGGTCAGGTGATTCAGCAGATAAAGACAGTAGTCATAAGAGCATGACAACCTCTGACCTCCATATGTGTGCCAGGATATGTGCACATGCACCCCCCCCACAACACACACATATGTGTGCCAGGATATGTACACATGCACCCCACACACACATATGTGTGCCACACACCCACACACACACACATATGTGTGCCAGGA
>NC_022011.1:34726373-34738088 GCF_000317375.1 Microtus ochrogaster | reverse complement strand
GCCAGGATATGTACACATGCACCCCACACACACATATGTGTGCCACACACCCACACACACACACATATGTGTGCCAGGATATGTACACATGCACCACACACACACACACACATATGTGTGCCGCACACACACACACACACACACATACGTGTGCCAGGATATGTACACATACACCACACACACACACACACATATATATGTGTGCCACACACACTCACACACACACATACGTGTGCCAGGATATGTACACATGCACCGCACACACACTCACACACACATATTTACTCACAGTGAAATACCTAACTCTGATACAAAGTATCATTTTTTAAATTCATCAGAATAGAAAGACGGACTCATTCGTGGCCAGTTAACCCCACACTAGACGGCTTCAGGACTGCAGAGACACAGCGAATTTGTTCGGTCCTGATCCAGTCCTAGCTGATGAGCAGCGAAAGCAAGACAACATGTGCAAACTGCACCCTCTGCTGTGGTCCACGCTAAGGGCGACGTAGCCTTGCCTGTGGGCTAATTTTCCTTATATGATGAAGTTGATTTGCTTTAACTTCCTTATTAGCATCACCAGTTCAAGAGGCAGGAGACTGTTTACTGGTGAGCAGAGTATACACATTCCTGAACTTTCCTTTCTCAATCCCTAGAAGCACAAATAAAAAGGCCCATATGTTCGCCGAGTATATGAATTATTTAAATAACTTGCTGTGTCTGACATAACATCGGGAGTTTTCTGCCACGAAAGCTTCCCACTCTACCCCTATAGAGAAATCCTGAAAATGCGCCAATCAGTCTACTCTGGAGATACAAAAACACAAGAGAAAGACTGTGAGAATCAGAAGGATTAACATATGAAATGGAAGCTGTCTCTACGTAATCTAAGTTGTAGCCCAGAAGGGTATAAGGCCATAAACAAATCAGAATACTAAATGCCCAGTGCACTTAACTAAAAACTCACTAAGGAAGTTAAAGCAAATCAACTTCATCATATAAGGAAAATGTCCTAAAGGAACCAGAGTGATCTATACCCACCAGGACTCAGGGAACCTCCATCCTGGCTGCAGACCCCAAAGAGAGATGACAACTAAAGGGGTTGGTGAAAGGAAGCAATGATCCTTCTAATCCAGTGGGTGGGGGGGTGGCTGGAGAGACAGCCCAGTGGCTAAGAGTATTGGCTGCTCTTCCAGAAGTCCCAGGTTCAATTCTCAGCACCCATATAGCAGCTCAGTCCCAGGAGATCTGCTGCCCTCTTCCGGCTTTCGATGGGCACTGCACTCATGTGGGACCTAATACCCTATGGATGCCCTCCTGTGGGAACCGGGGCTCCTCTCATACAGCCTGGAGGGTTTTAGCTGTGTACAGCCTAAGCAATAAACAAAGCGCAAGTCAAAGGAAAGCTCATATTCTCCTTAAAATGCTCAGGAACTCCTCAGAGTCCCACGCTGGTCTGAGATTATGTGACCATCTGTGTACCTTGTCACACCTGAACCACAGATGTGCCACTACTTCTCCACACGTGAACCACAGATGTCCCATTACTTCTCATACCCTTAGATCTTTTTCCTTTTTCTGCCTTCCAAGACAGGTCTCAGGTATCCCAGGCTTGCCTCAAACTCTGTGGGGAAAGAGGATTTTATTCTCCTATCTCCTGCCTCCAAGGGCTGGGATCACAAGTGTCTGGTTTACTGACTCCTGAGATTGGAACCTGGGGTACCATGTATGGCAGGCATCTTTTAGAAATCACATCCTTTTGTAACGACGGAGATAGGAAAACAGAATGCAAGAGTCAAATTGAGGACCTTTGCATATAGAAAGCACATCCAGCTATGTCAAGGATGATGGGAATTTAGTTTACCACCAGCTTCCAAAGGACATGGGAAGATCCATTTTCACAGAAGTTTCTCTTTAGCCTTTTTCTAAAAGGTTACTTTTATATTATTAAGTAAGCTTACTGAATATATTACTATCATTATTACTGAAGTAACTGTTCAGGGTTGTGGTTATAATCTGCCATGATATTTAATCTATCACAACCCAGTGCAAGGAACACTAAAAAACCTATATAGTCCGTAAATATGTAGATACTGGTGTATATGTCTGTATATACAAATAGATAACCCAAAGCTGACTATATAGCTCAGTCATGAAGTATGTTCCAACAATGCCCAAGGTCCTGCTATAGGAATACACCCAGGAGGTAGAGGAAAGAGATCAGAAGTTCAAGACCATCCTCAGCTACACAAGAGTTTGGGGTCAGCCTGAGCTACACAGACCTTGTCATGGGGGAGGGGGTCCAGAGTTAACTGAAATTCAGCTAATTACTATTGTTACAAAATTAAATGTAATTCCCATTTCCAGGTGGTTTGCTGCCCTAATGGGGATGAATTCTATTTGGGAGGGGCATGGTGACTTGGATCCTAACTGTGCCAAAGCATGCAAACTGCCTCAGCACGGGGACAGTACAGAATGAGGCAGAACAGAATGGCCTCAAAATATCAAACTTCGGTGTTTGTTTCCAGACGGCTAATCTTGGCTATAATTTGACTACATCGAGAATCAATTAAAACTCAAGCCGCTGGGCACACTTGTAGGGGATTTTCTTGAGATAAGAAGACCACGCACTGGTGGCAGCCACATCACAGGACCTGAAAGAAGTGTTTTGCTTTTTGCCTGCTTGCCATCGCTCTCTCTGGCAAGTTCATCCACCCTGCTGCTGAGGTATTTCTTTGCTTATATTAGAGAATTTCATGTAATGTCTTTTTGCTCTTTTGGCTTTTAAATCACACATGAAGGCTTATTCTTAGTTATGAATGCCCAGCCTTAGGTTGGCTTGTTTCTCGCCAGTTTGTCTTATCTTAAATTATCCCATCTACCTTTCCCCTGTGGGCTTTTATCTTTCTCTATTTCTGTATAACCTACTTTCTCCATGGTTTGCTGCGTAGCTAGGTGGCTGGCCCCAGAGGTCCTCCTCCTCCTTTTCGCCTAGATTTCTTCTATTTATTCTCTCTGCCTGTCAGCCCTTCCTATCCTTGCTCCTGCCTCACTAAGGGCCATTCATCTCTTTCTTAGGACCACCAGGAGCTTTAGACAGGCACAGTAACACAGCTTCACAGAAATCCTTCAGGATTCTCACACAGACTGAAGACTAGCTGAGCTCTCTGTGTGGAGACAGCCACTGTTGGGCTAGCCAGACACAGCCTGTATGCCACTCTAATAAATCCCTTTTGATACAAATATATATTCATGCCACCAGTTCTGTTCCTCTAGAGAACCCTGACGAGTGCCATTTCCATGAGAAAATTTGTGAAGAAAATGGTATTGCCTAACAAAACCTGAGTGCACGCACTGGCCAAGCCATCATCCCGGGACTCTGCACGCACAGACTACTGGTGGGTAGATGACAGACTTTCAGAAAATTAAATCAAATTCCCATATTTGTTTATTTATTTGTTTGTTTGTTGAGTTGCCCAAAGCTTGTAAATGAATTTACAGACTGAGGAAGAAGCTAGTTAAGTTCCCCCCTTCCATGAACTATTAGTGTCTCTCTGTTGACATGCTTTATGGCTTTTTACTCACAGGTGTAGAGTCAGCCGTGAACGGAAGGAAGCTTCCAGAAACAAGTGTGTCCATTCCCTTCCAGCCCCACGCCAGTCCCTGCCCCCAAGCACCTAGAACACAGACTCCAGCAGCAAGCCTCCTCTGCTCCTGACCAGAGACGGAGCTCCGTGCCTAGCCCAGCGCATTTTCTGACTAGAATTAGAAGCAAAAAGGGTTGAGCGCACCCAGCACAGTCTCACTACAGAATGAAGCTAAGAGTCAGCGATGGGGATCCCAGGAGCATCTCCCAAGCTGTTTACATATTTAAAAGTTTGGAAAGTACTCCCTGGTAGCTCACGGGTAAAAGGACTCAGAAAGATTAGAACTATTCTGGACAGCAGGAAAATAAAACTGCAGCCTACCGTAAGTTGTGGATGGCAGCTAAAACCTGGAAAGGAACCCACAACTCTAAACGCTGAGGGCAGGACCACAAAGAAGCAAAAGTCAATCACCTAAGTCTGCGCCTGAGGCGCTTAAGGAAAAAGAAGTGAAAGGGAAGGGAATAATGGGCCAAACTGCAAGCTCACTACCTAGAAGATGGAGTCGTGGAATGTCAGGCAGAGCTGCACCCTGAAACTCAGTCAGGGCCCAGCTGAACCAATCAAGGAAGAAGAGAAAACAGTTATGTAATAATAGGCTGAAAAGTCAGTGGGTCAGAAAGGGCTTGCCTTGCAAGTGTGAAGACGTTAGTTAGTAGTTAGTTAGTTAGTTAGTTAATTCCATCACTAGAACTCACGTAAAAAGCCAGGCTTGGTTTAAGCACATGCATGTAATCCCAGCAGTGTGGGAGGGAGGGACACAGAAGGATCTATGGGGCTTGTTAACCAGCCAGCCAGCCAGCCTAGCATCCATGGTAAATTCCAGGCCCATGAGAGACCTTGTCTCAAACACAATTTTTTTTTTTAATTTTTAAGGAAAGGTAGGCAGTGCCTGAAAGAATAATACCCCAGGTGGCCCTCTGACTGACATACATACATATGCACACATACCTGTACACACTTGTAAACACACACATATGTACACATACACACAAAAAATTACAATACTAAAAATACTAATAGCATAGTGCCCATCATAAAGTTGTTAAAGGCTGAAAATGAAATATCACAAGCACATATATTCAGATGAATGTGACAACTTAAATTAGGTGCACCAATTACCATAACTGAAATAATATGCAAATGTGGATCACCCTGTATGTCTTTAAGTGTTCATTCATAATCAGAAACTTTCCCACACTGAAAGCCCCAGGCTCAGGCAGCTTCACTTTTGAGTGCACTTTAGAAAGAACCATTTTCTACCAGCTCTACCACCAGCACAGGGAGTGTCTCAACTCACTGCCTGCGTTCAGTCCAGGCCTGATGCATATCTAACTTTTATCAGATCAACTCCAGGGATAAGTAAAAGAGGCAGAGAAGCAGTCAGGGTCCGCTGCAAAGGCACGGGGTGCCAGCTACAGCTCTCTCTCTCCCCTAACGAACAATCAGCTACTTGCCTGTGGAACTCGACAAGCGGAGTCTGGAGCCTGGAGAGAGCTAACTGCACACTGTCCTGCACAACTGTAAATCTGGATCACACGGGGCCATTGGCAAGGACTGGAAAATGGCTAGTCTCTCAGAGAGACACAGATGGAGAGCCAGGAGGATTCTAGCAGCCTTGAGGAACACAGAAACACAAAGCCACAACTATTTCTACTACCACCAAGGAATTTCTTTCGTTCATATGTAGCAAGAATGGTCGGTCACTAGGACCTCATAAACTTGGTCCTCAAAGCCATTTTTTAAATAAACCTAGCTTTGAGTTTTAAAGACATGTTCATTTTAATATGTCTCAATCAAAGAGAGGTGGCCTGCTGCCAAAAGCAAGCCAAAAGGGTGGGGAACTTGATCTGGCTAAACACCTCTATTAACATAAATTACATAACCGAGTTCCCCACACTCAAAGATTCTGTGACTGTAAATTCCCTGGGCAAAACAAACTTGCCTTCCCAAATGTGTGCACGGCACTGGATCATGGCTACAGTCAGCTAGAGGATACGCTCTGGGCTCTTTTCAAATCATCTTTCGATTGTATTATCATCATGTTTGTGTATATGCAGGGGTGTGTGAATGAGGGGTACGGTGTACCTGTGGATGCCAAAGGACAACCTCAATGGCAACAGTTCTCTCCTCCCACCTTTTCCTGGGTGACAGTGAACAAATTCATACAGTCACAAGCAAGTGTCTTTACCTGTTGAACCATTTCGTTGTCCTCTGAACTGTGTCCTGACTCATGGTGATTTCAATTCAGACAAAAGTCAAAAAACAAACTCATGCCTGATCATCTCTCAGGAACTCCCTATAAGGGCAAGTCTGGGTTGAAATAAAGAAGCACGGACTAACACAGCACGCGTTAGCATGAGATCGTCAGGTCTCCCATGACCTTCAGCCGGTCCTTACTGAAGTTAGATCACAGACCATCTTTTACCCTGGGACTCGTAGCAGACAGCAGCCACAGACAGCAGCCACAGATGACCTTCCTGCTCCAGCTCTGACTGAGGCACGGAGCACTAATCTAGAGTTCTTTGTTCCACGACAACCTGAAAGCAGCCCCAAAACCGACAGCTGCATGTGACAGCAACTTAAGGTTCTTCACCTCTCCAGGGCCTGTCTTAGCGTTTCTATTGCTGTGCCAAAAACACCATGACCAAAAGTAGTTTGGGAAGGAAAGGGTTTTATCTAATTTACAGGTTGTACTCCATCACCCAGACAGGTCAGAACAGGAACTCAAGGAAGGAACGGAATAAGAAACCAGGGCACAATACTGCTCACTTGGCTTGCTCCTTGTTGACTTCCTCAGACAGCTTTCTTAGAACCCCAGGACCACCTACCGCAAGGGCTCGGTCCTCCCACATCAAGTTCTAATTACGAGAATGTGCTACAGGCTTGCTGCCAGGCCAGTCTGGGAGGGGGATGTTCTCAACTGGGGTTCCCTCTTTCCCAATGACACTAGTTGTGTCAAAATGACCTCAAACCAGCCACCACGGAGCTATAAAAGGAGATAAGGCGATAAGCTATTGTTAAAGTCACTGAAAAAAAAAAGAGACTGCGGACTGGAGGCCATCTCACAGCACCCCGGCTGTAGCTCAAAGACAAACAGTAGGACGGCAAGACCCACACCTCCCCTCCCAGTGTCCTTCACGTGTCCCTGCCTAAATCTGAGTTTTTAAGTGGAACCACCAGAAGAGCAAATAGGCCATGAAGCGGCAAACACTTTCAAGAGAGGAAGACAGGACACAAGGACCACAAGCAGGACCCCAAGGCCCGGGGGCTGCAGGACTGGGCATTAACATGCGATGACCACAAGAGGAAAAGGATGTTGCATGGCCAGCACTCGAGAAGGGCTGTGACCGGAACCATAGTGATGAACCTCTCCTTGGGAAATGAAAGAGGGTATTCCCATCTTAAACTGTGGGCATGAGAGGACGCTTCCCACACTGCTGCTGAAACACGCAGTTCAGTGCCCACCGCAGGACAGCTACCGAGAGCCCGCACAGTGGCACGATGAAGCCTGTGACAGCATCCACCTCTGCCTTCTGACTGGAACTTAGCAGGAGCTCGGCGGAAGGCGGAAGATGGAAGGTGGCGGTGTGCTACCCAGTTCCTTCACCCTTTGAAAGCTCTCTTGGCTACCTGGGCTTCGTCACTAAAATGCACATAAAATTCGCATCTGCCTCTACAATATAAGCCGAGCCTTCTGATGAACGGGCAACCAGCTCTGGCCGGCCCACAGCTGCTGCCAGGCCCACACTCAGATGCAGCGCATCACTGAAGGCCACAGGACAGAGGCAGCGGGCCAGGAGTGAACTTGGTGCCACCCCCTGAGCTGTCAGCACCAGGCACAGCTGGGACTCCAATTCATCTGCAACCCCCCCCCCACACACACACACACTCCTTGGATAGCTCCCTCGTTCTTACCCAATACAAGAAGCAGAAGTGACTCTACAATTGGGGTTCTGAACCAAAATCTAACAAGGAAACATACTGTCTACAGAACACCAGGTGTTGGTCACACCTCGATCAGCTGACAGCAAGAAGCTCTATTCTATTATCAAACTATAACAGCAGACTTTATTTTTTTTTTTGAAAAACAACTTTATTGAGGTATGTTTTATGTATCATGACAGTCTCCTATTTCAAGAGTACAATTCAATGATTTTTAGTAACTTTACTGGTTAGGACAACCATTGCCTTAAATCAGTTTTATAGTCTTTTTATTATTCTAGAAAATTCCCTCCTGTTCACTTGCAATTAATCCCCGTTCTCACTCCAGACACTGGCAGCCACTTTCTCTGTAGATTTTTCCTTGTCTGGACATTCTGTATGAATGGACTCATCTGGTGCATGGCCTCTTGTGTATGGCTTCCATAACTTAGGGTCCCGTTTCTCAAGTTTACTCGTTGTGTTCATGCTCTAGACAGTTTCTTGTGATTTAACAGCAGACTTTAAATCAAAGTTCAGAAACACCGGTTACTCGGGAAAAAGTGCAGGATGGTGCCCATCTAGTCCCGAAATCCACACTAGATCTGAACCTGCCCAGTAGCCCAGGATCACGGTGAACATCAGCTCTGCAAATTCACTGCTCTTGCTTTCCAAAACATGCTTCCATTTTAAGGTTAAATTGAGAGTGAGAGAGCAGCAAGAATAATGTTTTCTTTTCTACCAGTGGTCAAGGATTTAAATGCAAATGTGTGTGTGTTTGTAATGACTAAGAGAAAAATAATAGTTACAAGAAGGAAGGAAGACATGGTGTTGCACGCCTTTAATCCCAACACTCGAGAGACACAAGAGTAAGCAAAGATGAAACAAATCTTTTTCTTAAGTAAAGAGGAAAAATCCAAAAGAAAACAAACAAGACAAATTGACAATTCTGTGTAAATGAATATAAACCTAAGTAAATGCTCAAACTCCTCCCAGGCTAGGGGATCATAAAACAGCCACATTTCTGACTATCTAGTGGGTAAAGCTGGTGGCAGACAAGTCAGTGTGCACCAATGTAGAGTTAACTTCCTTGGCAGTGCAAGTTGCTAATGTCTAACGAAGCACGGCTTGTGCCTCCCTTGTGCCAAGCTTCACGTGTGCCCTACAGGAAAACCGCTGCACGCAGAGCCGTGAAGATGCCGTGGGATTTTCAGCAAACAACAGAAATCATTAACATTATTACTAAAAGAATTATTGCAGAAGTCCCCTCCATCATGAGAGAGCGCCCACTTTTTTTCATCAAGACAAAGAGGACTACACTCGTGAGACTACCGTGCTGTAATAATTACCCTCGCATTACCTATGGCTCTTCATCTCATACTGTGCCTAAACCCAAATTAACCATTATCGTAGGTGTGTAAGATCCTACAGTCATCCCTCAGTATCCCCAAGGACTGGTTCCGGAATCTTAGCTTACAAAATCTGCAAGTGTTCAGTGTTCTTTCACACAATGGCAGTGTCTGCACTGCAGAACCTCTGCTGGTCCTCTCGTGTGCTGTAAATGACATCTAGATAACTGTCCCAACCCAATGCTAAAAAAATGGTGGTTGCACTACATTGTTTGGGAAATACTGAAGAGGAAATAGTCTATTCGTGTTCCGCATAAAGCAGTTTTCCTCATTGTTCTCTATCCACGATTAGCTGGAGGTGTGGCTGTAGGACCCACAGTCACGACTGCCCACTGCACACGCAGCGCTGCGGTCTGTCTGGTTCCAGGAATCGGCTAGGGTCTCGGAGCAGATCACCATGGAGTAGATGTGTAAGCTCCCGCTGCCTCCACTCTCCTCCTCCAAGAAAACCTTTTCCTTTTTCTCCTCTTCTCTCTTCTGTTTAATGTGAACAGGCGGGAGAAATAACTCATTTGTAAGAGACTCACTCTTGCAGAGGACCTGGATTCCGTTCCCAGCACATACATGATAGCTCACAACTGTAACTCCAGATCTGTCTCCCATCCTCTGCAGGCTCTGCACCAAGGATGCCACAGGCATGCAGGCAAAACACCGATGCATGTAAAATAAAAATAAATGCTAAAATATAAAAATACAAACACCAGAGGAGCTAGAATATAGACAGTCACATTTTTGCACCATCTATGAGATAATTTGCCTTTCTTTTGTTTACAATTGAAAACCAGAAGAATAAATGGCTTTTGCTAAAGTTTGCTGTATTCCATATGGAATAATTTGCCAAATCAAACACCTAAGTATAAATTCACTGCTAAGTAAGATTAAATTTCATCTACTCAGTTGGGCTTTTTTCTTTTTCCGTGTTTTAATTTATTTTTGTTTGTTTTAGACAGCCAGTGGGTTGAAAGTCCTGTCCTCTCCAGGGCTCCTGATACTACCGACCTGTCTCTTGCAAGAAAAACAAGCATAAAGCTGGGGGTTTCAAACTACAAATGTAACATTTTTCACACCAAAATTCTGCATTCTACACAAAGACAGAGGGAAGACAATCCGTGCTTCAATAGCCCTGATGCAAGCTGCGCTCAGCTGCTTCCAACTCCCTCCTAATGCAAACTTCACTGGTGAAGGAGCAGCGCCCGCTGTGCTCCGAAACTCTCTCTCCTAGGAGTAGACAACAATCTGAGCACAGAGAAAGTCAAAGCGCTCTCCAGAAAATACAGCCACCTACTTATTTATTGACACAGTCGGCTCCATACTCTGCCATCACTGCTTATCACAAATCCATCCGCCAGTCCCTCTTTCCACCCATTTGTAAATTGGAAAACTCACAAAGAAAATTACAGGGGACATGCACTTTGCCCCTCACCCCTTCAGTGTGCACAGCACTCACTAGAGATCAATACTTAGAACACCGAGGGCTTGTTCAGGCATGTTTTCTTCCTTTTCACCACAACCCGAGTTAAAATCATAGGAAGAAAAGCAGCCCACAGCTGGAAGGATGAATCCTCCATGGGAAATCCCAAACAGCATCCAATGCTTAGGGACCCAGGGAGAGCAAGCAGGCAGACACAACGGGGAGCTGCCTCCAAAAGCCATCCCACCCCCTACTTCCCAACAGGTCACAGGGATGACAGTCAACCAGCAGTGTCTCCTCTGACCCTTGCCCCAGGGGACACATTTCAAGAGCCCAGATGGACTCTGCCTGGCTCATGATTAGCCTGCAATCTCCACGACACCTCTATATTTGAAATGGCAACTATCTGTGCGTTTGTTGGCTTCTCAAGTAGTCCCCTACCTTCTACGTGATAAGAACCACCCTCTGCAGTGCTAAATGAACACGAAGCACTGTTTTAATAAAAACACATGACAGAAGGCCTGAAGGAAAGGCCTACTTTTGTATGATGCCTACATACTTGAGGAAATCAGGAGGCTCTCAAGGTATTAAAGCAAGGACCTCTCTGCACTAGACCCCAACGAATATGGCCCCTAGAACCAGACATTAACCCACGTGATCACAGGACAGGCGCAGTTCCCACCTGCCCCAAAAGTAAGCAGCGTCCAAGGTTAGCCAGTCCCCCTGTTGTGCCATACAGACCAGTCACACCCTTACAGAGACCTGGGGCCACCCTTACCTCTAAGTGCTACCAAGGCTACCTCTCCCACTCCAGCTTGCTCACAGCATCCTCAGGAGCCCTGCACTGCACAGGCTCCTCCCCTCCAGGCCGTAAGCAGGGTGACTGATAGACTGCATCACGCACTTCTGTTCAGTCATGTCCATGAGCCTTAGGTAGGAATGCTCCCTTACCCACAAGGTGAAGAAATGATCAAAACAAAAAGGTTCGTTTTTAATTAACGCATCAATGAGGGCGAGACACAGAATAACAAATGGCTACTATAATTGCAAAAGGGAAAAAACAAACAAAAATTAACCTGCAACACAGACAAACTGTGAGCTAGTGTAGTGGGTGAGGTGAGCAACCCTACGCATTGTTGCAGCCCCAGCATGAAGAACGCATGCTGGGACTAAGAACACACAGACTGTAGGTGTTTTGAGGGTAGGTGGGTGAATGAGCAGAAAAATGGAGTCTCTGAAGGGAACAGTTCTGTAGAGAGACCCCGCCTTTTGGGGCGGGACAGCCTCGGGCGAATGTTTTTACTAATGAATTGGAACGCGAGACTGGAGC
>NC_022011.1:34713434-34718693 GCF_000317375.1 Microtus ochrogaster | reverse complement strand
GTGGATCGCTGAACTCCGGGTGTGTGAGTGTGCTTTTATATTAAAATTGTCTTCTTGTACCCACTGGCCTGGATTAATTAAATTCGCCTTCACAGTTCCCTTTCCTGAGATCCAAACACGTGTAATATGCATGTAGTCCAAGTCAGCTTAGCAATGACTCCACTCTTCCCTGTAACAGAGCAAGCTACAATATAAACAAAACACAGATTTCCTAGGAAAGAGACCTGAACAGCCAGAGCTTTTCTGGATAACCAAAGCACACGAGGAAATAGAAGTCATTTTAAATTTTTGGAAATGAGTTCCTTTAGTCATCTGGAAGTTCGAAAGCAGTCTCGTGCTGCCCTGATTCTGATGTGTATGTTCCAAATCCCAGCTAGAATATCAAGATCTAATCACAGAAGCACGAAGGGTGGGGAAGAGAGGGGAGCACAAAGAGCAACAGGAAGGAGCAAGAAGCATCGATATGGTGCCAAGAATTCCTTCCACAGAGTGTTTGTTTGTGTGGTTGAGCTGTAAGTCCACAAAGTCAAAGGCTCCTCAAACATGAATTGTCTTTTGCTTTTCAACAGACGCCAAAGTTGATTAAGCGGTCAGGCGAGCAGGCTTGCCTAGGTCTGAGCTCGCAACAGCGCAGAGCTAAAAGCTTTCCCGGGCACTCGGGCAATTCTGCCGGCAAGGTTTGCCCTTCCACTGGCTGGGACTGATGTCTGTCACACATGACCACAGAGCGAAGTCACAGCACCCCTCCTGCAAGTACAACCACAAAGCTATGGTTTAAATGTTTCTGCGCCCTCTAAGATTCTGGTCGGAACTTAATTCCAAAGAGCAACAATGTTGAGAGAGAGAGAGAGAGAGAGAGAGAGAGAGAGAGAGAGAGAGAGAGAGAGAAATACAGAGAGAAAAGGTTTCCCACCATCAGCAGCTTTGCCCATTTGGTTTTTATTAGCATATATTAACTATTCATAATAACAGATTTTGTAGTGGTTTGAGTAAGATGTGCCCTCAAAGTCTCAGGTATGCGAATGCTTGACCCCCAGCTGGTGGCACTGTCTGGGAAAGATTAAGCAATGTGGCCTTGCTAGAGGAAGTATGTCACTGGGGGCGGGCTGTGAGGTTTCTAGAGACTTGAACCAATCCCAGTCACTTCTCTCTGCTTCTGGTTTGTGGGTCCAGATGTGAAGGCTCAGCTGCTGTCCCAGACACCAACTGTCACTTCTGCTCTGTCATTGTGGACTATAGACCCTGGAAGTGTACACCCAAAATAAACCCTTCCTTCTATAAGTTGTCTTGGCCATGGTGTTTCATCATAGCCAATAGAGAGGTCACTAGGACAGGCTTCACAGTGACATGTTCATGTATGTACGTAAGGTATTTTGATCATAATCCGCCCTTCTTTGCCCTCTGTATCCTCCTTCTACTGCCACTGGTCCCTTCCTCTTTCCAACTAGCCCCCCCTTTAATGTCTTCTTTTGGGGGGTGGGTGATCAGAGTCACATACAGGAGCACAGACACCTTATCAGTAACTGCACAGATGAAATCAATGGCTCTCTGGAGGAGGGTCTTTTAGGAGTAGGTGAGTAGGTGAGTGTCTTGGAAAGAGGCCAAAGGGAACTAGTTAAGCCTGTTAGTCCTCTTCCTCCAGGTAAGGATAGAGCAGGAAGTCACCACCTTGGAAACAGAGACTTGCCCTCCCCCAGACCTGGAGCCTGAGGCTTACCCTTCTAGCCTTCAGAAGTGAGAAGATAAAAGCACACTGTTTATAAACACCATCTGTTCTCAGAGTCTCTGTCCCTGCCATGCCACAGCCTAAGACAGACAGCAAAGCAGCAGGGCACACAGCTAGGAGTCAGGAACGCAGGGGCCACAGCTGAAAAGGTCCGCGGAGGCTTGCGGAGACAGGCCAGAGGATGCACCAAGCACAATCACAAAGAGGCGACAGGCAAGACAAGGCTCTGCATCAATCTGTGGGTCCCGCTGATGGAATGAACTCAAATATTTTCTCTTCTGTTTTTTTGTTAATCCTTAACCAACTCATAAAATTGTATGAAACTCAGCTCCCAGCTGAAAGAAAGTAGATGTTTACTCTGAGCAAAATCTGAGTGACCATGGCCCAGGGTTCATTGCCCCAAATGTCACCGCTGGAAGCAGTTACCCACCAAAATATCATAACTTATTTACAACTGTATTGCTGGGACAACAGATTACTTGGGTTATAGCAAGGGGAAGAAATCTCTGCTATAGATCTCTGATACCATCCGGGGGCATTCCTAGCTTTGGGCTTGGTGGGAATTAGAGGAATGCAAAGAACACAATTCAAAGGTTTTATCTGATAGTTAGATGGATGTGAGGTCAGACACAGGGATGCTCAGTGAATGGTTGTTGAAAAGATAGCTCAAGACACTTTGGCTCTTGGATAGACAACACCTTAACTCTCCACAACCAGAACGTTCTAATCACTCAGCCGTCCAGACACAGATGAGCACCCCCTGCTTATCGAGGAGTCTACATGAGCTGTGTTTCAATACTGCTTTATTTAGTGTCAGCTTTAACTCAAGAAGAAACACAACCTCTTCGCTGCTATCACTATGGGGTGGGGTAGGGAGGCGGTTGGTGGGTTGTGAGCAGGGAGGTGGTGGTGACGGTGACAATCTAGGCATCTTTCTGAAGAGATCTCGCACAGTGAGAGCAAGGACTACTGCCCACCTGAATTGCTCTTTTCACAAAGGTTCCAGAAGACTGTATACCTAGCAGGGTCCCTGCACCTGGAATGCAGTGTTTCTTGAAGCACGGTTGTGTAGCAATCATCCCCTTCCTTCAGAGGATCAAGGAGAACAAGACTCAGAGAAGGGAACGGGGCGATGAGGAACACAATTCTCGGTCTCCTCACACAGCTCACTGAGTCCAGGAACCCAGAAGCACCCAGAGAGCAGAGGGTGGGGTCCCAAATGACTGTGGGAAGAAAAAAACACAACGGAGCAGCTGGTCAGGGGTGCCAGCCTGCATCTCACCTCACCAGTGATGAGGAGGGAAGGGCTAGGAAAATTCTGCCAGAGCTGTTTCCAGTGAGAACCCTACTTCTGGTTTCTCCCAGCACCAGCAGGGACTGGGAGATGGTAGCTGAGGCTGCCAACTCAACAAGTTCCCTGGCTGAAACAGGAAGATCCAAGGACACGGGATGCTCTGAGAGCCAAATGATGTAAAAAGAAAAAAAAATCCATCAGTGGAGCAATTTTATCCTGAGTATCCCAAAGTCTTCAACCTTCCAAATCAGTGGCAGTGACCCAAAGAGAACGCCCTTTGCCAATCACACAGCCACTAACAGCAAAATGACACTCGCCATCAGACACCAATGGTGTTGTGATACATTCAAGTCACATTGTTTCTTCCCTTCCTCTCCCCTCCCAGGCCTCCTTCTGTTCCTGTCAATCTGTCCAGAAGCTTCAAGACGTCTCTCTGATCAGCCTCCATAGGAACAAGCGATGCTTCTCCCCTATGGTAAACCAGTTCAACAAATGCAACTTTATTTGGAACAATAAAGTCAACATGGGTCTTTTTCCTTTGGAGACCAACATTTCACAACATAATAAAATTTACTAAGCCTACCAATTAATTAACTACATTGAGTAAAAAGTGGTCTAAACCCGTGGAAATGTGAGACCTGACTTAGCAAGTTCATACACAAACAGCACCATGTCAACACGCTATGAGCAAAGTATGCCAATAACGTTAATCCCAGAAAAAATGCAAAACTTGTTTTTACAGGAACAAAAAGGGTCTCATGATGCCCAGGCTGGACTTGAACTCTTCACAGCAGAAGGTGACCGTGAACCTCTGGGCTTTCTACCTGCAACCTCTCTAGTGCTGGGGTTAGGGGCATGCAGCACCAGTCTGTATCACTGGAAATGAAACTTCCTGCCTGCTGGCCAAGTACTCTTCCACTAAGCTATATCCACCCCCAGCCACAAGGGGAAGAACCTGACATAAAAAGATTGTCTTAATGCAACTATTTGCAGATGAGCAAAGCAATAAGCTAGAGAATTAATATCACACTTCACACACGAAATAAAGCATCACACTTGGAAATAACTTACAGCTTCTGGGAAAGCCCACAGCACAGGCTAACATATGCACAGGACTAACAAACATTTTGACTTCAGAAGAGTCTCTGAAGAAAAAGAACAGCCATTCATGTTTCGCTGGGTTTTGTGTGCTCCAAACATTCTAAGAGTTCTGGATATCTCCCAATACATCTCTAAATCTATCTAGGAGTGACTTCCCTTTGCAGATGACAGGAACCATCTGCAAGAAACAGAACCATCTACACCGACAGGACAGCCAGTCAGCACAGGACTTTCCTCACGCCAGCCAGGGCCACTGTGGAATCCCTTCCCTGGGGCAGAGAACCTGGCTGTATCACTGTGCACTGTGTACACATACATTCAAGAGTTCCGGGCTCGGTTCCACTGAGCATCAAACTGATATTCAGCAGGTGTTACATTTCGGGAAGAATCTCATACAGTACCAGATATCAAAACAGCCCAAAGGAAAAGGCTAAAGAAGGCTAAAACACTGTGTGCGTGTGTGTGTGTGCATGTGTGTGTGTGTGTATTCTGGCTTTTACAAACTCACAGGACAACTTACAATCCATAAAAGTACATTAAGATGACAAAAAAAAAACTAATAAAACTAGGCCAACTTCTAACTCATGGGTTCAGTGTTGATATTTAACAGCGCAACACTTTCCCATCAATGTTGCCCAGCCCAAGAACCGTCTTTCTAGTTTTCAAAGTATTCTGACTTATGCTGTCTACACAGTTGCATCTAGAAACCTGGAAGAATGAAAACACAGGTGACCACTCCCATTTTGCTGCTAAAGAGACAGTGATAGAGACTAATTAGATTTCTCCTACACCAGACCATCTCCTGACTCCCAGATCTTGGACTTGACACTTCAGACAACATCACGTGTGCACAGCCTCGATCTCATGAACAGTCCAAGTTCTTCACTTCAGTTCGGCTTCCCTGTTTGTTAAAATCCTGGCAGTCAAACTACACCATAAAGTCAAAGTTATCCCACACGAAGCCTCGCAGATGACATTACAAAGAGCAAGCTTACACCTGGCCATGTGGGATGGTCTCCTCACAGCACTATCACTGTAGGTATGGAGCATAAGGATGCTATGGATACGGACCATAAAGATGCTGCGGGTATGGACCATAAAGATGCCCCAGGTATGGAGCATAAGGATGCTGTGGGTA